>NC_053459.1:11349090-11662215 GCF_015227805.2 Hirundo rustica | reverse complement strand
TGAAACTGTCTTATACCTCTGAGAGGAAAGCAACACCTGAAACCCCAATCCTGTAACTTGGTGAGTGCTGTTTGGAACCAGACCTTCCCAAAATTCTATAAGGAGCTTCGGCAGAATTTAAGCCCCAAGCCCAACACCCGCAAGCTTGATACTAAACCTGAAATTCTGCTTTCATTTAAGCTCTGATTTGGTACAAATTGCTGTAACGTGATTGCTTCACAAACACGTATCACATTATCTTGTGAGATAGGGCAGAATCATAACCCTATTTTGCAAAAGAGAAAAGGCAGCTTTGGAAATTAACACTTACGTGGTTCAAATAATTCATACCACACCTGCTCTAACAGTAAGACTAAGGAACTCCTTGTTATTTGGTGAAAAATATGAGTTTGGGTAAATTCAAACAAAAACCTGAGCCTGATCTCCCAAATCTGAAGTGAATATTCCAGTCACTGAGATTTTCAGAATAAAATTACCTTCTTTCACTGCTTTGGGCTGCTTCTCCATTGATTTCATTATAAGTGCCTGCAAATTACTTATTTCACTGCCTTTCACAATAAACAAATCTTTGGGTTCTACTGAACAAGAAACTGAGTGTGATTATTTTCAATAGATTTTTTTGCTTCCTTGTTTTGATGCTTCCACATTGGAGATGGATGATCAGATTCACCAATGAGGTCACTGTCATTTCCAAATTGTGAATATGAAGACCAAGTCAAGACTTCATTTTTATTTTTTCTCCTCTACAAAAGTTCTTAGCCTTGGCTACGTGACTAACAATTTTTTAAACAGTTGCATTAGTTGTATAATGACATTGCAACACCCAATTCCCTTACATTATATTTTAATTTCAAAATACAGTATTGAATAATTCTCAAAAAATAGCGGTTAGCATCATTACCCTTGCTTAAAATTGAGTTGCACAGTTCATTAGTTTGGGAGGTGTCATCTGGTTTCTGCCAACTTTACATCTCACAGAGGGATTCTTGAACATTAGTTCAGAAATACAGTTTTGACTTGAACAACCCTGACCGTGTTTGCAAATTGTAAGATAAACCTACAGAAAACAAGAGACAATGGGGGAAACACAAAGGAGAGAAAATAGTGAAACATGTAGAGAACAAAGTGAAACCACTGAGAGAGATTGAAAAAATATCTGGTAAAAAAAAGGAAAAGCATTAATTGAAAAAAGAACTAGAAAGAGAATAATATTCTTACAGAGCGAAAGAAAAATGGGAAACCTGTAAAGGAGATGAAATTTGCCTATGCAGAGGACAGAAGTGATTGAATATCAAGAACAAAATATTTAGATTGATAGAGGAAACAGTGCCTCCCTGGGAACACGCTCTGTTTCTAGCCACAGCCCCAAAATCACTGAGAGTATGGACAGCTGGGTATTCCTGGTTATTCACCTTTGACACCTACCTGACTTGTAATGAACTTTGTGCAGATTATTTTGCTCCAAAATGTATTAAAAAAAAATATTTTAACATTGAATAATGAGAAGATTATCTTTTATAATGAGAGTAGAATTGCTGTTTTTTCTGATGAAGATTAGAGCTTGTTTGAAATTCTCTGTATGTAAATGCATTGCAGCCTTGAGCACAGACAGAAAAGTCCAGGAGTATTTGCTATACATAGAGTTTTCTACTGTTTTTCTGTCTTAATGGAACAATGACTTGAATACATCAAAATGTGCAAACAGCAGAAATTGGGAAAAATATATTCCACTGCATTTTATTCAGTTCAGTGGGGGGGGTTAAGTAGTCCTAATTCCAGGTAATTGGACCCTTGCTTTTACAGAGATCTGTCCTCTGGCAGGATCAATACAAGTGCCTAAATCTTAAAATCCTAATCCATAGATTTGTTTTCTTCTGTCTTTGCACTATACTAAAGTGCCACTTTTATTCTATGTCATCTACATTTAAAAGTGAGAAAGAGAAAAAGTTCTTAAGCGTCCAAAATGTAGTAAAGGTTGTTATGCCATTTTTAAACACAATTTTTTCCATCTTAAATTGTGAAGACAAACTAGGACTCCTAGGATTCAGATTGGGCTGTAAACCACATGAAGAAAACATGAACACACACTGAGTTCTACTACAGAATTTTAGAAATGGAGAGTCTGAGCCGTGGAGGCAGTGTGTGCATCCACAGCCAGCGCAGTCCAGCAACACAATCATAACACTAAAAATGAGACAGGGCAGCTTTAAGAGAGAAACAGGAAGCTGTAACTAGAATCCAGCTGAATTCTGAGCTGGGGCACTTTACCATGAGGCTGCAAATGAAACAGATGTGCTTGCTGTGAATTTCTGTAGTGTCTGGAGTTTTTGTACTAAAGGTGACAGCACTTTCCTTCCTGTGACTTTTTTTTTCCTTCTTTTATTTTTCACATAGTTTCTATAAAGGGAATGAAATGGACAAGTTGAAGAAATACGTATCAGTGAAAGATGAAGATCACTTCTATCATCAGGGAGCTGTGGAGCTGCTAATCTTTAACTTTCTACTCATTCTTACAATATTAACAATTTGGTTGTTTAAAAACCATCGATTCCGCTTTCTGCATGAGACTGGAGGAGCTATGCTTTATGGTGAGTATAAATTCAAGTGCCAGCTTAACATCGGACTAGTTGCATATTTATGATCAGGCACTTGAGATCAAGTGCTGACAAAGCTCAGAAATGTGCTGAATTAAATGCCATCAGCTCCATAAGTGTACAGTAAAATAATGATGTGACAGCATCTCTCCTGAAGTAGCCAGAGGCTGCCTTGATAGGGGAGCAACTGTGAGGAGCTGGTTCCCCTCAGCGTGGGCATTCTGCTCCTCTGTGGTCAGACAGCAGAGAGCTGGGGAGTTTACTGTTTACAAAAACAGTCTGCTTTGGGTTTTCATTCAAAGCTGTTAGTCTGAGGAGCCTTGTGGATACAGACGTGTTGGCTAATAAAGTTTAAATGATCTTGAGAGCTTTCTTTTGGCTTCGCTCGATGCCTTTGAAAAACTCACTGAGGAATGTGCCTCAAGTTTGCTCTCAATGCTGTCATTGTAGAGTAACTTTAGTTTGCCTCTCTGGTTCTAATCTCTTAGGAAGTTTTGCCATGTTGCATCTGGCTCTCACACAGAGCTTTCCTCGTTGTCCCCTAAGTACTCTGGTTCAGTGGTACACACCTACATAGGCAATGATTTCTCTTGTCATTCTCTTAGTGCTGAGAGACTCAGAGACACTACGGCTATAAGATACATACAGGGGGGCAAACTGTCAGAGTGGAAGATACAAATCAACAGCTCAGTCATTACCTGAGTTACAGCCTGTTCTGACATGTTCTGCGCACACCACATCCTCTAGCAGTGTGCTACCCAAACCTGATTCTGTTAAGATGGGTGCCTCTCCTGCAGTAGCTTCCTTCTCACTATTGTGCTGTTTGCCATGGGCAGCTGATGGCATTTTCTGAAGATTTAGACAAAAGTTGGTCAAAACAGGAATGAAATACGGGTGAATGCAAAACAAAAATAATTAGGTATGGAATTAGAGTCTTGCCATTTGGTTCTGGTTTTCTGCCTGCTGAGAACACACTGCACATCATGAGAATAACCTGCTGATATTATTTTGATTGGTTAAGAGATTAGTGCTCTAGCAGGACAGAGCTTTTGAATTATTAAAACATTCCTCATGATTGTAAATAAACTATCTCGTCTTGCATTATTTATGGCAACCTTCAAATAGGGAAAAAAGCTTATCTGTAGGATCCAAAAAGCTAAGGAGGGCCTTCTTACCCTTCAAAATTTTGGGTGTGGGTGTAGTTATTTCTACCATGGAATGGCAATATTAAAAAGAAAGTGAAATTTTAGAGGTCATAAGAGGGGTTGTCAGATCAACAGGCAGCAACTTTAGGAGAAAATCCTCATGACACCAAGCAGTGAGAATAGGACAAGTCCTGCCCTCACTTAATTTCACCTTCCCTATCCAAAAATTCTGATTTATATCTTTTCTGCACAAAAAGAGGCCCCAGTCCTTACAGTTTGCTTTGCTCCAGCCCCCTGAGCTGTTTATTAGATGTATAAATAGCAATACAATAAACTGATAATTTGGCTTCAGGTGATGACAGGATATGGGCACTTATTGCAGAGTTTGTCCCACAGGATGACAGGTGTGTCCATATTCCTCAACTGTGCCCTTAGGGGAGCAGCAGTGGAGAGGACAGGGAAGGCAAAGTGTGAGGAACATCAGGGGGGAAAAAACCAGAAAGACAAAAACAGGAAGTTTTACAGTGACTGCAAAGTGCTGAATAGCCACAAATTGAACACAGCCTGAGAGAAAGTTCTAGTTAAAGTAGAGAACAAATGAAAGGGTGGGTTGGCTTTTTTTTTTCCATAGGCTCTGTAGGAAAATTCAGTTTTAGGCTGAATAGTTGCAGCTAGAAAAAAAAAAATAAATAACCATGCTGTCCATTTAGAAACTTGAATAACTGAGGTGTATTTTTTTAATCAAAACAATGGCTCAACAATAAGTAAAACTTATTTAATTTTGAAATCTTTCTACAAAGTAAAAAAAAAAATCTAAAAACGCCAAAATAATTCACAAGAATTTATTCAACATTATTTCAGTGTATATATAGAGAGATATAAATATCTATAGGAAGGCATTTAAGTTGAAAGTATTTAAATACTCAAATTATTTTGTTTGTTTTGAAACCAAACTGAAAAATCACTCACAAACAAGAAGGAAGAGTACAGACTTACCTGTTCATTCATTCCTTCCTTGGTTTTCCTGAGTCTCAGAGAGCAAGTTTCTCTGCACATTGTAGCTGGGTTTGATAAACAGACCACAAATAGTAAAGTCAACTTAATTCCTGATTTCTGTACACCAGGGAGACAAGTGGGCATGAGAGAGTTTCCTTTACAAGAACACACTCAGGAATGGTGTGAGAGATGATCTACACCAGCACTGATGGAAACAAAGGCACTTGCCTGGGATCAGAGCGGTGACCTCTCTGGCAACACCAGGCCCCAGGATGTGGTGTCCTAGTGCTGGAGGAGACCCAACAAGCCATCAAAACACCAAAGTGCCTGTAACCACCTCCTGCAAGGCCAGATATCTTTAAATGCCTCAGCCATGAGCCATTCGGTACCAAATTCCCTACACAAGGTGTAAGTCGTGGCCCTTCACATTAGTGCAGGAATAGTCCAGAGCTACACAGTGGCAAACTGAGGGTGAGCATCCAAATCCCTCATTGTCCCCTCAGGTACCAGGCTCACATAGAGGCACCGCCACACAGCTCTGGGTGAGAGCCTAAAACCCTCCTGCAAGCGGGCAGCCAGCATTGAACCCCAACAACAAAAAAACCCAAACCAGCAGCAGCCCAAGCTGTGCCTTCTATATGGGAGGTTAATTACCAAATTGAAATTGAAATTGTTCTCAGCTTGAGTGATTGCCACCCCTAGGGAGTGGGAGGTGCCCCCCAGGTGGAGGTGAGGCTGGTTGCAGATGTACCGGCCTTGGGTGTTGTGCTCCGTGGGATCAGTCGATGAGACTGGAAGGAAAACATGAAAAGGCTGAATGACAGAAGAGCCGTTGCGGTGCTCACATAAAATGGCTTTGGGGTTAGAGGTGTTTCACCAGGTTTTGAGGGGACAGGTGTGCAGAGGGAAAGCTGGCTCACAAGCTCTCGGCAGCCCCTCCTGAGGGTCCCCTTTAGTGTGTTTGGGAGTGAGGCCCTTCCGTTCTGGAGTCAGCTCGGGGCTGCCGAAGTCGTATTTCACAGCTGCACGTGCAGTGCTTGCTTCCCTCTACACGGACATACTTCCCCTAACATTTTGAGGAATTCTGCCTCTTACTATGGCTAGATTTATTATCTGATTTATTGCAGGAATTCTGTGTAACTTAAGAAGGAGGTCTTGGGATTTTCTACAGCTTATTGAAACCCTCTATCATTTACAGAAAACAACCTTACTAAACAGTAGATTCTAAACAAGCACAAATGCATGCACACACATTAACCAGGTGATACAGCTGTTACTCAGCATCGCTCCAGGAAGCTACAAACTTGACTTGCTTGACTGCCAGGAATCTGCAGTTCCAAGAATGTCTGTTAGGAGAAGATGTGAGAATAACAAGGATTCTCAAGGTCCTTGTGATGACTTGTATCCCCTTCTGATTATGGGATCAAACTGAAATTATTACATCATATTTTGCAGATGTTTCTCTGATATTTCATGTAATTTAATTTCTTTCTTATCTTTTAATAGTAAGTATATCTATCTAGGAGTTTAGGTGTCTTCCATCAATATTTCATCGGAGCATTCTCAGGATTTTATGAATGTGTTAATAATCAGGAACTGTAAAGCTGTTCATTCTATACATGGGACTTAAAGCATACAGGACATAAAAGTATGGAAATTAAATTTGAAACCAAATTGAAGCCTCTGAGGGAGGAAATAATCCCAGTAATATTATCTATTTAAATATTACCTCTCCTAAAGTAAACATGCAGCCTCCCACCAGAGCCAAAAGAAAGAGGCATGCCACCCAGAGAATGGCTGCTGAAGCACATTTTCCTTTTTGTTACTTGTAAAGGGAAACAAAATATCTGCCTTAGGTAATGGCCCTAAATTGTAGATAGTCTTATTAGTCCTTCCCTTCTTCCTGATTTTATTTTCCTGTGTTTATACAGTCTCTAAAATACAGAAAGCAGAATGTGCCCGAAGATGTGTCAGAGTTTTGTCCCCATAAATGTAGTGTGTAAAATACCCAAAAGCACAGCTGATGTTTATGTGCTCGGTTCAGCACATAAGTTGTGCAGACATCTCCCTGCAGTGGTTGAGAAACTCAGTTAATTATTATGCCAGCAACTGGATCACAAAAATAGGAGTATGACTGTGCATATTTCAAAACAACATTGCATTCTAATGAAATGACCCTTTTGGAAGAGTATTTTGTGGTAATCCATAAAGCGTTGGGAGAGGTTCTGTAAATGTAGAAACACATCCTAACTTTGGCAGAGCTATTTTTTTTTTCTCTAAATGTGTGGCATCGAATACTTTAAAATACTTGAATATCTTTCATTTTTCTTTTTTTCTTTACTCTCCAGGCCTTGTAATGGGATTAATTATACGATATGTGACAAAATCACCAGATGTTGAAAGTGGGACTGTTTATGAATGTGAAAAGCTGAACTCTGGGCCATCCACTCTGCTTATTAATATAACCAATCAGGTCTACGAATATCAGTACAAAAGGGAGATCAGCCACCACAATGTCAACGGTCACCAGGGCAATGCAATGCTTCAAAAGGTAAAACCTGTCTTATTTTTGCTCTAAACTCTGTAAGATATTTATTTTCTTTTCATGCTTGAGAGAGGAAAACAAGCTTCAAGTTAAAATGAGACTGAGAGAGAGTCTATTCTGAATTTAGGGTGGGCAAGGGAGGTGAGGAAGAACAGTAAAGGAAAGGAAGTGTGGTAGAACCCTGACCATCATCCAAGCTGACTGTGCACTCACATAATGGTGGCCTGAGCTGTTTCAAATGACAGTCCCAGCTCCTGCAGACACTGAGTTCGTCGCAGACACAGCTGTTAACTTGGATTCACTGCCACTATGCCTTTATAAACGCCACTGATATCTTCATTTTTCCTCTGCTTTCAAAGTGACTTGCTCTGGCAGGATAATGCAAGGGGAGGTTACCTCCTGTGGATAGCACAGGAAACTGCAAACTCTAAACATTTTTCAAAACACAAACTTGTAAATATGTGCTTACTGTACACTTAAATCCATCACAGCATTCTCATACATTCTTCCACTCCTGCAGTGGTCCTCAGCAGGGCCCTCGCTGCCATAGGGAGACAGCATTGGGGCAATTCATGCTGGATACAAAACGGGAAGTGTGGGAGGAAATTTGCAGTCTTTCACAATGTCATGGCCTTTTCTTTTTTCCAGTATATAACAAAATATTTTACTTTGTTAGTATGTCTTTCCCTGCCCATGTAATACTTGCTTCTTATAATGTTCACTTTGACAAACACTGGAGTGCAGGGGCACTTCTTAAAACCTGGATTTTGTGCTCAAAGACATTGTAGATTCGCGTGAAGCTCCTAAGCCCTTACCAACAGCTTTTTACAATATTGCAGTGTATTATTTTGCTTTTTTCCAAGTATTATTGTTTGTCTAGCGCAGTAATACATGATCCAGTGTATTTTACAGTTATTGTTAGGAAAACTTTTAAGTTATGCTTAGAACGTACACTGGGGAGCCCAGCAGAATTAGGATTTTACCATCTGCTCAAATTTCTTGCTGATGCAGCACCATTGTGTGCCTGTCTGCTGTTACTGCCAGACTTGCCCTTCCCAGAAAGAACTAGACTGTCAAGGACCATTAGACTTGTGGTGGGTGGAGACAGGAAAATACTGTGGCACTCAGACTGATCAGGTTTTGCTGAATCGCCATCCTTTTTCCTGCTAGCTGGTTGCATTTGCAGCTTTGTCTTGGTCAAAGTGTATGTTTAGTTTCCAGGACATATGTGCTAATTCATTACATTTGATCGACTTCATCAGACCTGGCACTGAAGCTGGCTTAGGAGAAAGGAGGAGCAATGACTTGCACAGAAATTTCTCCTGCCCTTGCAGGGAACTGCCTGATCTTGTTTCCATAGTCTCATTTTGCTGAAAGGCTCTTGAAGATCTCAGCTGTGGATTGTAGCTCCTCTAAATTATTGGGGAGACTCAGTCTGCCTGGATTTTCACTTGTTTTTCCTTTAAAATTACCTGGCAGATGCCCTCTTGAAAAGAAAATAAATAAAAAAGGAAACGGGGATGAATTCAGCTGTATTTAGGAGACAATAACAATGCCTGGCAGCCTTCCTGACTGGCAAAAGCACAAATGTAAAAAACAGAAAGCATGATCGCACCACACTCTGGGTTTTGTACAACTGCAATTCCCTTTTGACTGCACTAAAAGTGTTTACTTAGTGCCTTTTATCAGAGACAATAGATTGTGCCATGCCTTACAAACATGTATTCTTAAGAACATGATTTTGAATAATAAAATGTGCAGTCAGAATTTCTGATGCCCACAGAAAAGATATTAAAATATATCTGCTGAATTAATTCCAAAATTAACGTTTGAGAGTGTTGGTTCATAAATGAAGAAAATCCTTTTTCCATCAGGTTTTCAATGATGGTCCCAGCACAGCTAATGTTGCTGGCAGGTTATTTAGCTAGATTTTTTAGCTTTATAATTCAAAGTGAGCAGGATGGAAAAAAGTCTCAGCTCTCACTTCCTGTCTATTGAATCAAGCTGTCTGTTAGTAAGAAAGCAGAAGTAATTTTGTAGGCAAGTCTTGCTCTTTTGAAGGAAAATAATCTAGAATACTGTAGCCTTAAAATATCACTTCATATGAACAAGGAGCTGCAAGCCTTTGTATAATTACCTCCTGCCACTTAAAAATATTGATATAGTGTAGCCCACTGACAGAGCACTAAGCACTACACAGGTTTATTTAATTTGGGTATTTTTTTCTCCAGCAATGCTGTTATTTTAAAGAGAATTCTCTTCTATTGAAAGCTATTTGAAATTAATTGCAATGGCTGAGGAATGTCCTTGTTCTTTCTCTGTGCCAGAAGTTGAAGGCCAGTATGATCAGTGCAATTCCTCATTCTAGCATTACTTTAAAACTTTTAATGGCTAGTTCATAAATCATTTCCTTCAAAGGAAATGTTACATTGGTTTTGGTGGTGTAGGCCTTTTATCACCCCCTGTACATGGGGAATTGAGGCACAACGCTGCTGATGTGTCTTTCCTGAAAGGGACCAGGAGATCCATGTCTGAACCAGGAGTAATGTCATGGGACTGTCAAGTTGGATGTGTGGGAGGGCAGCTGCTGTCACAGGTAACGCTGCTTCTGTGTGTTCCCTGTAATGTAGCACATGACTGATTTCCTTCTTGAAGGAACACTTTTCAAGCAGTAATCTGCCTCTATAACCTGTAAGGAGCTATGCATTTATACTTGCAAAGAAAAACAACTCAGAATAATCCTGCAAAGAGTGGAGATGAGCCTGAGATCAGCCCTGATAAGAAGATACAATTAAAAAATATCATATCAAATTAAATGCTACTTTATTTGTCCTTACCTCTCCTTTGTCCTTCCTAGCAGATGACCTTTGATCCTTCCATCTTCTTCAACATTTTGCTGCCACCCATTATATTTCATGCTGGATATAGTTTGAAGAAGGTATGTGTCTATTATGTGACAGAAGGGACTGAGTGTGGCTGCTGCTCTGTAGACCAAACAGGCCAGTGACAGGGGACAGTCAGCTCAGTTTTATTGCCTGGGCAGGACTTGGATTAAAGTGACTGATTCGTGGCCCTCATTCTGCTCTCTTTCTGTCCCTGTGCAGAGATCTGATTGTGCAGTTTATAACACTTAGGTCTCTGTTTCCAGAAGAGACCACTTGGAATGCTGTGACCTGCAGGCAGGACCAGCCTGTGTTTCATGTCCTGCCCAATCAGGACTTTGTTCAAGGGATGGGGTTATGATACCATTTGTATCAGGTATTTCCAATATATTCCAATATATTTCCAAATGTGAACTTCTGCTATGATCCTGAAACATTTGGTCAGATGCATTAAAAAGAGGGAACCTTGATGGCATTCCCCCAGGGGAAAAAAAACGTCTTTAAGTTATGTTTTCCAAAATAACTGAAGTAGCCACTATTACTCCATCTTCTAGATGAGAAATGTGTTGTAACAAATGGCACTTTTAGATGTGTTTCTGCTTGGTCTGAATGCTTTTCTATTTACTATATAACAAAGGACTTTCTTTCAAACTTTCCTCCCCAGAGACATTTCTTTCGTAACTTAGGATCAATTTTAACCTACGCCTTTTTGGGAACTGCCATCTCCTGCATTGTTATAGGGTGAGTGCCTTCTGCTATTATCACATGCTTGGTATTTCTTTCAATTAAAAATTAAACTGTAAAGAGAATTGCAGACCCTGCATGTCAATATACTTAGCAACTGGTGTATCAGACAAAGTAATTCCTGCTCAAGGAACACTGAGATGGAAAAGGTACAACCCGTGGATAGCCAAGAACTGTCCCAGGCATTGAGAAAATTGTGTCCTTCATTTTTGGTCTATGTCTGGTGTAAGCCTGAACACTCCATAGCTTTAACCATCTGTCCTGAGAAATAGGACCATTCTCTCAATTGAAATTCCACGCTTCTAACTGGAATTTCTTCCAGAGAAGAGCCAATGTTTAACAGTAAAGAAAGGACTTTAAATCTCAGAGGTGGCAAGAATAGATACCTCATGGCATGTATGTAAAATAACTGGAGTCATTCCAAAAGCTAAGCAAAATTCGTAGCTGAAGATCACATGAAAAGCCTCAGTCTGGAACAATGTGTGAATTGAGCCTGGGTGTGATTAAACAGCTTCTACAGAAAAAGAGGAAGGAAAAAAAGCAGAGAGGCAAAATATCCTGTTTTATTTCCAGACCTGCTTAGGGAAAAGTTTCTAGTTCTGTGTCAAAATTTAAAACTGGTCAAGGTTCTGTACCTATTGACAGCAGTGTCAAATTATAGAAGCAATTAATTTTTTTAATGTCTGTCTTTCCCTTTCTTTATAGTAAAGACATATGGGCTGCATCAAGGTATAAAGCCTTTACTGGCATTATTACGTGATGGAACATTCTCCTTTAATGTCATTTTAATAAATGACCTATGACTTTGAGTTCAATGATTTTAAAAGCATTCTTTTTTGGGTATGTCATCATATCTACCTTGATATCCTAGATTCCTAATAATCAAGCTTAGTAAGTAAGCATGATGCACTAGAGACATTGTGGTATTAAAAGTTCTGCAAGTCATGGTCTTTCCAAGTACCAGGAAAATTTAGACTCTGCCATCAGAGTATGATCATCCTCTGTGCTGAAATACAGAGGAGTGTAAACTCTCAATGTGGCTGTCTCCCCTTCATGTTTAAAAAAAAAAAAAAAAAAAAAAAAAAAAAAAAAACACCCTGAACATCTATGGGCTCAGGAAAAAGGATGCCTTCAGTTTCGGACCCAAATCTGTAACTAGAGCAGGCATTGTGCCATGTGTCCCATTTATTGGAAAGGAAAAGCTTAATCTCACTTTATTTTCTGAAATTTTGCTTTCCTGGAGAAATGGCATCTCATCACTTCTTGAAGTTCACAGCTGGGACAGCTACACCACTCATATATTTCCCATCTTTATTTGCATCAACATACCTCTGATTCTTGCTCTTGTTTCTTTTCATACCCATCAGGCAGGGAGCACCCCTAAGACTGAAATCATGAATTCAATTAAAAATCTACATCCAAACAACAGTTTGAGCCAAATGGTAGCACATTTCTGAGGTAACAGTGGTTCTGGATCTCAGTAGGACTCTTCCTGTGCTTCCCCTCTCTTGTCTCAGCTATTGAACATAAACCAAAGCCAATAGATCTGTGAGACTGCAGGAAAGCATTAGCCTTGTCCAGCCTTGTAATGTTTTTAAATATGCATTTGGTTCATGACTCTAACATTGCCCCTTGTAAATGGAAAATGCCAGAGCAGCTTTGATAAGTTTGTTAAAATAAACATAATATACTGAATTTAGCCTTTATTTCAAATACTTTTATTCCTGTATCCATGCTATTTTATCTAAACAGAATAAATGCAGATAGAATCTTCTACAAAAAGTTCCTATTAGAGACAATTCCTACTAGCAGTTCAAAGTTCAAGCCCAAAGTCAGGGATAAAGATCCAAAGGAAACCTTAAGGCAGAGAGTAGTAAGCACTGGTCCTTGCACTGTGTTCCTGTACAAACCCACAGCCCCCCCGGAATCACTGCAGAGAAGGCCATAATATATTCAGAGCAGGGCTTGTGTGAATGTGAAGCATGTTTGCATAATGCACGTCAGGATACGAGGGGGATAATGACTGCATGAAGAAGAAAGATGATATGAAAACTCTACTGAAGGGAATGAAAAGTAAGACCTAAAAGAAAAAGATGTCCTAAGAGAGAAAGGGCTAAGAACTAGCTGCTGTTACAAAAGAAAGGGCAGAAACCTGAGATACTTCTAAGTTTCATTGCTGTAGACAAATATTTTGTGCACAGATATGATTAAACGTGCTTTCTTCTCATTATATGAGCACAACACACACGTATGCAATACTTTGATATCCACAGGCTCAAGCTCTGTGTGTCTGCAGCCTCTCACCGGGGCTGTGCTCCTGCTGCCTGAGTTACAGAGCGCTGTGTGAACCCTCCTGGGGCTCCCTGAAGTGCCAGGGCACAGCCTGTAACAAAGAAGGACCAGACCTCTCTTTGTCAACCAGAAACAGCTGGGAAATATCATTAATAAAGAACAGAAACATCGTTTGGATTTGCTGCAAACTCTTAGAGTGCTAAAACGTTGCCATGGAACACACGGATACAATGGTGCCTGTCTGCTCTTTGTGAGTCTTTTGTGTGAAAGGCCTCAAGAAAGAGGAGCTGTGTGGAATTTGAGTGAAAAGGCTATAATCAGATATTCCCACTGAGGGTGGGGGAAGGAGGAGTAAGAGAGATTGGTTTTTTAGTGAAGATTGTGCCAAAATGTGCTTGCTTTCGGCTAAGTGCTGCTCTAAGGAATGCCTGCCCATATTAGCTGTAAGACTGTCCTCAGCCACTTAACACACATGAAAGATAAAGCTTTCCCAGCAAAGCAAAATGATGCCCTTCACACCAAATATGACTAGCAAGGATCCATGCAGAGAGATGCCATGAGGGAAAGGGGAAATTCCCCTTCTCCAAGCCATATTGACTGCAGAAATGCTGAAGTGGTCTCCTGGTGAACAGTCTGCTGACTCCAAGTCTGCATGACATAACATCATATAAGATCCAGCCTTTACATAGATCTTTTCTCTGTTAGTGGTTCCAGCTTCCTGTCTTCTGAGGAGTAGTATGGAATAATCACTAAGACAGCTCTTTCTTCCTGATAAAAACCATACAGGCCAAGTCTTTCTGAGGCTCAGCCTGATACAGGGCAGGCAGTCCCTTGCTGCAGGAGACTTCTTGAGTTTCATACTCAGGGAAAACTTTAGTTGGAAGTAATGTCTGGATATCTGCAGTCATCCAGAACTCTGGGAGATCTGTTCCAGCCTTAACCACCCTCACTACAGAGTGTCTTTCTGTTTATCCAGTTGGAATTTCCCTTGCTTCACCTTGTAACTTTTGCCTCCCATCCTTTCCCTGTCCAGCCACCAGAAGGTGGCTTCATGTTCTCTGCACCCACCAGCAGACAGCGCTTAGCTCCACCCCCATCTGCATGAGAAAGCTCAGCTTCTGCCTCTTCTCATACACCACAGCTCTCAGATTATCTTGGTGGTCCTCTGCCGAGCTGTCTCCTCTCTGTCTTCGCTGTGCTGGAGTCCAAAATGGAACACTCCATTCCACGGCACCTCCCAGGTGCCGACAAAAGACTTCAAGGCTTCTCCTGGTTTGCTCACTTGGCCTTCCATGAGCACAATGTGGTTTGCAGTCGTAGTTGCTCTTGTGAAGTCCCATTCTGATTTGTGCTCCATCTGATATCCTCCAGGGCTCCAGGGGCTTTCTGCACATGCTTGTGTAGCCAGCCACGCTTCAGTGGGACTGCTGCATAGGGCTGCTCTGCTTTTCCATAGATACCTCACTATTGGCTGTGTATTATGACCGCTGTAAGCTGAAGCACCTGGGAGCTGATGCTACTCAGTGAGTGCCTGAAAACTGGGCTGCTGAAGTGTTAAATGAACATCTGCCCCCTCTTGCCTTTTTCTATTTTTTACACCTTGGGAAGAAGCAGGGAGAAGGACCTAATGTTAACTTCTGCAAGGAATAGTGTTCTTTTCCCTTAGATTCTATTTTTAATAAACTGTGCTGGGGTGCATCTTCCAGAATTGGCATCTGTCAAAGATATTTTCTATTTTGATAATGGAAGGGTGCTTAAGTATTTGGAAAAATCTTGACACTGTGGTAACAACCTATCAGAGCAACATATTGAATGGCAGAGGGTGTAGAACTATTTGCATTTTTCCCCCTCTTGAAATCCTTTTGACTTCTTTGATCAGCATTCTCAGTGGCAGCCAGAGCCAACATGCCTGTGCACAGGAGCACTGACATCATTAAACAGGGCTTATCTGTGATCTTTTATTTGGTTTCACTTGGGTTCTCTCCCAAGTGAATTGCAGTGCCAAAACCACATTTCTGATATTCAGAATGCAGCATGTTTGCAGTCACTTACTCATATTGTTCCAGCCTGTCTACTACGTTTGGCAAGGCCTGATTTTCTGGAATTTAAAGCTCTCCGAGTGTGCAACTCAAATAACAAATGTATTTACGGAAAACGTAGGCCAAGTTGGATCTGTCTTTGTGGCTGCAGTAAGAATTTTGCTTGAATAACGCTGAGATTAAAAAATGGGGTTTGGATCAAAAAAAAGTAGAGTAATTGTAGTTTTGAGCAAGTGAAGTTGTGAAATGCAAATAATTGATAAAGGTGGTTGTTAGGAAAAATCATTTCAGGATGATCCCTGTTTTAAGAGGAAACAAGTTGGTTCTTTTATTAGCTGCTCAGTTTGCACAACCTTCTCTGCCTGGGGAGACAAGACTTCTCCATATTTCAACAGGAGCCACAGGTGGCTAGTTTGGCTCAATCCATTGCAGTACGTCTGTGAGCACGTGGATGCTGCATTTACAGTAACCCTGTCAGATCGCTTCATGGCAATCAGTGCTCAAAATTCAAGTTCTAATTAAAAAAAACTCATAGAATTGAAGTATTTCTTCTGTGCATCTATGTTCAACTGCAATGACTAACAGTTTGGACAAAGTCTCTTCTGACATTTAAATTCAAGTGTGAGGAATAAGTCATCACACTTGACTCTCATGGGCAGTCAAGAATCCTTTCCCTTGCCATTCCTCACCATTCTACAAATTAATACTCAAATGCTGTTTGTGTATGATCGCTAAATGCTGAGACTATAATAATACAGCATAATAAATATAATTAATATAATTAGCATATATTTTCTAAATTCTTTCTTTTAAAAACTGAATCTTAAATGGTTTTACTTGAAAACTAGAACTTTTTTGTTTGTTTCTGTACATAGACGTATACATATATAAGTAATTTTTTTAAAAAGAGAAAAAGAAAGGAGTATCAAGAATATCAAATACCGATCCAGATATTTTTGTTGATCATGAGATTAGATTTTCCATCATAACTTTCTATAGAAGTAGATATTCTCCAGTCAAATGTCTGTGGTATCAAGATTCCACTACCACATTAATTTTTTTTTCTTCACTCTTAACTGTATTGTTATAGCAGTGCCTCTTTGTGCCTTCCAAAGAGTGGCTTGGGCTGAATTAATGACATTGCTGCTCAAATGCAGCACTAGCAAGCAACATTCAGCTTTCCTTTACAAGTTCACCTGGGTAAGATGCATCCTGCCACAACTGTCCAGTGAGAGATTTAGTTCTGTCACTGTTATACCTACCCAACATTATTCTAAAAGTGAGGACACACGTACCCAAAAGCTTCAGCAGGCAGTTGTTGTGGTTACTGAGCTCTGCAAGACTGAGGATATTTTTTTTAGATTTTCAGAAGTATTTTGGCAGTTTGGCAAAGGCTAGAGGGGAGTTTGGTGAGGTCATGAGTGTGTTTATTACTTTCTGCCGGGAGCTTAATGGAATATATTAATGGGGTCTGCTGATAGGGAACAGTATTGAGCTTATAATCTGGCCGTTCTTTCTCACTGGAGGGCTATGGATAGACTTTACAGCTTGGAAATGAAACACTTGTAGCTATGTGCTCCAGCAGAGCAAAGCCAAATGTTGTTTGGCTTGAATTCACTGTGCGGTGCTGTGGGATTCTTCTGGATTTTGGAACTGTTTCTACGAGGGAAAATGGGGCCAGGTTAAGGGTAACAAAAAACAAAACCTTCTCTGTTACAGAGCTCTCCATAAACTAAGAAAATACCTTTACAAGGATACTCTGCTGCTGCACCAGCTAAGCTCTTGCCTTCCAGGTGATAACTTTTGTATTAACTTAGGCCTAATTCATGTAAAGTAATATTTTTTCCTAATTAAAATACTGTTTTGTACTGCATGTTCCCATCAAATGACATATTTAAAAAAAAACCAGGTCCATCTTTCCTCCACACACCACTTGTAAAATAGCAAATCCTCAACCTCCCCACAAACAAGAATAAAAGCTTTATTTTTGGTACAAACAGAAACTGGTGAGGAGGAGTGTTAAAGTATCTCAGTGCTGTAGAAATTAACTGAGGAAGAAAGAGGGAAAATTATATATAGACCACTTGCCCTCCACAGTGGTAAAACCCCCTGAACATCAGATGTCTGACTTCAATAATTTCTCACAATCTTTTGAAGCCAGATATTCAGCCTCTGAGTGGAAATAAAGACAAGACTAGTAAGAGAACATTCATGGAATATAGTATAACTGTTGTAAGAGTACGGTGCCTGTGCTGGTACCCCTTATGGAGCTTTTGGCTGCTTCCAGGTCCCATCTTGGAGTGAACGCAGGCATTTTCTTTCAGTCATGAGACTGCATTGCCCCAGTTTTGCATTGACTTGAGGAAACTCAACAGAGATTATTTAGCTGAAAAATCAAGCTAAGTCTCTCCAGATTTCTCCAAAGGCGGATGAACACCAAGCCCCAGCAGGAACAGAACTGTTGTTTAGTTGTTCATGTGCTGCTCAGTTGCCCAAAGCAGTAGTTTTAATTCTCTGGTCAGTCCAAATCTCAGGTAATTCCACTGCAGCCTGCACAGCTGCCACCTGCAACTCAGAGCTGCAGTTGCAAGGGGTAGTTGCTGCTTCTCACTTTTGTTCAAAGGTGTGTGGTGAATCCAAAATGGGTTTGTGAAGTGTAAGTTTAGAGAAGTTTGAAGATATGCACCCAGTGTGATCCCTGGGTTGGGGAGTTCTGCACAGGGAGTAAAGAGGGAAGAGGCTTCCTCATAGCCATGACTCACAGTTCCTACAAGTCTAAAAGTTTCAAAGTATTTTAAAAAGCACCTCCTATTTGTCTGACATGTGAAATCATGGGTAAGAAGCTGGATTAAATCAAGACATTGATATAAAATAGTGTTTCCCAGACCACTGACACCCACACAGAGTGGAAAGCTCTTCCAAGAGTACTTTGATGCCTTCAAGTATGTGTTGCTGCAAGTTCAGCCAGAATTTGTAGCTATTTCGCAATAAGCATCTGACATTGTTTACTGCAGCAGAGCTGATCATGCAGAAAACAGTTTTTCTTCTCATAAACAGATGTGCCAAGCAGCAGGATGTAATTATTTGTATCGTCCAGAAGAACGCCACAGCACACTAAGGAAAAAAAAATCTATGATAGGGAACACCAAAGGTGTGGGGCTGCAGAGACAAACAAAACCTGGAATAGCAGGAGATTCATCTAAAATAAAGAGGATGTTTAATTTGGTATTTGATACCCAGCAGGTTCTCCAGGAATCTATCAAAAAATTAAAATCATGCGCTCCTCTGAAAAATATGCAAATGACATTTGTTGCAAAACAGGCTAAACGCTCAAGTTCAGATATTTCCCAAGAGGAAACCCTATCCTGGAAGGAAAAGTTTGTTTGTGTGGTTTTTGTTTGGTTCTCTGGGTATTTTTTACAAAGTGTGTTCCCAGTTGCCTTGAAAGTCAAAGCTTTAACAGCAGGAATGAATCCTCTTGAACAGAGCCCCTCATGTCTTCTTCCCTGATATTCATGCATCCTTTTAAGAATTAACATGCAATGTGGCTTCCAAAGATTGCCAGTTCTCTGTTTCTCTGGCTATAGATCATCCATACACCTGTGCAAAAAGGCTTCCTTGGCTGCAGTATCATTTGCAGTCTCAAGTTTGCAAGTCTGCTCTTGCACTCTCTACAATGACTTTCAGGGGAAACATCTTTACAGAGCCGGTGAAATGGAAAATATGCATCCCTTATGGCCCCTTGTCCTGAAATCCACTGCCTCTCTCAGTACATCCTATCTTTTCAGAACAATTCCAGGCTACAGAGGAGATGAAAGCAGAGGGAAGTGCATTGACTCCGATGTGTTAGTTCATTTTCCTCCTCTTACAGATATTTTTCCATACTGCATGAGAAACCTGCACACCAAGCCTATAACTGGGGAGGGCATCTCCAGCCCAGGCTGTGCATTGCTCCAGGCCATAAATACCTGTATGGCTTTGCTAGGGAGTGAGCCAGGCCATGTTTCCTTCTGAGTCAAGAGAGGCAACCTCGTGACCTCTGTCAGGAGCACATGGACTTGTGGACTGGTTGCCAAGTGCTTCTAGCTGCCTCATGATGCAAGATGCAACAGAAATTTAAAACAGAGGAAGAAAAACCTATTCCATTACAGTAGCATGGAGCTACATGCAACAACTCTCTTCAAACTGAAGAGAGTTTACTCTCTTAGATCAAACACTGAGCAACATTGGGAAGTGTACCGGCAGCAAATAGCTCATTGGAGCAGGAACAAAGTGGGTGACTGAGATCTCCTGCCTGTTACCTTGAAAAATTCATAATATGCCAGCTCAAAGGATGCTTTGTTCTCCCACCCACCACCATTTTACATACCCTGCTTCTGAGCCAGTTGATCAAATGATGCTCTGTATCTGACAAGTCTTTCACGGAGCACAACTGGTTTTGGCCTGAAATGTTCTGTAAACACACCAGTTTTCATGATGGCCCTGGGACAGGTGCTGCATTCATTGGAGACAGAACCTACAAAAGCTGGTCTGGTCAGGTAACCAGATCCTACACAGTGAGAGGCAGATCACATTTAAATAGTACACAGAGCTTTTCTTCTGATTATTACGATGACAATAATTCATATAAGGTTTGTCCCTAGTCTTCGCTCTCCTTAAAATACCCATTGTCTAAGAACTCCATTTTCATTTTACTCCATATTCCATACATTTGACAATGATATATTGCAGCAAGTTCAGTGGATGGCCACCAAGATGACAGGGGCTGGGACATTTGCCCCATAAAGAGGAAACGGAAGAAACTGAGCTCATTTAGCCTAAGGGGGGCTTTGAGGGGACATCACCAAGAAAGAAAAGCCAGGCTCTTCACAGTAGTACATGATGAGAGGGAAAAAGTGACAGACATAAACTGTATTTTAAAAAGGTCTGGCTTGATATAAGCAAAAACATTTTCATGAGGACGCTGAGGCATGAACAGGTTGTCCAGAGATGTGCAATGTGTAACCTCCATCCCTGGAGGTTTTCACAACCTAAGTGGCTAAAGCCCTGACTATTCTGGTTTGAGCTCATTGCTGACCCTGCTTTGAGTAGGAATTTTGACTAGAGACGTCCTCTGGTCCCTTCTGTCATAAGTTACTCTAAATTCTATGTTGCTGTAAATAACAAACCTTACAGCAGAACATATGCTACCCCTTGTCCATCTCTTTCAGCCTTTTCCTACTTTAAATTTTCTGTCACTTTTTCTGATTCAATTATCTTTGTCTTCATCATCCCATACCCAACAGTTATTCTACAGGATATTTGTCTTTCTCCTCACCTTTTGTTGAAATATGGAATTTGCAATAAAAAGATCTTTCTGAAAAAAGTTAGGATTATTTCACTTTCTTCTGAAGCAAGGACTTCATGCATGAAGATGGCTCTTAAAATGCTAATTAGCCATGATTCTTAGTCAGCTCCATACCTTAAAAAGGAAAAAAATCACTTTCCTTTCTGTACTACACTGATTGGGCACTTCCTTGATCTTTGCAACACCGCTTCTCCCCAGCTAACCACTCTCTAGCTGAAGCTTAGCAGCAGCCTAAATTGAAATGTGAAAAGACCACAATTGCTACTCCTTTTTGACTTCTCCATTACTGAGAGCATGGGTGCTTTTATCTCTGATATGGTTTTTATGTGCACGCTGAAATTTTTGAGCAGGATGATGTCACTGGTAAAAGAAAAAACACTTGATCTGCAAAAAAACCCCAATGACTAACAGCAAAACCTCTGCAACAAGAATTTAAGGTCACATGCAGGCACAGTGACTGACCCAGAGACTGCACCAGTGATGCCTTTTCATAGCCCTGTTGATGTATGAGAGCTGCTATTCTTCAGACTTAAAATGAAAAACCAAATCTTTTTTTTTAATTGCTCACGTTCCTTTCTTCCATCCTTACTATCCACTCATTGATGAAAACAAGGAAAGATTTGATTTTCTGATGAATAAGAATTATTTTTGGAGTTCTGTTTGCCTATTTCATTTAACCCAAGTGGGACTGCACATGAAAACATTAGGTGTGTTCCCTGTGAATGTTCTCCTTTTATTTGATTTGGGGAGGGGAAAGAGTGAGTGTTTATGCAACCTCAATGAAAATAAGTGTCAAAAAATGAAAGAGGGGAATCTACCTGAAGTTGTTCTCTCGAGCAAATCATGTCATGTGGCTTATGCAGTTGCCCTCTGTTGTTAATGGGGATGTGAATACAGCTGGTTTTAGTTTCAGACCTGTGAATAATATTCAGAGTGAGATTGCTCTTCACCACTCTTTTGTCAAACTCAACAAACAGGTTGGGGTGGAATTGACCTTAAGTCCAATCCCCTGACAAAAACAAGGCTCGCTTCAAAAGCTGGAGCAGGTTATGGAGCCTGCTGGTCCCATTTGGAATGCGCCTTGGCATCATCTCTGAGCAGCAGCGTTAGGATCCAAGTGCAGCTGGGTTTCAAACCGGTGGTCATTGCTTTCTGAGCCCAGCAGGAGGGAGGCTGTGCCACCTTCCAAGTCTTTCCGAGATGGGTGACTTAACCAGCTTTCAGTAATCTTCCTATGAAAGTTATCTTGTCTGGCCCATGCAGAAATCCATGGTTTGTGCTAAAGCATAACACAATACCTGTCTAACCTGCCCGCTACTCAGACCTTCCCATTCAAAAAATACCTTTTAAGCGGGGCTTGATTTCTAGGAAGCAGAATATTGATCTCGCTCTAGATGTGGAAAAACGCGCTTGCTGACAGGTTTCAGGGTGTGACCGTTCAGCGGTGTCAGCGACAGCTGCGAGAAAACTCAGCCCCCTGCCCTGCCCTGGGCTGTGCTACAGCACAGCCGCGACCATCTGAAAAGCACCTTCTTGCCGTCACCACTCGGATGGCTCCAAAGTTCAGGTAGCACCAAGGGAGAAGAGCTCAGAGGGGCTGGCACCAGCGAGCACTGCGCCGGGGCCAGGAGCCTCAGGGATGTAGCTGGGACACTCCGGATCCGCCTTCCTGTCCTCATCCCATTCTGGTACCTTTCCAAAACACCCTCATCTGCGGCCGAAGGATCGTTTGTGTCTGGTCCCGCATCAGAGCTGTGCGGGAGCCTCACTTCTGGTTCCGTTCAGATTCGGAATGGTCCCGTTCTGCTGTTGATGGCAGGTTAAGGCGCGGCACGCGTGGCTGGGGCTGAACAGTTTTAACCCCTTCCGCCGTCTGACCCCAGCCATCGGCTCTGCTTCCCCCGCGCCAGAGAGGGAGAAAAACCTCACCCCGACTACTTTTAAAGTACAAACGACGAGAGAAGGAGCAGGCAGAGCGTTTATCAGCAGTGCCCCGTGCCGCAGTGCTCGCAGCCGGTGATCCCAGCCGGTTTATCCCAGCCGGTTTATCCCCGCCGCTGATCACAGCCGGTTTATCCCAGCCGGTTTATCCCGGCCGCTGATCACAGCCGGTTTATCCCAGCCGGTTTATCCCGGCCGCTGATCACAGCCGGTTTATCCCGGCCGGTTTCTACCTGCGCCCGGGGTGCCCGCAGTTCCCGCAGCGAGCAGCAGGTGGCGCCCGCGCTCCGCCCGCGGCTGAGGCTCAGCCGGGCTGGGCTCGGGACGCGGCAGGAGCGGGAGAAAGAATGGATGGATGGATGGATGGATGGAGGGATGGACGGACGGACGGACGGACGGACGGATGGATGGATGGATGGATGGATGGATGGATGGATGGATGGATGGATGGATGGATGGATGGATGGATGGATGGATGGATGGATGGATGGATGGATGGATGGATGGATGGATGGATGGATGGACGAACGGACGAGCACTGCAGCTCGGAGCAAGCAAAACTACTATATAAAATCTATCCCAAAAGTTACTGTAGTTCGTGGTAAGCCATGCTCATTTCACGCCCGGGGCTTCTGTTCAGAGCTTCTCTAGGCTGGTCCTGGGGACACCAGGCCACGTGGGGGGCCTGTCCTGGGACATCCAGATCCGGGATGTGCTCCCATACCAGATCAGGAGGAGCTGGCGCCCGCTCTCTTGTTTATCCTGTGACAGAGCAGTTTCCAAAGTCTGCAGCAGCCAGGACTCTCACTTTTCTTGTCTTGGACTTTGAGCACGGGTTGTACTGCGTTTACAAGTTACTAAACAAGCATCATCCTTTACTTGTTAGTTTCCAAACGCTGATCTACCATGGGCTTCTAAATACGGTAACAATTGAATATTGAAACAATTCTGATGAACAAGTATTAGAAAACTAGGGATGACTTGGGGATACAACCGTTTCTTAGCGAAAATTGTTATCCAGTCTGCAAAAATACCGGGATGCTAATAATCAGTCTGATTTTCAAAAGTTCTCATGTAGTTTTATAAGTAGGGACTTAGTTACTGGAGTGGTGACTCAACGATTTAAGGACATCACTAACAAAGTTATACAATTTGCGGGAACACTTGGAAGACTGGAAGTGACTCAGAAGCCTGCAGGAGTTGTTACAATGCCCTCCCAGTAAAAGGAATAAACTGCAAAACCCATTACGGCTGCAACCTCTCGCTGGCAAATTGCAGCCTCATTAGTAATCTTGGCAAGTTGACGGGGGTTTTACATTACTGATCCTCTTGTTAGCCCCTCAAGTGTGCCACTGAAGCGCTCTTTCGGGAGCAGTTTGTGGAGGTGAATGTTGTAAATATATTGCCTTTATAGGCAAACAGACGCTCTCTGTCTTTGGGGCCATCAAACTGGCACATTCACGAACTCACAACTCACTTAAAAATAAATGGAAAGAGAAGGTAGCAGTTAAACCTGCCAAAAATTAGGATCTAATGATAATTGTAAGCACATAAATTTTGTAGTATTTTCCCAGTGAGCCAAGACACATGAAATATCTTCCTTTCTGCACAAAACTCTCTGTTTAGTGGTGTGGATGTTCCAGATAAATTATAACTCTTCTATATGCAAGGATGACATAAATACATTTATATTTTAAGTGAAAAGCAGAATTATCATCAACAACATAGTGACTGATTAAATGCACTAACATTACTGCAGGGCAATAGCAGCTGTTCTCAGGCAGGCAGTAGGGGGTCCTGTTCAGGTATTCCACTAAGACAAGAAATTTATATAATTAGGAATCTGTCTGTCACAACCATCCCCAAGCACTCCCTCGGTGTCCCTCACACCACAGTCTGGCTGACAGCGTGTGGTGATGCCTGTAGTCTAGGAACATCATTATCTCTCCACTGTGCCTCAGTTTTTCTCGTATATTCTTTAAATCTGGCTGTACTTCCATTAAACTGACCTGGGAGCTGCGGAGCATCCAAGGAGACTCCTTCCACTTCAGCGGAGCACGGGTAGCAGCTTAGCACATTTCCCAATAATTGCCCCGAAATGCTCCATGAAGGACAAAGAGTCCCACAAAGCTTCTCAGCTAATATTCTCCCTGATTACAGAGTCCCAGGAAAGCTTTTCTGCCAAGGAGAAGAAAAAGCCACACCTTGAGGTTAGCTCCTCACGGGCTGTAGGCAAAGTGTCCTTAGCCACTCTGTTCAAAACTTTTTCTCCTCTGTGTTTTTCCTGTGTTCGTTACTGGCCCTTATGTGGCTTCTGCTTTGAAAGAATTAATTATTCAAGCTGCCTACATGTCTCTTTTCAGCAACAACTAGCCCCATTGTGTTACAAGGACAAAAACCTTCCCTAACAGCCAGGACAGATGGCTGAAGCCCGGCAACACATTTCAGAGGAGTGCCACACCTCTGTGTTATCAAACCTGGCCTTATTTGCAAACCTCCTTATCTCTGATATTTTAATTATAGTGCTACTCTTGAGGATATTCTTGTTGCACAAAAACATCATATTGAATTATTTTTTAGTGCCTCATTAAGACAAAAAAAAAGCTAGGAAACATGATCCATATGCAAACTAAAAGCTGAACAACCCAAAGAACACGAACTATGTAACTTAATAAAAATCTTGTTTAAGGACTTATTATTTATCTTTTGCTGGGTTGTTAACATGTCAGGGATGGAAACAGTCCAGTACTATTAGCAAATATCCCTGCTGGAATATTTTTTTCTTGCCATAGTGATACTACGTAAGCCATGCTATCTCAAGGGAATGTGTAACAGTGCAGAGCCAAGATGCTGTGCTGAGGTATCTGTGCCTTCCTACTTCCTTTCCTGCAGGGTTTTCTGTCTCTAAAAAGATGTCTGAGTTGCTTTCTCGCACTTCTTTGATCTGTTTGATCGTTATATTCTAACCCATTCTTAATTTCCTCTTGCTAGCCCACTTTGAAAGCCTCATGTACGATTTCCAGTTGATAAAATTGCCACTGGGATGCCCTCGCTCTCCCTTCAGCGTCGATCCTCATCGCTCATGAACAGATGCTGGGAGGCAGATGATCTTTCACATGTAGCAAGGGAGACTGGGTGGGGAGCGCCTGGAGGCAGATTCAAGCACTTAGAAGGCTGTAGTCACACACGGTGGTGTTAGCTTGCTTCAGGGAGGGAGGAGAGCGAGCTGAACATCAAAGTGCGGTGGAAATGTAAAATCCTTAGTTCTGTGATTCCTCCTTTCATCTGTGCTTTTTCTCCTGGCAAGGTATTGCAGGCAGTTCTGCTTTCTGTGCCACCGAGTAGACTCAGGCTTCAGTGAATGTAAATGGAGCCCCTGGACCAGTTTTTTATCCTTCTCTGCATATTAATTTGAGACTGGATATTTTCAGTCAGCAAAAGTGGGTACAAACAGGCTTTCTAGGACAAACAAGGCACAGGTATTCTTCAGGCTCAAGTTGTAACAAGATGGGGAAGAGCAGGAAAATTGGGAATAATCCGTCCCAGGGGATGCTTTCGGCCAGTCGAGCCATCACTGCGTGGTGCTGCCAGACCGGCATCTGGGACAGAAGCTCTGCTGCAGGATCCCGTCTGTCCCATGGACACCGTGTCTCGCCCCAAATGTGGGGTGGCAAATACAGCCTCAGTGTGCCAGGGCTCCCCCAGCCTGGGTTCCAGGGCCAGGGTGCCACGGGCACTGCCCACCCTGGGGATCCAGATGTGTCCCCTGACTTCTGATTGCTGCTGCTGGGCTGCAGCCAGCTCTGCTGTGCTCACTCAGGTACCAGAGCAAACCCTGGCACCGTTGTGCCCTTGTTCAGCCCAAGTGAGTGGTGCCTGCAGTTTGGGGATGTGAGTAAATCTGTGACATCTGTCAGTGCTCACACAGAACAGTGATTTTGTACCGGAGACGCTGCTGTGGGGGAAAAAAAAAAAAAAAAAAAAAAAAAAAAAAAAAAAAAAAAAAAAAAAAAAAACACCACCACCACACAGCTGCATGTATAAAACCCACCTGAAACATAATATGAAATGTGTAATATAAAGTTAACACGGCAAGAACTCCAAACTGAAGGAAGTAGAGATCTTAAGACCAGTTTTTAAAGTTTTGTCAAGAAAATTCAGAAATAATTACTAACTTAATTACCTGGAGCTATACCAAAATGCAGCCTAAAACAATGCTTACTTATTTCTGAAGCACTCTTAAGTTTTGTGAACAGCCCAATTTTTTTTTTTTTTTTTTTTTTTTTTTTCCATCTGAAGGCCTGGCCTGATTTAAGAAGGACTTCACTAATATGACATGAGCAGTATCTGATGAACTGAGGTTCAACCTATAAAAAATTTGCTACTGGCAAGCATTTTGAGTAATCTGTTGTCCATATGAGATTAAAGGGTAAAAATAATATTTCTGCAACTTACAGCTTACAGCGAGGTCTAAATAGACACTCTATTAAACTGTTCTTGTGCTGGGCTGACCCAGCAGAGCTGCTCTGTCCCTTCCCTCCTCAGCTCGACAGGGGAGAGAAAATACAATGAAAAGCTCTTGGGTTGAGATAAGGGCAGAGAGAGATCACTCACAGGTTTCTTTCACAGCAAAAGACACAACTTGAGGAAATTAGCTTAATTTATTGCCAATCAAATCAGAGTGGGATAATGAGAAATAAGTACAAATCTTTTGAAAAACCCTTCTCTTTTTCCCCAGCTTAACCAGTCACACGTTCACTCCCTTCTCCCCATGGCTGCACAGGGGGGCAGGGAATGGGGGTGGTGGTCAGTTCATGGCACCATTCCACCTTGTCTCTGCTGCTCCTTCCCCCTCAGGTGGAGGATCCCTCACACTCTTCCCCTGCTCCAGCTTCCCGTGGGGTCACAGCCTCCTTCAGACACATCCACCTGCTCTGCCCTGCGGGCTGCAGGTGGCTCTCTGCTCCCCCACGGACCTCCATGGGCTTCAGGGGAACCTCAGCTCCAGTGCCTGGAGCGCCTCCTGCCCCTCTTTCCCTGACCCTGGAGGCTGCAGGGCTGTTTCTCTCCATATCCTCACTCGTGTCTCGGTCTGTGCAGGTTTTGTGCCCCTTCTGAAACACCTCATCACAGAGGTGCTGCCACCATTGCCAATGGGCTCAGCCTTGGCCAGAGGCAGGTGTGTCCTGGAGCCCACTGGCATTGGCTCCATCAGACACAGGAGAGGCTTCCAGCAGCTTCTCACAGCGGCCACCCCTTTAAGCCACCCCTTTAGCCCCCCTCGCTACCAAAATCCCACCACACAAACCCAGTTCAGCTTTAAACAAATTTCTCTACAGGTGCTGTATAAAATCAATCCCAAAAGTTAGCGTAGTTCATGGTAAGCCATGCTCAATGATGTAGTGTCAGTTAATTTGTCTCGGTGTCCTCCCAGAGAGGGAAAGTACTTTAGTCTTGCTCATTTAAGAATATAATCTTTCTCTGATCTTTGAAGTGATGACATGAAGGAGTACATCATGGAGGCATAGAAATTAGAGCAGTAAAAGAGCTATTAGACTGTAGAGCTCATTATTCCACCCCTAAAAGGCTTTGCAGTTCATTCTTGGGTGCTTTGTCCAGTATACCTAAAACCTGGGAGCACGGGAAGAATGAAGGAGCAATTCTAGTGTGCAGAAATGTCAGTCCTTTTCTCCCTGCTTTGATCCAGCTATAGCATGAAGCAAAGCAATAATTGCTGCCATTACAGAGAACAAATCTATTTGCATTTCTACAGTGTTTCAGCTCTAGCTGTGAATGCCTAATCAGTCCTATTGCTGAAAAAAAAATATTTTCCAGCCTCTTGTCAAATCTGTGTCTGATTGCAGTGCATTACTGCAAAGCCACTTCACCCGTGCCCTGGCCCACATCCCCAGAGGGCTGCGTGAGAACTTCTCAAGCCAGTGCTGTTGTGCAGGAGACACCAGAGCAGTGCCTGACAGTGCTTCAGGAGCTGGGCCTCCAACAGAATCCTGCTCAGCGTAACATGCAGAGGTGTTTGTGTTTCTAGACCTGTAAAACCCTAAATAACAGGGCAAAGATCCCTTACACACATCTCCAGGAGGGGTAACATTTACCCCAATGCCCGTGCTAGCCTTAGCTCTAATAATTACATTGCATTTTCCTCACGCTGACTCCCCCCGCAGTTTTGGCTGTAGGCTGTTTCTCGTTCCCTGTTCTGCACGCTTTATCAGAGCGATAAGCACTATCGAGGCGCTGCTACATCCTGATGCAAACGAGGCTGCACAGTGTGACACATATTTGTATATTTACCCTGAATCCCAAGGAGTTGCACCTGATTTTCTACTAATCAGTAGTTTTGTTCTGCCTTTGCAAACTCTGGGAATTTAAGGACAGTTTAAGCTTAGTATGCAGTTCTCAGGGTTGATATAGCTGCTTGGTTTCAATCACCCAGCACGCAAGTGTTGTAATCCCATATTTTTGTTTTATTTACGCTTCTATTTAATTGGATATGTAATGCACGTGAGTCAGACAAAAATCATTTGTCCCATGATGTTTTTACATACACATTTAATAATTTTATCTGCTGTAATCCACTGTCACAGTTAGTGCTGTTCCAAAGTCAAAATCATTTAAACAAATATCTCAATATTTTCTCATCAAAACCATTCATTTTTCATGTATTTATGAAGTAAATTTTTCCATGAGAAAGCAGCCAGTACCCCACAACTGCATTTCCATTTAATGAATTTAATTATCGTTCTTTCGCCTCACCCAGGAAACATTTACAGCAATTTTCCATTTAATCATTACAACAAAAAGCTACAGCAGTAGCTTTGGATTTAAAGATTGTCAAACCTGTAGAATGGGAAACTTTGTTTGTTAAATGAGACACAACAATCATGAAAGACCCTGTAATGGGAACAGTGTGTCCTGAAACTGGGCATGTGCACTCCTTGGAGAAGTGAACTCCATGAGATGCACCAAATCAAGCTGCCCTGGAGATGCTACTTCCACAAACTGTGCAGGAGTGCTGTGGTAAAACTCTCTTTTATACATCCAACTTGTGCCTGTGGAAGGCCTTATCCAATCCCAGTGCTAGAAAAATAAAATACATTTATTTAGAAGGTTGTTCTGCCTTCAGGGGAAAGGAAATGAAAACCTGGACAGGGAGTGAAGTAGATCTTGACACATCTGTAGATTTATGCTAGAGGTTCAGTCATATGTCCTAAAGATCCTATAGGTTTATATCCTAAATCTCAGAACGAATAAGAAATAACTTCCACCTACTGCCTTCTGCTAGCAATAACTAACCAAATGTTTTGGCAGTTCCTAACCTTAAACGGGGTCTGTCCTTGGCTGTTGTCAGTGAGGAGCATGGATCTAGGACAGAGCCACAGAACATACTCATACTGCTGTGTGGGTGGGCTTTGGGCAGTGTGAACTATAGAAAAAGAAGGAAAAAAAGAATTCTGCAAAGGGCTTTTTATGTGGTTAAAGCCTGTGAGGATCCCCCTGGTATGTCCAGATCTGACAGAAAGCAGCTTGCACTCCGAATATCTAGAACCTTCTTGGTACTGGGGACAGAATGTTTTCATCACTGTTTTCATTCACTACCTTGGACTTGTCAAGTTGCTCACAAGATACTTAAAAGCAGAGGATCAGGGGATGACTTCTCTTGTCCCACCCCTCACATTCTCCACAAACAGCAATTGCCTAACATTCCACGTGTTTGGTTATTATGAGTCTTTGCCCCAAGGGATTTACCGTGAAAGTGCTGCACCTCTTGAGGCTGAAGGTAGATATTTTTGGCAATCAATGTGGCAAAAATTTTTGGGACCTTTTAGGCCAGTCACTGGCATAGACTCTGAGGCTGCCTGAGGAGCAAGAGCTAGACTGGACAGGGAACATAGAAACGTTCAGTTGTCTTACTTCCCTCTCGTTGCCCAAATTCACTCTTCCCCCATTCCCAGAGCTGCTCAGGTCTTTGCCATACACATTTTGAGGCATCAGAGGAAAATGTCAAATCTTCTGCACATCATTCTCATTATCATAATTAGCCATAATTAAAGAACAGATACGTATTTGATGCACTTTGATATAAAAATAACAAAACTACAATGAAGAAATGGCTGTGTGCTATGGAGAAGAATCAACACCACTGTGTGAAGGAGCTGGCTGTAATATTTGGGTTCTACTGGCACAGAATCCATGTGATGCAGGAGCATAGTCTGGTGGGGAAGAGGCAGCTCCCACAAGACTGCAGACTCCACCTCTGTAGGACACTGATACTTGTCAAACTCATATTACAATTTCAGAAGCCACAAACTTATTAAATGAGTGTTTAAAATAAAAATACAGTAGCACAATAGTAGGCTTCTTGGGGACCCTGCTGCTGTGTTTAGTGTATTAAAAACCATTTCTATCTAGCACACCAGTTAAGGATAACTGAATAAGCAGGAGATAACCTGCTTACCACAGGTTAAGTGTTTTGAAGTTCATGTCCTGCTGATTCATTCTGAATCATATCACCACAAATACTTGCACCCTGAGAAGGTGCTTATTGGCATGAAAGGTTCCTGTTTCTGAAAGTTCATCACAGTAGTTTCATGTCACTTTAGGCATGCACATCTGCATGCCTGTCCATCAGGTAATTTTTTGTTTTCCAACAAAAACAGGGTTTTCACTTGACCAATGAGCATCACTGCACATTAATACTCTTATACCCCTAGAAACAGGAGCTAGCCTGGGCACAAGAATTTAATCATTCTCCTCCATCTTAGTTCATTAGAGCAAGGATTCTCTTTAAAAATAAACCCAAACTTGAAATGTTTTTTAAAGGTTGGATGTGTTTCTTTTCCTGTCTATACACTTGTGGAAATTATCATACTTCAGAGGTCTAAATTTTAGATTTCAATTACTAGGGCACAAGACTGATCCATATCCTAAGATGTAACCACACCCTAATTTAGAAACATGGAATTTTGGTATTTTAAAGTTGGTTGATATTCCAAAGTGTCCCCTATTTCTAAGGGAGACTGAAAGAAGCACGGGTAGGCACCTGGAAACTCTCAAACCTTGGCAATATTCCTGTCTGTCCTAAACACATTTAACTTTTTCATCAAACAATAAATTTTAATTTGAAAACTGCACTAACTTAAATGACTGTCAATGGTACCTGGCAATCTTCATTTATAGTACAGGTATGAATTCCACTTTTCTTTGTTCTTGAGCTACTTGTACCACTATTTGACTGAGCTAATCCAATAAAAATGCTAAAACTGTTTCAAACATTTTTCTTCATAGTTCATTTCATGCCCTATTTTACAGCAGGTTATTCTCTAATCTAATTTACATTATTCTGGAATCACAAACTAATCCTAATTACCTTTTAATGACAATACAAGCTAATTTAAAGCAAACATCAGGTGCTGCAGTGAAAACCTATTGTAGGAGTTCCTTGCAAATGAGATAATGGGGTTTATGTATTTTGATATTAAATATTAAATGAAAATATTTTCATGGTTTATTTGTTAAATTCAATATTTACACTGTAGTTCAAATGTGGGGCAAAAGCGTTGCTGTTTCAGAATCTTTGGAGGAGTTAATCCTGAAATTTAAAGAATAGATGAATTATTCATTAATTAGTTCAGCATGAATAATAACCAGAAGTATGAGCTTGTCTTTAACATAGATTGATAGCAGGTTAGGATCCACCAGTTTCTGTACTTGGAGAGGGAGTTCAAAACATTATTGGCTCTCACTTTCTTGACTCAAAATACTTTTCTTCTGAATTTCTGCTGAATCAGACTTGGTTTTTTTCCTTTAATCACTCAGATCTGAGAGGCCTGAAGACTTTGCACAGACAAGTCTTTTATACTAACATTCTTGACTGTCCTGAAAACTGTTTCTGAAAGTAGGATTTTTCTCTCATATGGAGTTTTGAAGGAAACTGAGAGTTTTGTGAGATTTTTTTCACATGTGGAATGTTCTTGAGGTTGAAAAGACAAAATTATCCTCATACATCCCTCTGTCAATATAATAATAAGGTGATACAAAGTGATATTAAATTTTGGCACATTTGAAGCTTCAAAAGTGAAGTAAACAGATAGAAAGTTTTGTTCTGGGTCCATAGCTAGTCTGTGACACTTAAATGCTATCAGATGTGGTTAAAGGCATGGATTTAGCAGAGTCTTTAATATTAAAGTCAAACATTTATATAGATACTAGGATGAGATTAGAGGTTTTAACATTTCAGAATACAAAGCACCCACTCAGCTGAGAACTAGAAACTCCTCATACTGGAGATAATTTTATGGGCTGCAACAGGTTTTTGTGAACTTACAAAACCCCTAACTATTTAGACCAGACTAGATTCTTCAGAATATTGACTTGTTGTAGGTAAAGAAAGAACCTTGCGTATTATGATTGCTAGAATTATGGCAATCATTGAAGTATCTCATTGGTGAAGTGAATTCATTGCTGACTGACTGAATGAGCCAATTAACCAGTGAACCCAATTTACCGACCCCTGACTGACTTTGTGTTAGTTCAGGATGAGACAGCAGTTGTGTAATCTGAGAACTCCCAAATTACTGACATTCAATTACATTTAACTCCTGTAGATAATACAATCCCTACCTCATTTTCTCTCTGTAAACTGGGTATTTTCAGTCCTTCCTTTTTCATAATGGAAGTCTCTTGGTGTCACTAATATTCTTTTTAGAATGCCACCACCTTCTGTACAGCAGTGATTTAGGAATTTCTAGAATAATTTTTTTTATTGTATCTGGAAAGTCTTGTGTCTGCTTTTTCTAGATTTAATTTTTACTGTCATGAGAATATCTGTCTCTATGTATGTAAGACTGCCAGTAATTCATCACCTTTATAAAGGTTCTCTCAATTTATAATAGTGAGTAAAGTAAATCTTGAGGTAGCATTTAAATTTGTGTAGTGCAATAAAATATTAAGTGGCACTATGATTTGGACACAGTACAATTGACAGTGTTTCATGGTTTCTGTACCCAAGTAATTATTACATTTTACTCAGCACTCTGAGATCAAGTGCAGGTTTTTCATTGCAGAGGTTCAGGTTGTTATGTATGTAATGTGTGATGGCTCTCATTTAGGTGGTGAATTGGTTTGCATGCCTGTGAGGCAAACTGTTGTAAAACTCTAGTACAGTAAGGGCTATTTGACAGTCAGTCTGAAAAAAAGAGATAAGAGATTTTAAAAAAACCAAACAAACAAATTAAAAAAACCCACACCATCAAATACCATTTATTGACTGTTTCCAGTGAAGATTCGTGACCTCAACTCAATTCCATCTCATGTGTGTCCACTCCCTACCCCCTTTTCTTCACTCCTTACTTTTGCTACACTGTTAGCATTTACCAGCAAAATCTACAATTGTACCTTGAATTTTTGAACGTGAGCAAAAATGGTTTTTTCCATTTTAAAGGAAAGCATCTCTATATTTCAATAGCTATTCCCCATGGTTGAATGTACTACAGAAGACTAATCAAAATAAAATTCATACTGACATGTAGCTATTCTTTACTTTCATGAGGACAAATCCATAGGAAGATATTTTTAGATAAGTAAAGGCTCAGACACTGAGGCTTTCTGAGCACTCAGGCCTTCTGCATAATCTTGTTCAAGCCACTCCTAGAACCTCAAACACAAATGTGGTTGGCCTTCCCTCAAGTGAAGAAACAGGGCATGACCGCCCTGCAATTCTGAAACCTCCTTCAGATCTCTTCGCTTTTTCGATTACCAGTGGCCCCCAAATTGACTGACATAGAAACCTGGGTTGTGGTTTTTATTTACTTTCAATACCTGTTTGCTTGATTGAATAACTGTGAGCAGCCTTCACTTTCCCGAAGCTCCAGCAGCACAGGACTGTCTGAGGAGCCAAGGCACCTGTGCACCTAAGGTTACTGAAACACAGCTCTCTGTCTCTGAGGGGTGAAGTGTTTCTCTCCATTTAGCCTTCCCATCCCAACCTGTGATGTGAGAAGCAAACAGAAGATGATCTTTTCCCTTGCCAGTGGGGAAAAGCTGGGCGAGGACCCTTTGCACATCCCTGGTGCGGAGCAGAGCTCACTGGAGCTGTGTCAGATCTGCTGGTGCTGGAGCTCTGTGACACCCAAAGCTGTGTAATTCTGCTCAGAGCTCACTGGAGCTGTGTCAGATCTGCTGGTGCTGGAGCTCTGTGACACCCAAAGCTGTGTGCTACTGCTCAGAGCTCACTGGAGCTGTGTCAATCTGCTGGTGCTGGAGCTCAGTGAGACACAAAGCTGTGCAATTCTGCTCAGAGCTCACTGGAGCTGTGTCAGATCTGCTGGTGCTGGAGCTCTGTGACACCCAAAGCTGTGTACTTCTGCTGCTCAGAGCTCACTGGAGCTGTGTCAGATCTGCTGGTGCTGGAGCTCTGTGACACCCAAAGCTGTGTACTTCTGCTGCTCAGAGCTCACTGGAGCTGTGTCAGATCTGCTGGCACTAGAGCTCTCTGAGACCCAAAGCTGTGTACTTCTGCTGCTCAGAGCTCACTGGAGCTGTGTCAATCTGCTGGTGCTGGAGCTCTGTGACACCCAAAGCTGTGTGCTACTGCTCAGAGCTCACTGGAGCTGTGTCAGATCTGCTGGCACTGGAGCTCAGTGAGACCCAAAGCTGTGTACTTCTGCTCAGAGCTCACTGGAGCTGTGTCAGATCTGCTGGTGCTGGAGCTCTGTGACACCCAAAGCTGTGTACTTCTGCTGCTCAGAGCTCACTGGAGCTGTGTCAATCTGCTGGTGCTGGAGCTCTGTGAGACCCAAAGCTGTGTGCTACTGCTCAGAGCTCACTGGAGCTGTGTCAGATCTGCTGGTGCTGGAGCTCTGTGAGACCCAAAGCTGTGTGCTACTGCTCAGAGCTCACTGGAGCTGTGTCAGATCTGCTGGTGCTGGAGCTCTGTGACACCCAAAGCTGTGTACTACTGCTCAGAGCTCTGCTGCTGCTGGAGCTCTGTGAGACCCAAAGCTGTGTAATTCTGCTGCTCAGAGCTCACTGGAGCTGTGTCAGATCTGCTGGTGCTGGAGCTCTGTGAGACCCAAAGCTGTGTACTTCTACTGCTCAGCTGTTGGACAGTCACTGTGCCCCAGGTAACTGGGGACACAGTGAATTTTTAGAGTCTGGTTCTTTTCTGATCTCTGTTGTTTCTATAGCCAGAGGGGTTTTCTTCTTGTGTGATTTATACAGAATAACTTTAGGTAATGTCACTATTGCTTTATTGTTACCTGACATGCTTCAGTGAGGCTTTCTCCTGCTTTGATTAGTGAGAAAATGATTTTTTGGAGAAAAGCCCATGACAGTCGCCTTTCTAGTGACAAAACTGATTTAAAAGAGCACTAAAAGAAGGAAATAGTAGCACATAGAGCAATTTGAAATAACGGATCACTGCGGCCAGAACATTCCATGTGAAGAATTCTATTGCGTGGAAAAAGTCATAGAAATATATTGGTATAGTAGAAATAGAAAGATCAAAATAAAGGAGTGAGTTTTTAATTTTCATCTCTACTATTTGTGTTTTTCAGCATATATTTTAAACTCTGACAGGTGACGATTTCTATCATGGTATCAGCCAGTCACTCTGTTACTTCATATACAAGCTAGAATAAAATCATCCCCTTTTCCTACTGTTGGCTTACTAATATCACTATTCCTTGGGAAAAAAAAGAAACGTGAAGGAAGAAATATTTTTTTATCTTTTACTTGCATGATTACAATCTGTAGCCATGTTCATCTGGCTTCAAGCTACAAGATAATCATGTCTAGATAGGGTAAGATTCTTTAGGGAGTTAGACTATGAGATAAAAAATTCTCTGCAGACTAGAAAACGTATTTGGCAAGAAAGATTTAAATTACAAGCCTCTTCCATGCTACACAGCATAACTGCACAGAGACATTTTAAATCTGGAATTATGCATTTAAAACCTTTAACACAATAAAGACCCATGGTGAGATTCAGCTGTGATAATGCAATGAATAACAAAGCTGAAGAAAATGCAACTGCTGATAAAATCATCAGGCAGGATGGGGCTATCTGTATTGAGGATACAGGGTATGTGTGTGTGCTTTATATCTTCACTTAGCAGGTTCTGTTACATTCCATTTATGTTCCCTAGAGCTTTAAATTAAGAGCAGATTCCTTTAGAACTGGTAGATTTTCCCATTTTAGTTTGCATTAGAGGATGCAGTTAGTTTTCAAAGAAGCAGCCTGCCAATATGTATTTATTGCCATATTTTTTCAGTTTGCTCAGTTGCAGAGGGATAGGTGCTGTGATGCCAGGTCCTGCAAGCTGAAGACATGGCTGGGATTTTTAGGAGGCAAAGCTCGGCGCAGATTTCTTGCCTGACTACACCATTGAGGCATATTTTTACCACAAGGGATTTGAAGGATTTTTTTCAATTTGCATTTGTCCCATCTCACAGGTACCTAAGGTACTTTATGCACTGTCCTCTCATCCCCCTGTGTGCACTGTCCCTGCACGCAGAGCTGCTCTCAGCAGTTCTTGTGGACCCTGCTGTCTCAGGTTCCCAGGGGTGCTGCTCTGGGCTGGTTTCACCAGCTGCCTTTGGGAACAGCTGTCTGATGCTTGCCAGGAGTGCTGTGCTCACACGTGTTTCTTATACGGCCTTTCTCAGCCACCCAGAGGACTGAAACTCCTGCCAGACTTCCAGCATCCCTTCCTTGGAGACTCTGGTATCTTTTCTCCTCCTATTGTGGCCTGATCCTGCTTGTGACTACTTAAAATGCTTCTGTCCTTTGCATCTTTCCTGCAGGCTCCCCATTCTGCTGCAGACATACCCCACTTCCTTTGCCGTAAAACAACCAAGTATGTCTCTTCTACCAGCACTATGCTGAAGAGAGGTTTTGCTGTTGAGAGCTTTCTGACAAGACCTTCCCAAAAACCCCCAAAGCAATTTTGCTGTCTCTTTTCAGATCCCTTCGAACTAGATACTGCTAAAAGAAACAATTGCATAAAGGAAAAAAATAAAAAAAATAAAAATTAAAAAAAAAAGCCTCTTCTGAGCTTCATCTAAAGCTCTTCCTGAACATTTAGAAAGTTTAGTGTGTAGTAATTACTCCTTAAAGGCCTTAGGAGATGGCTGTCTTTCTTTCTTGTACCTGTAAACAGCAGCTGGTTCACCAATGTCCCAGTGCCAGAGTAGCCTTCCTAGAGAGCAGCTTTATAAACAAACTCACAGGAACCTTCCAGCAGCATGCAGACAGCCAGTGTGCTTTCCAAACTCCTTTCCTCAATGCACTGCCGAACTGTGGGAGTTAAAAAAATGGGCCCTGCACAAATGGAGACTCTTCACCCCCATTTTTTTACACCAAAAAGCTTCAAAATTCAGTCTGGCTTCAAAAATCTAAGGACAACGCAATGTTCAGAATAATTAAAGCCTTGAAGAGTTTTTTGGTTTGGTTCTTCAGAGTTTGTTATTTACTTTTATTTTTGTTTGTTTTGTCAGTTTAAAGGGGTTTTCTGTGTTGGGATTGGTTGAGATTTGGTTTTTTTGCGCTGAGATTTTGTGTGGTTTGTGTGGTTTACTTGCTGGTTCATACTGGAAATTGTGGTAGTTAAAGTTCAGTTTCCCAGAAGATTCTTACTTCAGCAAGTCAAATATTTATATGGTGTCTCCTCTACTGTGTAATGACAGCGTTCTATGTAGCATATTTTAGTGATGAGGCACTCTGTAAGTGCCAGACTTGCGTAATCTGGAAGATTATGAATTCTCATGTGTTTCATTATACGTTGTTTTTCTCTTTTCCAGCTGAAGAGGTAAAATACTTGCTCTAGCTTGATGGGTTCCTCCCCAGACTTTAAAAAAAAAAATGTTTGGGTGTAGAAAATGTCAGGTCTCCTGCAGCAAAGCTAATTTGTGTTTTATTCTTCTGTTTTCTTACTTTATTAATGTTCCAAATCTATGACAAATCAGTTATTCTAAAACATTTTTTGAAGAACCAAACCATCACTATGTCCAACTGAGAAGTTTTCAGGCACTTACTGATCAATTTAGCTGCAGTTTGTTTCTAAAGTATAATGCTTCTAATCATCCACTTTCTGATCACACAAATACATTGCTGAATTTGAAGATTTATTCATGACAAAAAGAAGCTGATAAGGAGGTAGGACAATTCCAAGTCAACTCCCTGCTCTGTACTGATTTTAGGTAACTTCTAGAACAAACGTAGACACCTAGGTGCAAAAAAATGGCATTGTTTGGGACACTTTGTCAGCCAGCAGAATTCATAGCTTTGAGACATTCACACAAAGCTAGAGGGACAGAGAGAAAAGAGTTTGATTTCAACCCTAGGATTAAGGTCAGACTTCCATCACCCAGGCCAGGAGCCATGGCAACTGGCAGCACATCACACTTTGACATTCATGCACATTACAGCTGCCTAATTTAATGAATAATTGCTTTTTGTGAGCAAGGTGGAGCAGCCTCTGGGAACTGGGACCCTGGTCTGGCATGCCTTTGGTGTAGGAAAAATGGACAATGGGGTGAAGCAAGGTTTTGCATCTGAGACTCACGTGTCCTGCTCTGTCAGAGTAGAGTGAAAAGGGATTGCAAAACGGAGCCATCTCTTCTTCCTGCAGCTTTGGGCTCTGTGAGGGTCAGGATCTCCCTACAGTTCTCTCTCACACACAGGTCATTCATCAGTTTGGAATCCCAGAGGATGTCTAGACAGCCAGGACATGCATTTCACAGTGCTGGACAAACCACCTCAAATAACCCCTTGGAAGTTAAGAGGCTTTATGGACAAATGTGCAGCAGGGACCTGAGGACTTAGTTTTATTTATGATTTTTAAATGTTTTTTAAATGAGGGAGAAGTGTATCTCCATTCAAACCTGCAAGGTTTATGCAATTATTTCTAGAAGATGTGGCTGTGCTCACTTCCATTACTGTGGCTTTGGATACAATTGAAAATTGGGAGAGCAGCACCACAGCCAGGTTTTGAAGGACTCATTCCTTAAAGCTGACAAATTTTGCTGGGGATAAAAAGACTAAAGTTCTCTTCAAGGTCTTGTGTCGTTATTCTTTGGGAAGGGAGAGAAAGTGAGCTCATCAATCAAGGAGACCCAGGGCTGCATACAGTGTTTTAGGGCAATTGCTGGTGAACTGTTTGCTGGAGAGCTTTTGTAAATATGTGCACAAATACTCAGGGCCACTGGGGAAGGCTGTGGTGACCTATCTGCTTCTCTCCTTGTGCAATACAGTGAGCTTGATGAAGTATCTGAAAGTGAATTGTAATTAACTCTCAGGCTGTTTGTTAATTGCGCCTTATCTGTCCCTCAGATCTGTTTATGTGGCTTTAGAAACACCTTAGGATAGCTGAGGGCAAAACCTAGCTCAAGATGAGCGTGCATGGAACTTGCTTAAATCATTGGTTTGGAGTCTGAAGTTAGAAGAGCACAGTTGTTGGTTTATGTGTTTATGGAACAGGCATTGAATGCAATGGGGTTTATTATTAACTGGATTGAACGTGAATAACACCGTAAAAATCTGCAACAGGTTCTAACAACAAACTAATCTCTTTTTTCCAAGTTATTTCAAGATTCTAATTGGAACGCACATCTCGGACAGCACAGCCTATTTACATAAACCAGTGATAACATTTCCTGTGAAACTAGTGAGGCTGTAGCAGTGCATTTTGAAATGTGACTTTGTTGGCTCACTGTCACTGTGAATTGTTAAATATGCCCATTTAAAGACCTTATGTGGAACTTTGAGTGCTGCTAACATTTAAAAGCTGATAGAATAAAATAATTCACTTAGAAATACAGAGCAAGCCATGGAGCTGATAGTAGAACTGCCTTTGTTTAAATGTTCTACATTAGATAAATTTGTCTTAATAATGTCTTCTTAAGCTTACCTTATCTTTCTCCTTTTGAAAAATAAACAGCCCAAACCATTGTTCTCTGCTAACAGCAGATGACAATTACCCAGAAAACCTTTGATTTGGAATTGTCTCTGACATTTCAATACAATATTTGACAGTTGAACAGGAAACAGAATTTTTATATGATACCAGTTTACGTTCAGTATTCATGTGATACATTCATTGGAAAGAAGCTGAAGATAATAAGAACCTGTTTAATACTGTAAATTTAGCATAAGTATTAAATACTCCGTGTGAATACGAGTCTTATCTTTGCCCTGACAGGTTGATAATGTATGGCTTTGTGAAGGCCATGGTACACATTGGCCAATTAAAACAATCGGAATTCCACTTCACTGACTGTTTATTTTTTGGATCGCTGATGTCTGCCACAGATCCAGGTAACCATTTCAAATAAATTACTCTTTCAAAAGTCAGAAGAGTAAATAAGAGCTGTATATGCCATAGAAATGTTCAAAGTCTCTGTTCCTTGGGTATTTTTTTCTTTCCTTAGCTGTTAAATATCTGATATTCTGATAATCATAAGTCAATCAAAGTCAAAGTCAGCTACAGAGGTCTCTTGTGGTTTTTTTAGTAGCTGGTTTCCTAGGCTGAGATTACAAACTTTATAATTGAGGTAGCTGAAAAGATTGGGAAAATGTTCTCCGATGTTCAGGACACCACCTGTTGCTTGCTGATATGAGAACTGCTGTAAGCTGGAGACTCTCAGATAATATCACAATCCATGTGTGACCTAACCCAGTTCAAGGATATGGGGAACGGAGCGTTCAAATTTGGCTGTATAAACACTGTTTACATCGTATCAATGAAGTGTTCATGATAAACACAACTCTAAAAAACCAGATACCAAGAAATTGACTTGAATTTCCAGATGTGAGATTTAAAGCTCAAAGTTACAGTAAATGGCAAAGACTGGGAAGCAGACTCAGTCAATTTTGGAACCACAGAATTACAGATTTGAAGGGATGTCTGGAAGTCTTCTAGTCCAACCTTCTAATTCAAACAGTCTAATCGCAAAGTTAGCCTAGCTTTCATAGATTTTTCCAGGTTTTGTTATGTTGAAAATGTCAATAAGAGTACTCAGATATTAAAAGAGATGTATTGCTATTTGAAACTCTGGGAACACAGTAAAGGAGGCAGTGAACAGATATTTTTAGCGGTTGTCTACTCTTTGTACAAAGAGTACAAATTCTGTACTTTGTACAAAGTACAAATTCTGTAAGGGTGCATTGGACTTCTGCAAAATTTTCAGTTGAGCTGTTAAAGGAGACGGAACAGAAAATGTTTTAGGATGCATGTGAAATGCTGCATTAGTGTTAAAAAACTACCCCTGAGAAGCTTCTCTGAGACTCGGAAATAAACCTTTCAAATTCCTGGCTTTTAAAAGAAATGGAAAAAAGCAATTCTACAGTTCTACATTTTTTCCAGTCTTTAAATGAAGTCTCAGTATTTAACAAAAATTTTTAGCTTGTGATTTATCATTCTGACAGCTTAAAAGTACGGTATAAAACAATTTATTTCCACAAAAGCAGCTGCGAGATTACTGTAAAAGCTGCATCAAATTGTTATTCTCAAATTAATCTACATATCCAATATGCTACCACTTCTTAGATCACCCAGCTATATTAATGAGATTCAGCGCATGATTGAAGCCTATCCTCAGAGCAAGAGAAAAACAGAAGTTGGAAGCACAAGGAAAACCTAGGAAAATAAACTGCTTATGGAATAAAAGCATCCTTGCAATTTCCAAGTGTATTTCTTGATAGTGCTATGAATAGGGTTTCACAGCTGGCTTAGTTTCTTTTCCCATTTTCCAATGCAAGACTATTTAGTTTCACAAATGTTGACTTATGACAATTAATGTGTAAGACAAATGCACTGATTTTGATTATAAGGATATTAAATCACCACTGATTAATCTGGAACAAAACAGAAGCTCCTCTTGCAGTTTAAGGAATAAGTTACAAGGATTATTTTTCCCAGAGTTTTAAACAGGCTTAAAAAGCTAAAGCTGAAGTTGAGAAAACTATTTTTAGTGTGACACTGTCATTGATTAATATTGTTTCTAATTACTTCTCTGCTTACATAGTGTCTGTGCCCATCCAAGACTTTTTTAATGTTCAGTCTTGCTCCCTCTGCTATCAATTCGCAATATTCTAATAAGTTTCATGTGTTCACGAAACTTATCCACAAATTTCAACCCCTCAAAGACTTAAGAGAATTTTAAATTAAGTTTTTCATTAATTAAATGGTTGGCACTGCTGAAAATATTTCATTGTGCTGTAGGATTTGCTAGTGAATTATAATTTCAAGTATGTAAAAAGCTCACTGGCATTCCAAAATCAGTTAAAATATGGTTCCCTAGAGGACTGATACATATTAGGGCACAAAATAATCAGTATAAAGATTTTATCTGTGATAACGAGGGTTCATTTTGGGTTTTTTTAAGAAATCTTTAGCAAAATGTTGTTAGTATTATCAACAATAAATTAGTCTTAAGATGAAATAATAAATTCCTGTCAGATTTCCTACATGATTTTTCATTTAATTCCTCACTATGTAGGATTATAAACTCATTTCCAGAAGAGATTTAATTTCCCTTGGCTATGGAAAGCAATTAAGTCTCAAAAGATGCTAAAAACTGGTCTGTTGACTTAACAGAAGTTGATTTGTTTGAGCTCCTTGTTCATGATAGTAAAGATGACTGGTAGGTGTTTACATGTTAAATAAAGAGGGCAGTAAACAAACATATGCCAGGTAAAATTTTCTAGTACTGTTAAGAAGGAAATAATGTCACAGCATTCCGTAGGTTTTCATTCTGAAGTTTATCTGAAGATTTCTAATCTAGGTATTTTGGCACAAAAATAATTCAGAAGAATTATTCTTATATGCTGTGTGTTCTTTTGCATAGAAACCTATTAAGAAATTAATTTTTGACAGGATATACTTGGGACTGTGTTTTGCATTATAGACGGTGATCCTTTAATATCAAAAATACTTTGTGATGCCTGAAAAAACTTTCATATCTCTAGAAAGAACAGTTAGAAACTTCAGGGACAAAACAAGGTGACTCTTCACCAAATAATTCGTGTTACAGAGAACATCTCCTTCCAATAAATTATCATTTTTAGTAGAGAAAGTTTCTCATTTTAAGACTTCAGGTGAGGTTAAATTTTAAGAAATAGAATTTTTAAAATCCCAGATTATCCCTTTATTATTCTTTGATTTAAAACATGAGACTGGTATTTACATTTTTCTTTATTCTAATCAATAGGCATAATTTATCAGGTTGTCAAGGAAATCCTATCCTTTTGTTTCATCTGCACAAGCCAGCGCAGATTTCCCTGTTTCACTGTCGTTCCTGGTGTTAGTGCTGGGGTTTGGTTTCTCATGTGCCCTGGCTGTGGGGGTGTTTCGGTGTGCTCCCTTGCCAGGTGACGGGGCAGTTCCTGGGCAGCAGCAGCGAGGCAGGAGAAGGTGCCAGTGCAGAGCGCCCGGCGCTCGCTCCCTGCCCCTCAGAGGGAAGCTGCACCTTAGGGAACTGTGCCCCGGTGCCCTTGGGACTGCCAGGCAGCCAGGCAGGGGTGCCGGGGGCTGTATGGAGTGACGAGCAGGGCACACCTGGCACTGGGATGGAAAGGTGGGACCTCTGCCCCGGCCACCAAAATACACAAACAGGACAAACCTGGCGGTCTCCAGGGCTGCTGCTATTAACGCGTTCCGGGCAACGACCTTCCCGTCCAAAGACATTTCACATACCTTCAGCCCTCCCTTTTGTTTGTTTGGGTTTTTTTCCTAATTTCTGACATTTCAAGTATAGAAAACTGATTTACCCTCATAGGGTTTGCTGAGGCACAGCTATTTCTGAGCTATATGAACTCCCTTACCTTTGGTCACATTGACAATCACAAGGCTCTTCCCTATTTGAAGTTACTATGGTTACAGCTGAACTGGAGCTGAGGGTTGCACTGCTCTTGTTATTGATAAAATTGGATATTTATCAGAAAGAGCAGTTTCTCTTTCTCATAAAATCGAAGGATTTTGCATTTAGAAGCATAATATATAAATACAAGGTAATGCATTTCAAACACTTGCTATGTAAGATGGTTTATAAATGTTTTCAATTAAAATATACATCTGCTTTCTTCTTATTCACCACTGAATTAATCTGTGAGTGCTGTGATTTATTAATAGGGAAAGAAGTCCATAATTCAAATTGGAATCTTTATTTTTAGACAAAATCAATAGGAAATAAAAGTTAAATTTCTCTAATCTTATTTTCTTCCCATTTGATACTGCACTCCTAAAAGAACTTAGGCCCATGAGCTATGAAAGATATTAACAGTTCTAGTCAGAAGACTGAGCTACAATAATACTAGTATTTTATATAATGGTGTAACTTATTTTTTGTTTCCTTATTCTTTTAAAAGTAACATCAAAGTTGCATTGGCTACAGTTAGCATAGGGATTGTTGTAGTTTGGTAATATTTCAGTTATATATACTTTTACAGGGATCTATAATTAGCCAATTTCTTTCTATATCTGTCAAAAGATACCTTTCACAAACCGGCCCCACAAACACTTCTTATGACGGGTACAGCTGAAATCATGTTGGGCTCAGCTTGTGACAGTTGTTACCTCAGCCCATGAAGTCAAGGAAGAAGTGAATCAGGCTTCTGCTGGCATAAACACTGTGAAAATTTTAGATGCCTCACTATTTCCTGCTTCCTGTCACTGAATTTTTAACTGAAGTTCACAACCCTTTCTGAGTCAGCAGCTCTGGTACATGTTATTTCTGTTGGTGTCAGTTTTCTACTGCCGCGAAAGGTGTTAGTGCTCCTCCAATGACCTGTCCTTCCAGCCACTTTTCTACCTGCCTCTGTTTCTGTCCTCATATGCTTACATAGAAATAAGAGATGCTGTGTACTTTAAGGAAAAGTAGTTTGGTATTTTTATAATACATATTGTATCTAATGAATTATGTAAGTCTTTGAGTAGTTACCACACAAAAACCAAGCCCTACTTACTGTTCCTCAGCAGTGCCTTCAGAAAGCCAGGGGCCAAGCTGACTGCAGTGCAGCATCTACAATCTTTACTGAGATATAAAATTCTCACAGACTAGACATGCTGCTGTGGTATAGGATTGTTTTTAAATTACTTCCCTTGAGTTTTAAAGTCATTCGTTAGACAAAACACGATGTGACTTTTTGGACATGATGACTATTCCCAGAGCATTACACTATCCAGAGGTAACTTAATTTAACTTTCTTCCATAGCAGAGTATCACACCCCTTTTGATGTGTCCATTCTGACCTATGCCAGCAGATTCTCATAATTAATGAAATCAAATGTGATTGTGGGGAAGTGCCTAGACAGTGATGGGCAAAACAAGGTGGAAATGTTTTCTGGAGCTCTTAAATGGGGTGGGTGTGCTAAAGGTCCTGCAGATGTCTGCTCTCATGCAGATACTATTTATAACTTTCATTAATGGCTTGGCTAACTCAGCAGAGGGTGTTTCTTTACCGTACAATGTTCTGCTGAAAGGAGATGGCAAACACTTTGAAAAGCATGGTTAGAGCTCAATATGATTCCTGTAATGATTTAAAATAGACAAGGATAAATGCTACACTTGAATAAAAAAGCATCTTCATGGATTGGAGATAAGAAGTGAGCATTCACTTCTGAAAACGATTTCAAGTTTACAGCCTATGAAAATGAGTCATAAGTACCAATACATAGTGAATATAAAAGGAAAACAGGATTTATTAACATGTTCTACAGCATTTTTTCGTTCTATTTCTTGACAGAAGGTGTCAACTACATTACTGGGATCTGGTTTTAGGCACTGTGTTTCAGGAAAGATATGAGCTGATTAGAGGGCAAGAAAATATTACTAAAAGGAGGAGATTGAAAGAAGTGAGTCATTTTAGGGAGGGGATGCCTGAAATGAGTCTTTGAATAGACAAGTTCTGCTGAAAGAAAATCAGAATAAATATGACAAATTTTTGTCTCTCATTAGGCTAGGAATGGAAATTGCAGACTTGAAAAGCAGGAGGGGAGATTTGGGTTAGACATGATTCAGGAATAATTGCATTTATAAACTGAAGAGCGAATTAGACTCCCTTGGGATTTGTGGAACCAGCGTCATTTCAGTTCTTTAAAAACAAATCAGATAAATACCTATGAGCAGTGGTAGGGCTGAAGTTTGCTCTGCCTTGGGCCAGACAAGCAGAGGGACAGAGCAGAGACCAAGACCTTTCAGTCAGGGACAGGTAAAGAATATCCAATAACCTCCCCTGGAAATGGGATAACATTTGAAATGGAAGATACTTTCTGAGAACTGGGTGAACTGGGGAGTGTCTCCCAGAAGAGGCAATTACTGGTTTGCTTGCTTTATTAGTTTGCTTTCATTTGAAAAGATTCAAGTCATATTTTTGGGGTAGAGTTGGGAGAGAAAGCGAGAAGAGAAAGTTGTTTACTTAGGGGGCAAGAGGAAGGGGAGGAATGTGTAGGCATCTGCCTAATTGGCTTGGCCTGCTGCACACACACCTCAGCAGCACATTGGACTTTGATTACTGTTTTCTTTTCTTTCTATCATTATCACAGGGACTATTAACGAGAGCCCAAACTAATTAGCTAATAAGCAAAAGCTGAAAGTGGCAAATAGTTTTAGAAAACAAGTCTGTTTTTATGCCAATGACATTAGAGAGCAGGAGACTAAACTGAGTCCACATTTAGCGCATTAAGTCAGCATTGCTAATCAGGCAAAACCTGAATATAGATGTTGGTGAGCCAAGAAAATATCTTTTGTCAATAAAGCTTCAGCCTACACCTTTGAGCTATTCTGGGGAAAGAACTCTTTCTAGTTTAAATTATAACTGCAGTGGGAGTAGATGGGTGAGGTTACCAGGATGGTTAAATATAACTGGCTAATTTAGATATAGCTATATCAGCAAATGTTCAGCTACACACATCTCCTAATTTGTCTTCTGTGGAATAACACTTGCAAAATCCTTCAGAGATAACACATCAGAGATCAGTTTAACATAAAATCTCACAGGAGAACTGAGAATCTATTTTGGGTTTATAAACAGATTTTGAGATTACATAGATATTTAAGGGCCATTTAGAAAATCTTAGCAACAATGCTGTGAAAGTTCCAAGAAATGTTAGTAAGAGAAAGCAGAATCAGCTGATCGTGCTTTTGTATGAATTATCAGCAGTCATGTCAATGTAAAAGGATATAATTTTTCTTTCTGAAATGTCAGATGTGAACATGGCACCCCAGAGGCACTCCTAATCTTTGGGATTCCTGGGCTATGAGGTCTGAGTCAATTGCACAATTATGTACTAGAACGATCACCAGTGAAGCAGTGAATTACCATCTAATTTTTAACCAGACAATTAGGGGTCTTTACATTAAATTCTGTTTGAAATGAGAAAGCTCTGCTTTGTCAATGCAGAGACAATAATAAGAATTTGAATGACATGTACACAGAACACAGACAGCCTTCTTCAGCTGGAGATTATAAAGTGCAAGATAGACCATAGGAAGGGCTATGATCCCCTGTCTGCAGGGAAGAGGGAAAACAGAGAAGGCCTAAGTTAATATCTACAAGACTTAGTTATCTGAATATGAACCAAATGTCTAAATACTCCTGAGGGTGTGTGTCTAAGCTATTTGCTCACCTTCAATTTAATTTCACCACGCTCTATTTTTTCTATTGCATAGGTAAACTGAAAATCAAATATAGGGTATAGCTCAGGGAGAAGGAAGGAGCTTTAACTACTGGTATGCTGAAGGAGCTTTAGGATGGGTTGTAGGTGTCAAACATCCTGGTCTGGGTCGGAGGCTTCGAGGCTCCATGAGCTACATCCGTGCTGAGTGTGGGGCAGGACAGGGTGGTTGTGCTGCACGTTCCCTAGTGAACATGTGTAACAGAAGGATAAGTGCTATTATATCCTTCTTAAAACAGGTAAGCCCCTACTCACCACAACAAAATTCACAGCAAAACCCAACTCTTTTCATCACAAGATCCTCTGTGGTCACAAGATCACAGTTCTTTATGCACAGTGAAACATGCTGTGACACTGTCATTCCTGTAGGATTCTCTCTGTGAGAGGAAAAGCTTCTTCCTAACTCAGCTAAAGCAGCAAAACTCATAACTTGATGAATTTAAGGATCTTATATATTCCAGTTGATCCCTCTCATTTTTATCCACTTAGGCAGTATGTAGGACTGGGCTTCTCAAAACCAGTATTCTAACATTGCTTTATCTCTTGAACTGCCAGAGGAATATGAAAATAAAACTCACTTTGCTTTCTCTCCGTACAGTGACAGTCCTTGCTATTTTCCATGAGCTGAACGTGGATACAGATTTATACACACTCCTGTTTGGAGAGAGTGTCCTGAATGATGCTGTGGCTATCGTGCTGACACAGTAAGTTACACCCACCTCCATTCTCTAATTATCTCATTGGTGAGATATTTAAAACTTTATTCTCTGATATCATTCTCACTGATATAGCTTGTTCAAGCATATCTCTACCATTTGAAGGTTTTGTTACACAGGAGTAGTTTTAGAATTTTTCTTGGTTTGCTAACACTAGAATTCCAATACTGTTCATAGCAACTGTATATCCAGAGTGCAGTTTTAGTCGATGTCCTTTAACCCAGAAAGCAGCGTAATCTGTAAAATGGTAAACCTAGTTTATTATGATTTATTTTCTCATCTAAACAAAGTATCTTGAAAAACTAATGCTAAATGAAATGCTAAACCTAGGACACAGGGCAACTATAAAATTGCCTAATAAACAGGTTATTTTTATTTTTTGCAATCTATTATTTTCCAAGATTAAAACCACAAAGTGGTACACAGTATCTCTTTATCTACTTCTGTCTACGGGAGCTGACAGAGCTTCAGCTAATAACATTATCTTAAATTTATATATAGCTTTTTCATTCTCAGGAATCCTCAAACAGATCACAAATGATGGGCCAAAATCACACAAGTATGTGCTGTCCTAAAAACACAGATGCTAAGTACATGATTAAGGGGATCTCAAGTCTACTCCACTCGACATGTATTATATGCTTCCCAAAGCTTTGCTAGAAATACAAATAATCCTCTCAGATAATCTTAAAAGTAACAGAACTACAAAGTCAAATTCAGCTCTCCACGATGTCTGACGGTGCTTCACAGTAATTCAGTGCCAACTTTCTCTTTAAAACATGGGTCCTTGAACAAGGCTTTATCCTACCTTTCAGAAAAAAAAAAAAAACTAAAAACTTTTAAAGAGTTTACAGTAGTTTAAAAAAATGAGCTCAATAATTTTGTCAGAAACCCCATGGAGTTTCAACTTATAATAGTTGTTGCAAAAAAGAAAACCAAATTTGTTTCACAATACCTAAAAGAAATTGTATCCCTATTTAATTTATCATTCTCCAAATTATCAGTCCCGTAACCTTCACCCACGCTAACCTCCTCACAGTTTTCAGAGCAAGAGCAATGTTTTCAAACCTGCCAAGTGTCTGAGCACAGCAGTTCAGGATTAGATGCAGCACGGCTGTCGCACCCAGGGACTGGGGCTGGAATGTGTCACTTGGGAGAGCGTCTGGTACATCAGGTAATAAAACAGACAAAAGGAAAAGTAAGCAAAGACCAGACAGCTGGGTAGAGAGAATCGACAGAAAAGCACTGAAGCAGCTATTAGAATTGGAAAGAAGTGTGTAGGTGGCAATAAGTCTGAGATTTTTATCTCTCTCCCTCGGCATTGTTTAATAGCAGCCTAGACATTTTCAGCTCATTTAGACTCTTCATCTGTTAGTGCAAGGTTCCCAGACGAGGAACAGCAAGGCTCCAAGCAGCTCCCGGGAACTCCGTGTGTTTTAAGTCTCTCCAGTTTTCAGTCACCGTGATGCCAAAGCACACAGATCTCCCAAAGGAACAACCCAACTGCAGAACAAATCTAAAAGTCCATCAGATTCCAGTTCCATCCGTATTCCAGTACATATTCATGAGTTTCTAAACTCTGCTCTTCCCAGTGCACCTCAGCCTATCTACTTCTCATGTTTTCTCTGCTGTTACATGGGAGATTAAAAATCTTTACTACAGAATCTCTTGTCACTGGAAAATTGATATCGTTTTTTTATACATTCACTGTGACTGATTCTTTGATTTCTGTAGTCATTTGTAGAGACTGAAGAGAATACATAGCCTCATCAGTTTCACATTTCATTACTCTCTGGCTTAAATAATCATCTTCTGCACAAATACAGTATTTCTGCAACCCAGTATAGCATTTTAAGTGAAGATATACTGTTAATATTGCCAGCTTCAAGTCATTAACACCCTACTAAACCAACCTGAGTTTAAATTAAGAAAATGGTTTTCCTGTCACTGCAAAAGAAGAGCTATTCTTTTTACCCATACCATTCTTGTGTGCAAACACAACATGTTCATAATCACAGCAATAGAAGTCTGTTTAAAAAGGTGTGAGAATAATGTTTGCAAATCTGGAAAAGCAGTAGTAAGTAATTTAGTACACTACATAATGATAACCGGAAAAATAGAATATGAAAATACAGATTGTCTTTCATTATCTAACAGAATAAGTAAGATAATGTCTGCAGGAGTGACTCACTGCAGGGGAGCGGGAAGAGAAAAGGAAGAAGGCCCTCCTGGCTGGAGGTGGCAGTTTGGCAAGGTGAAGGCAGTATGGCTGTCTGCCAACCAGGGCTTAGATTGATCTCCCTCTTTTCTTACAGCTTCTTCCTCCAACCTCTATTTTTCCTGTGCTGGTTATCGTTTAGTTTAAGCAGGACAGCAGCAGGAGCAGCTACCCCTGCATTTTTCTGTGGATTTAGCAAGTCACACGAGCTGTGCTGCTGCAAGAGTGTGTGCACGCAGTGGCCAAGTGCCCTCAAAAACACTAACCAAGGACACAAGTCCTCTGGCCATCCTGCCCCAGCAAACACCTGGGTGTTTGTGCTAATTGCAAGATTTCATTTATAGTGTGCTATTTTAAGATAATCCATGCAGCAGGGATCACTGTGACTCAAAGTGACAGCAGTGGCTGCAGGAAGGCTGACAAGCTGCTGTGCATCTGGGAGAGCTCACACACACAGGGGCCTCTCTAAACAAGGGCTCTGGAGATGAAACAAGTAGTTTCTCATATAGAAAGCACTACCAGAGTTTCTCACAACTTTTCATTATTAGGATAAAACTCTCTTTTTTATAAAAACTTGTGAGAATTCTCACAGAAAATAATCAAGAATTCAAAGTATTTAAGAAAAAAATATAGAAAAGCCTTACGAGACAATACTTATTAGGTTATTAAACATGTCTACTGTCACCCAGAAAAACCAATAGGAGTATGCTGCAAATATTTCCTTCATACTTTGTTTTCCAGAATACTGACTGAGGAAAATCCTGATAAAAGTAGTTTCGTGGTTCCTCTTAAATATTTCCAGGATGAACATATACCAACCCAGGTCATAGTACCTCTTCTTCGCTCAAAAAATACTTTCATTCTAGAAAAATATTTTCATAGTCTAGACGTACCTTATACAAATTAATATCATGCTCAAAACATTCTTTCTTGGCAGAAGCTTATATAGGACTTTCTAAAATAACATGGCAAAGATAACTGATTTATTGAAAGGGTAACAAATTTATTGAAAAACAGTATCAATTTCCAGGGGAAATAACTCAGAAGCCAGAGTTCAGCTCAGTTTGTGCTGAGCACCCTCTAAGGTTGTCTTTTCTCAGACAGTGATTCCCATAATTATCTTAGGCAGACAAGAGAATTCTTTCTGCCCTACTGGTGATTCTTACTGGTAAGCACAGTCATCGTATTACTAATTTTAGTACAGTTTAGATATTTTCAAAATATAAGAAACTTTTGATATAATGGACCTCAACTTGAAAATTAATAAGAATCTTTAAACCTTTCTGGTTCTAGGACCTTGTTTACCTGTATTGTTATTAATTTAGGGGGGTTAATTCTGTTATTATGTCATTGAACTTGAAGGTAGCATGCACAAGAGAGAAATGTAATCAGAGTCTGAAGAAACAGACATCTGACAAACATCAAATGCAGTTACAAATATTCAGTCTCTATTTCATGAGGTCATTGGCCCGGCGAGGTAAATGTCCATTCTCTGCAACTGTTACATCCCTACTTTTCACAATTTCTAATCATTATTCATTGTGTATTAAAATCAGCTGTTCTGCAAAGGACAAGAACAGAAATTAAAACCATGCTGCTGATTAATTAAGTTGGGAGCTGGGAGCTGCGGGAATAATATTGGCTTTGAAAGTATGATGGGAGTTTTCTTGATGCACATCTCAGTAGATGTGAAGCTCCCTTTGTGATTATTTTTTTTTTCTTTTGTCATGGACTGTCTCTAATTTGGATCCTTTGCCTTTCCATTTTAAAATCATTATTCTGTATAGTTTTTGCCATACTTTGATCCCTGAGCACATTGAATAACAAATTCAAAAGAGGAAAGACATCTGAGTGTTCTCACATCATATCCTTCCCACAAACTGCAGTTATATTCAGAAAGAGGCCCTTAAAAGTGACATCATGGGTTTCCATATGTACTGTGTCAAAATCTTTTGTTTCATGTGTATCAATTAAGAATCAAAGACTTCTGTCTTACCTAATCCTTTGTTTCAGTTTCCTCCCCACCTGTGGGTAACTGGGAGTTTGTTCAGTCTAAGAACATGAGGAATTCTGAATCCCCTTTCTCATGCTGAGATTTGTTAGGCACTATCAGCAAATGGCAAAAAGTCTTGAGTCATCACATAAGGAAAAAAAAGAATTCTGCTTTCTCTGTAGCCCTTATATTTTTAGCCACTTTTAAACCCCGTATTCATGCAATTTCTTAGTGTGTTTTACAATACTATCTCAGTCACTGGGATGAAAATGAAACTCATTTAAGTTCTATTTATTTCCAACATGTATCTGAGTGCAGACAATATGTTATTCACACATCCTAGGCATATCAGTACGTAGAAATAGTGTAAAAAACCATTTCTATCCACAAGTGGGCCCATATGTACGCACAGCTAATAGCTTTAGTGTACCAACACTTAGAACTCTTCAGCCTGGGTAATTCTTTTGTAAAAAGAGAAAAGCCTCACTTCTGGCCTACTAATGTACAAAGTGTGCACAGAGCCTTTCCAGGAAGGAAAGAGGAAAACAAAATCACCTGTGCCATCAGACAGGTAAAAAGTAAAAAGGTAAAAAGCATCAACACATACAACATTTTCCTCTAAATAAAATAGATTTAGAAAGTGAGAAGAGATGGGTGAAATTAAGATGTGAGAAAATGAGCTGGTGAAAGCAGCAAATGGACATTGTGAAGGCATGGCTAGGAAAAAGAAGCAAGAAACAAAGATAAGGCACATTGTGTAACTACAGATCGTGACAGTGATATATAAACCTGTAGCTAGGACTCTTTAGAGGGAAGAAAAGCTTGTTTACTCATAGGGATGCAGAGGAAAACCTGATTAACTTTCTCTGATGCAATTTTGCAGTTTTATATTGTTGTGTTATGAATGTCTATGTTGAAATCCTTAAGTAGTTCATCAAAATCTACTCCTGAACTGTAGAAAACTGGCAACAGAATAGGAGTTAGGCCAGCCAGTTCTAAAGAGTGATACACTGCAATCAAGCAGTGAATCTGAATGCAGGAAAGCAATGAGATTCTGCCAGGGGTTGCTCCCAGGCCCTTTCTTTGTAGCTGTCTTTACATTGACTGGTTGGGCAGCCCTGGGGGGGCTGAGGTCTGTATGAGCTCAGTTTGAGCAGGTTCAGATGAGGAGTTGACTTTGCAAAGCCTGACCTAGAAATCAGAACTCAAAGTCTGGAACCCAGCAGGCGTAGGGAGAGCTGCTCCATGGTACTGACACGCAGGACCTTGAATGCTTGACAAATATTTAGGGATTTCAGTGTCTGTGAGCCACAATTCTGGACAAATGACAAACTGGATCTCTGGATACAGGCCTTGCCTCATTCCAGAAAAGTGATTTTTGTGATTTTATTCCCACAAAGATTCCTGAGAAGGGATGTCTCTTACATTGCAGAGGAGAATAAAATAGAATCCCCTGAAAACCTGAAAGCAAATGAAATGCTGGATGGAAGGTCAGCCCAGTAATTTCACTTACTGGTTCCCCTCAGACAAGATGAATTTGGCTACTATTCCAAGTATTTTTGGAAAGGCTTATAGACCAAGCAGCCATTCAAAGAGTCAAAACTCAGAGTAATTTATATATTAATAGAGCAAGGAGTTAATTGTGCAACATGTTAGTGAGTGATTTTAAAAGGTAGATGAGGAGTCCTTTTTATCTATTATTTCTATAATAATGAAATTATGGTTGTCCATCTGCTCTTTTTACCTTTGAGGAAGGGTTTAGTCCCAGCTTATTTTGTTGATGATAATTAGAGTTTCACGTCACTGACCATCTGGAACAGGAGATGTGAGCACTGGGAAACTAACCAAACTTGCTATTAGCAGGAACTTTAAAAGCGCTTCTTTCCCAGAATAGAGGAAATCCCACATAAAATGTTTGTGTCCTTGCTTAATAAAACTTTCTTTCTTTTTTCCTCCATGAGCTTTTCTGTATAGACCAGTGTTATGCTTAAATCGGAGGAAAAAATGCTGTTTAATTTCTGTAATTCTTGTTAAGCCAAAATTCCAGTATGAAAATGGACACTCAGAAGAGAATATTTTCAGGAGGTAATTCTCATATTCATTTTTCCAATATTAGAGCCATATTTACTTAAGATCTAGTTAATATATGCTAAAGGTCTTACTCTCTGTGGTGCTGGGTGTGTCTGAGCTGGAGCTGGTTTCCCCCAGCAGCCCTCTCAGAGCTGTGCTTTTCCCTGGGGCTGGGAGGGCGCTGGTAGCTCAGCTGGGCAGCGCTGGCCCCGCAGCAGCGCTGTCTCTCCAGCATCCCAATGGTAAGAGATGGACAAAGACTTGGGAGAGGACACAGCCAGGACAACTGACCCAAGCTGACCAAAGGGATATTCCATACCATGTGTGTGTGCTCAGCAATGAAAGCTAAGAGAAAGGAGGAAGGGGCAGATAAATGTTACTGCATGTTATCTTCTGGAGCAACTGCTCCATGTACCTGGCTGGGCATCACCCACCAATCAGAACCAGAGAATAAAACTTTTGTTTTCCTTTGCTTTCACACACAGCTTCTTCTTTATTAATGTGCCTCTATCTTCATCTCTGAGCTTTTTTCCATCTTATTTTCTTCCCCCCACCCCATCCTGCAGAGGAGGGAGTGACAGAGTGGCTGGGTGGACACCTGTCATGCAGGCAGGATCAGCCCACCACAGTTCTCTGATTGGCACTGGTTTGTCTATGCAATTTATTTGAACAGGCAGCCTTCAGTTGCAGAGCGCTAAACTAGAGTAGATTTCAGTGAGCAGCGTTATGGAGATTGCCCTGAGGGATTGCCCTTAGCTCAAATCAGCTGGGAATGTCTGTGCTTGTCAGACCCGATCAAATCAGAGTAGCTGCAGGTATCTCTGTCCACTTATCCATAAACACACAGATAAGTTTTAAGTTTGGAATTAAGAGCGCTGCTTGCAGTCCTTGCAAATCACACCTAAGTGGCAATTGTTTAGCTACACTTTCCCTGCAAATGACCGAACTGGCATCAAAGCTTCTTCATTTCAAAGATTTCTGTTGGGAACTCTTCAGAACTGAAGGACACCCTGGTACAAGTCAGCCTGATTTTTGAGCTCTTCCAGATGTTTTTTCTTGTCCAAATAACCTTTCTCTAGTGAATTAGACAGATTTTTCCTGAGAGGAAGATAATTACATAAAGAGTCTAATTCTACTTACAGAGAACTCCCTTTTAGTTTAAAATGATAGTATTGATATTATTTCCCTTGAAATGTTCCAAAAGAAAGCTCATTTCATCCTCTCTGGATGAAATACTGTAAGTAAGAGTCTGTCTGGCTCTTGCAACAAATCAACATACATATCATGTCTCCTGGCAGAGAAGACAGAGGAGGTGTGGGTGTCAGAAAGGTGAGGGAGCCCTTTCTGCCATTTCACCTGCAGAGTAGCCACCAATTCCTATTCACTGCCCAATCCCCAGAAATACAGTCCTGGAGAGCACAGATATCTCAGAGAGACACAGAGTTTGTTGCAACAGGATACTTTCTAAAAATTCTGTTGTTCCTTGCATATCAGGTTATGATTACATGAATAAAAAACCCAGTCCTATTGTGGGAGAATGGACTATTTCCAGTGGCTACCCAGGAACACCAGGAAAGACATGTCTCTTGTGATCCCTCTGTGAACCCCTCCAGATGCTCTGTGCATCAGCTCGATTTGAATTTCATCATTCTGACCTGCTCTAAGCATTTATATTTTTTTTTTTACAAACAATATCAGGTAAACTCCTTCCTCCTGCAAGCCTTGATCTTTTAAGGCTGAAGTCCTTAAGCTACTGAGGCTGTTAGAACTGCCACAACTCTCCATGAAATTGTTTTGCATGTACATATGTGCAAATTATATATATATATGTGTGTGTGTGTGTGTGTATGTGTATATATATCTGTGTACATGGGGAACTGTCCATAAAGCACATCAAAATAATGCAAATGTTATCAAATACTCAGAAGTTACATAATGCCCAAAAATTTTCATACCTTACAAAGTGGGAATTGAGAAGTACCTTTTGTAAACATTTGAATCAAATGTAATTTTTAAGTTTATTTTTTCACACACAGAACATCCCCACTCTCCATACCCAAGACATCATTTCAGTGTGTGTTTCACCTTTTGGAGTAGAAGCTTTAATGGTTTCCGGACATTCTTTTGTCACTAGAGCAAAGAGAATAATTGATAACAGCAACATCAGCTGCCTTCCTTCAGTGCACAGCAGGAGTGACTGCAAACCTCTAGTTACTGCATTTCACAGCTACTTAAATGATGAGACTCAGCAAATTTCTGTTCTTAGAATTTACTCCAATGGTTACAGAGCTCCACTCTCTTTTTTTCCACTTGCTCTTGTATTGGTCTTGCTCTTTCTCTCTCCTTTTTCTTTTCACAAGACAATGGTCACTGTCTCCATCTCTCTCTACCCACTGTCTGAACTGCATGACCAGCTCCACCACTTCTGTGGCACCCACCAGTCCCTAGGTGTCCCATCTGAGAGAAGAAATTATTTCTAGAGATAATCTGGGACTGTAAACTCCAACGTCCTTCATACCCTAAAGTCAAGAGAGACTCTGACTTCATTTCTGGTGCAAGCACCTCTTCACTATTCTTCTTATCACATGGTGACAAACAGAAGGTAATGAGGACAAGAGGGGTGATGTGATGGTCACAGCTCTGGGGAGGGCAGCTGGCTAAGTCTGGGGACTATCAGTTCCAGAGGGAAAAAAAAAAATTAAGTTTTAGGTGGTACATGCCAAAAAAAATGAGATCTTGGAAAATTTTTAGTTGATGAAGTTCGTCAGATCTCCACTGAGACTTGTGAACTAAACATTTCAGAAACCTTTAAAAATTTGCATAATTTTGTCACATTTTCACAAGGGTGAAAGATATGTAGGAAACAGATGGGTAATTTCCTCTTTCCTCCCCTTGGAAATGACAAGTCTGAATTTCAAAGTGGTACAGTGAGAAAGCTTTGTAATTATGTTTCTGTCCAAAACAAGCACAGAGGTATTCTCTCTCTAATAGCTCTGCAGAATGCCAATTTAGAGGGGAAAAAAAACAGAGCGAGAGGGAGAAAAATCTTCATGGAAACTGCAAATGCAACATGGCAATGTAGTCTCAATGGTGACATTCTGGCAAAGTCACGAGTCGTGACAGAGACAAAAACCACTCAGGGCAGCAGTTGTGCAAGTGGCCCTGAGAGAGCTCAGTGTGACTGAGCTGGTTCATTTCTACTGTGGTCAGGGCAATGGGACTTGTGAACATTCCCTGTGAAGACCATCGCACCAAGGAAAGAGATCCAGTCCTTTTATCAGTTTGCTCTTAATGCATCTGGAACTTTGATGTTCCCTGACTAATTGCTAATTATAATGATCTACATATTCTGAATGTAATGTGTGTATGTGTATGTTATTTGAATTCCTAATGAAATTTCAGCACATTTCCGGGGAGTGGTAGTGACATTAGAATTTGGATTTTGAAAAGGAAGGTTTAAATATGATTAAAACTTTGAACAAAGTAGTATCCCGACAATACACTGAATAAACTGATATTTGCATTTTTCCCTTAGTAATTTCTCCATTACAAAATCTCACAAAAGTGATATAGCTTTTAGACTTTAAAGCATTTTAATTTTGTATCCCCATTCACTGAATGTGTACTTTATTTTCGCTTAAAATAAATCAAAGTTTTTCTTTCCACCTTGTTCTGCTGATCTGTCGCAAGCACAGCCAGAAGTGATAGAGAGAGAAAGGAGAATAATGGAGTGCCTGGCAGGCTGCTGTTCCCTGCCTCAGACACTGGGAGAAGGTTCCAGCTAGATGAAAATATTTCTGAAGAAAATTTCAGCCTCCTGACCCATTTAACAGGGTACATCTTTAACACAGTATTTTTATTCCTAGAGAGTAAGGTGAAAGGTATTTCTAAACTCTCATTATAGGAGGTTCACAGTTTTACATTCTATTTCTAGTGTTAGCAGGACTTAGTCCGTAGCTTGGAGAGTGTTTTCATTGTGCATTGTTAGAATGAAATGAATGCAAAAGTTTCTAAGGCAAGACTCCTACGTTCTAGTAATTATGAGGGTAATGAAGCTAGGCAGAATTATTTACCTCTTATTAATAGCTGTGTTTAAGCCTCATAGAACTTCCTGACTAGGGAAAGTATTTATTTTTAAATTAAGTGGTGGAAATTAATGTGTTATACTACATGTTTATCCATAAATCAATGGAGTTTTTACAAAGGCAGAAAGAAAAATGATCTGTTTGGCTGCCTGTCATTTCTGTGAGGTTTTTCGCAGTGCATTGGATAGGCCAATAGCATGTGCCTTAATTTTAACAAAGGAAGATGTTCCTTAACTCTTTCAATCTTAGCACTGAGGAATGATTCACAATCAGCTGGCAGCTGTGTGTCCAAAAGCCTTAGCATGTGTACTTGCAAATAAATCATTCTTATCAAAGCAAAAACTCTCATCCAGTATCTTTGGTGTTAGGTCACTTTGATCAAGTGATTTATATTTAGGAAATTGGGTTGGGTAGGATTTTATTATCCAGGTTATTTTCAAGATTCCCATTAACTTATAGATTTCCTTCAAGTGGCATGTATTTAAGTAGCAAGGCTTAAAGGTGACTTATCATTCAAAACTCCTGTAGAAAGGATAAAGAAATACAGACTTCCAACTATTTTGAGTAAAATATCCCCAAGGATGGAAGCTGGAGAAACAGAATGAGCGTTTGAGTGTGTATTTGTGTGTGTTTTCTTGTTTTCTCTTCTTGCTGTAATCCTTAGAGATAAAAAGAATGTTTTACTGGTTTGATTGCCTTGGAATTTGGGACTGAAATTCTACCCACATCAGCTGCCCTGCCCAAGTGGTGATTCCCTCTCTTTGTTTAATTTTACCATGACTGGAGTTCAGTAATTCTCCAGATTGCCAAGAGGTATTGGCAGGTGCTGTAATCAGCTCTGACTGAACGCTTGAACAAACCAATTTCCACGAGGTTCAGCAGCCCTATCTCTGTCCTCAGCAGCCCCAAGCTGCTGAAGTGAACCCCTGAGGCTGTGGAGAGCCAGCTAGAGCTCAGAAGGGCTTCAGGCAGAGCAGCCTTCGCCGTTCCAAGGCAAGGAGAAGAGGTACAGGACAGACGCAAAGCCACCTCTCAGCCCATCTGCCACCCTGCCCCGGTCCATTCCCTGTCAGGCTGCACAGGCTGCCTCCAAACACTCTCTGCTCGTGCTTGGAGCTATTGCTTTCCAGTCAGCATTTACCAGAGGGAAAGTTCGCTTTCGAAGAAGTCCGGACATATCCTTCTATCATCTTCTCAGAAATTCTACCTTTAAATATTTTTTTTCCCAAAAAAGACTTACATGGACTATTCAGCTTCCCAGCACGGTGGATTTTTCCAGGGGATGACTATTAGTACGTGTACTGGGACTTGTTGGATTATGCTTTCTTTGTAGAGCAGTCCAGTAATTTTGCTTTAATGTTCTAACATTAAAGGTATAACAGGTTAAAGAACTTCAGGCTGTAGAGTGATAAGGTAGTAAACAATAGGTAATATTGCAATTCTAAGATTTCTACCACGGCTGGGATTTTTCTTTTTATAGGCTGTAAAAAAAAATTAAAAATATTAGCGTATTAGCAGAAAGGTAGAGGAGAGCTTGAGGCCCACCTTTCTCCTACAGGAATATTAACTGCCATTCTCTATGCAAGGCTGACCAGCTTTTCTAGCAAATGAAGTGCATTTCCCTAAGGTGAAATTTCATTCTGTTTATTTGCTATATTTGGATCAGGAATAGAGACTTACGTTTCAGAATATCCCTAAATCCCCATCCTCAGCTCCAGTATATCAAGAAAACAAAACATGTAATATGTTTTGTTTCTGACATTATTACTGCCAACACTAGATCATACAATTCGCATCTGGATTTATTTTAGACTTTCTCATAACAACAGCTGCATTTCTTGTCTTTGGTTAGAGACATTTTTAAAAATTAAGATTGCCATGGCAACAGCTGCAACCATTTATTATAAAGCAATGGAAGCGGAACTAATATTTGTGAGAGAGCTTTGTTATCAGGCAGTATAGCATTTCATTCAGACAATGCCCAAGTCATTTTTTCCTAGTTGTTCCATTTTTTAAAAGAAAAAATATAGAAAATATTTTCAATAATGAAATGTAGGTGGGATTCAACAGCTCAGGAGATTAAAAAGATTTTCTTCTTTAGATTACTGGCTCATCTCAAATCCAGATTAGGGAGAAGCAAAAATTATCAGCTGTTTGGTGGGCACACGGAAAAATCAATAGGGGTGTGGAGCTCTGAAAATCCCATTTCCACAGCAGCTATATTCTCAGCTGCAGCACAGAAACAGACAACTGAGAACACAGGGCGTGTCTTCAGTGGGGGGAAAATGCTGTGAGCCATCCTTGAGGAGTGCTAATGACGAATGCAAAGGAAAACTCCGCAGGCAGCTTGCAGTGCTAACACAAGAGTTCCAAGCAAACTGTCCTGCCCTTCACATCCCTTGCACTGTGCTGTGTTACCTGAGAGAAGGAACTGCTTTCCTGAGTAAAAAGTGGCTAAAGAGGCATGTTTGGCACCAGCTTTGAGGTTAGGGTCTTCCAAGACAGGACTGAGGTGGGGTCATGGAAAATATGGTCTGAGCACATTAGAAATCATGTGAACCCTTTTGTTTGTATCTACTGACAATATTTCTTGGAACATTAATTTTTTTTAAATCTCTCTAAGAATCTGGGTAGGAGATAGACAAATTGTACTCCAGATATTAAAAAGCTACATGAACTGTAGATTTTTCTCATTTAACTCCCTTCTGACTGTGAAAGAATCTGTTTTGCATGCACAGACTATACAATGATGATATACCACATACCATGGATCACATTTCTTCTTATTTGTTATACATTAGAGAGTCTTGGGCAGAGTAAGGGAGAACACTGAAACAGAAAAAACTTTAGACATACTTTCATTCTCCTTCCACTCTAATTTTTGTGGGATTCAGTGTACCTTATCTTTATGAATTACATTCACCATCAGCCCCCTCAGTGCACTGCTCTTTTCAGAAGTTCCTAAAGATGCTGAAGTTCAGTGAAGGCAGTAGACCAGGGGCTCCTCTCTTAATCTGACAGAAAACATTCTGGAAGTGAAAAAGCCCAAGGCTATTGGGAGGCCAGAAATTTGGCACAGCCCCATAGAACTGGCAGTGGCTCATCCACCTGCTGCAGGGATTACCTGCACCCTCTAGCAGCACACTTAGCTGTGTCTAGGGTATAATAATTTAAACACAAACAGTAGCATAAAAATCTATTAAAAGACAAAGACTTACTAAGCTCTAGGTTTGTTGCAAACAAAGATTATTGTGTAGTCTGACTTCATTAGATTACTTTTGTGTCAGAGACAATTTATTTCCGGGAGATACCAGGAAAAACAGAGGAAAAAAACAAAGTTACACCTCGTGCCTGAGAAAAATCTGTGAAGGCATGTAATTAGTACATTATATTTTTATAAGGAGATCTGGTAGAATATAAAACTGACATCTGGTAGAAATCACAAAGCTATTTTTCTTTCTCCTGCTTTCTCACTTAACCTTTCCATTCTTTGTAGCATATTCCCAGCAGCACACTCCCAATTCTGTCCTTCCTCAACATTGCTAGGTAAGCTTTACACCCCCTGTCACACTTGAAGCAGTTCCATGGGAAGCTGAGGCTGGGCAGACCCGTGGTGACAGCGGGGTCCTTCTCTGTGCCCCTGACCAGAGGAGAGAAGCAGAGGGAGGACAGTCTGCCTCCCTCGAGGTGAGGAGGACTGGGCACTTAGAGCTTCCTCTGGCTGTCCCTGTGAGCACGGAGCTGTGCACAGACACCTCACCACTTGGAATGCTGTCTGTGAAAAGACAGCGTGTGCACCACCCCTGAGCACTGCAGATTTTCATAAGCAGAGGTCACAGAAGAAAAGAGCCCTTTGAATATTAACCTGCTGCATATGTTCTTCCATTGATCAGCTGAGCAATGTGATATTACCCCTCACTCCTTTGTTCACATTCATTCAAGGGGATTTCAGAGAAGATTACAGTGTATTGGAGTACTGTTTAACCAGCTAAATCTCAGGGACAAGTTGGTTTAAAGCCTGGAGGAGGGTGAGGTGAGTAGGACTATGCATTTGTGAGGATAAGAAGCAGCTGCTATTACAAAGGAAATGCTGCTATTCATCCCTGGGTATTTCATAGTGCTCACAGGTCTAGTGGGTTCTCCTGCGGTGTTATGAGGATGAGTCAAAGCCTAAATGAAGGGTATGTTGTCTGGCATAAAACAGACATCAATTTCTGTTGTTTCGCTCTTAAACTGCTCCTGAACAAAATTATGGGCTGTGTCGTTATAAGAAAATTACAATTTAATCAAGATTTAGTGGAAACTGTTTCCATTTAATCTCTGCTAGTTGTCCGTAAGAGCAAGGGATTTTTCATGGCTAATCAAGCTGCTTAAAACCTTCCTTGAAGTGTTTGGATCATATCCTGCTTTTTTTGTAACACCAGTGCACATCTATACCAACTGCGCTGAATCCGTGGAGTTGCTTCAGATACTCATCACTGTAAGGGAAATTTGAGGCAGTTTCTCCTCTGGAGCAGGATGCCAGTAAATGACAGTGATTTCCTGGTAATCTGCTGCAGTGTTCTAGCACCGTGCAGGTAACCAGCCCACATCATTTTATCAACAGGCAGGTGGAGTTCAACTGACATAGATAAATGTACAATTTGTTTGCAGGAGTGAAGTCCCTGTGAATGATGAGGGTATTGAAAGGCTTTGTTACCTCATCCTTGAGTTATCCCAAAAGCTTTAATAGAAAAAGGGTGGTTAATTATGACTACCCATTTTTCCAGTACCTTCCCTACCCCTTGTGGACACATCAGTCAGTGTCTCGTGGATGTGCTCTGCTGTTTTATTCCTTGTACCCTGTTTGTAGAGTAAATGAAGTCCCATAATATCACGTTCTGCCACTTTTGTACAAATAAACCTGAGGCGTGGATCAAATTAGGCCTCCAGGAGCACATTAAACTCTTGCTTATGCTGAAAGAACACTTGCAATTGCACATTAATTCAATATTTGGCTCAAGAGAGATATATCATTTTCACAGAAAATCCTTATTTCAGGGTCTCATCACCCTGCACTAATGGGAAGAACTGTCACATAAAGGGAAGGTTGTGTAAATGTTTCTGATAAATATTTTTCAGCTCTTTAAGTAACTTTGGAGATGGGTGGCTCACAAGTAAAGAATTGAAAGGTAACACGAAGGTGAATAATGAAGAAGGAGAATGTAAACCTACTAGTGCAAGAGCTGGGAGTGGACAATAGCCCCCAACTTGGGTGTTAGGGTTAGGGAGCCAAAAAGATTGCTCAGGCTCATGAACCAACATTAGCAAGAGTCTTAACACATACAGCACATCTAGCTCCCCTTATGGCACAATCAGCACCATGCAGCAGATTTGGTTCAAATAACATAGAAAACGATTTCATTTTTCCTCCCAGATATTCACTGAAGAATTTTTAACTTGTTCATTGCTTCTTGTTAACTCGGAGGGTTGATGGGTTGTAACTTTTACAGTCATGTTTTCTTTGCAGATGAAAGGCCTATTTTTTACAGTACTGTTCTACCTTGTAAGTTCTACTTTGCATAAGCGATTACAGAGAGATGCCAGGGAGGGGAGAAGTCCAGCCCTTTGTATTAGGACAATAAATGTATTTATCTCTTCCTTGGTAGTCGATTCTTTGTTTCTACTTTCTTAGCACTATGTGCATCTTCCCAGTTGCTGAAGCCACTAAAATCTCCCTAACTGGGAGGACAGAGTGTGTGCTCTAGATACACACAGGCCTTTCCTCTTCATGCAAGGTTTAAAAAGAATGGAAATTAAACAGGGAGTTGGATTAGAGTTCTGATATCCAAATGAGGAAGGATATCAGAATTTCTGTGTTGCAGGCACAGAAATGTGAAAATGATGTGCCTTTTGATATGATCAGCTCATAAGTAAGTCAGAGGGATAACACAGAACACAGCACATGCTGTCACAGACAACCCACTATCAGCCATCTGTTTTCTGTTGATGTGCTTCATTCCTCTCAAGGATCTGGGACAGGAAAGAGTTGTCACTGTGACTGTGATATTTCCAAATAGATTTATGAAAATTAGGCAATTAGAAGCAATAGCAGTCACTTGAGAATGAAATATTTCTATGCCAAGCCTCAGAGATATGTGAACAAATTTTACTGTTAAAGCCTTAGTTTTCTTTTACATAGATTTTAAGCCCATGTTGCTGTTCATCAGGATTTCTTTCTGTCAAGATAAAAGCAGGTTAGAACAAGGTAATGAGAAGCTAAGATACTTGTACAGGTGACAGTGCACACCATTTCTCAGAGGCACCGGGGCAGAGAAGTTCCACATCAGATCAGAGATGATGTTAGACTTGAAATTGCTCTGCCTGCAGGCCCATTAGGTCCTTAATCATTGTCAAAACTATCATATCACATCTCCTTTCTATGAGTCAAAGTGACTGGGGCCCTGTAGTGAGCAAGTTGTGAGCAGGGTGAGAAGGATGCAGGGTGTCCAGCACCTCTGGACAGCAGCAGGGACTGGCAAGGTTTTTCCTGGGCACCAGGGAAACTGAGTTCAACCCCATCCAGGTGGGTGAGATACCAGGTCCTTTTATGGCACAGGTGGTGGAATTTCAGGGCAAGAATGGCATCACCAGGATAGGCAGTTTCCAAGGCTCCCTGAGGAGGTAGAGCAGATTTCCTAAGGAGGGTGGGTTGGGAGAGAGAGAAGGAGGAAGGAGTGGACCTTTCAGGCTTGGGCACAGAAGAAAACTGAAAATAGTTACCGGTGTAAAAGCAATAAAAGCTCATATGCAACAACAGTAAGTGTTAGCTTAGTTTAAAGTAACCAAGATAAAATGCTCCAGTATTTTAGAAACTCTGGAAAAGCCTACAAAGGAACAAAGTAAGGTCAGAAAACAGAGGAGGAAAAGAAGCCATGACACAGAGAAAAAGAAACAGGAGTGTAAGCCCAGATAGAAACTAGATTCTAAATACAACTACTAGACCTTTTTCTAGAATTAAAAGCAGTAATACTAGTAGCAGTGATGCAACTAGACTATAAGTGGAATAAAAACCATAATCTGCTTTATTGCCAAGGAGAATAAAATTTTGGGTATCCATAATGAAGGTTCAAATGCTGGCCACTTGGGCAGCAATTCAACTACCAGTATCTTCTTTTTTTTTCTTTTTTTTAGCTGTTATATAATGTTCTATATAAATAGAAAGCTTAATATCTATATTTTTGCCAAGTCACCGTTTCAGGAACCTTAAATATCTAAAAATTTGCAAATATTGTCGGGAACAAATTCCATGAAGAAAGATTCCTCTAGACAGGAAGATGTACAAAAGACTCCTCTTTGTTCTTTTAATGTACTGATCACTGTTTTAACACATCTGAAAAATACGTACGTTTGTTTTTGAAACTATTATCTAGAAGATCTCCGCATATTTGTTTCAAAACTGCCAAAATTGGCTGCCTCTGCTAGTCCTTCCTGCTCTGGTGTGTCTTTGCTTTGCCTTAATTGCCTGCAAACCTTCCCTGCTTCATGCGTGGTTTGATTTGGCAAAGTCACGTGGCTTGGCACAGTCACATCCCAAACTTCCCCAGCTGTTTTTATCTTTATTCTTCCTGTGTGAGGAGGTCTTTTGTGAGGAAGCCTAAGCAGGTTCTGCCAACTTGCCAAGAGAAGATGTGGGTGTCTGGTGCCATGCATGGGCTTCCACATCTGGTTCTAGTTCAAGCACATATTGGGGGTAAGTTACACCTCTGATGTTTTGGCTTTCTTCCAAAGCTTTTAGGAAAACTATATAGCCATAAAGTTGTGTGAGAACAGAAACTGTTTGATTCAATCCACTTCTCTGAAAGGTCCAAGTTTTCTAACACTGTACTGACCTACCTTTCTCTGCATAATTATAATCTCAGGAAAAATAACTTTCTTTCCCTCTTAAAAACAACCTTGAACTCTCGAACACTTTTTTCTGGCCTGTTTTATTTTTCTTAATTAGCAGCTGATGAAATCACAATGTAGTTCTATAATTATTTATCACCTGAGGGAGATCCCACTTTATTCAATGAAGATATTTTAGGGAACATCTGACCTTCCTGTATTTTCAGGTATTTTTTTCTTTTCTTCACATTGTTCCTGATTCTCTTCTGTGCAGTATTACATGCCACGTGATGAAGTGGCAAGGAGGAATAAGGGCACTTGGCTAAAGGAAACCCTTTGGCTTAGCATGTGGAAAGAAATGTTCCTCTCCAAAGCTGTTTATTTTCATGTTGGTCAGACAGGCAGGAGAAAGACAGGAATAAAACAGTCTTTTTACTGGTTATTTATAATAACTGATTCTACGTCATTATAGTAGAAATTTTGTCCTGTGTGCTCACATTTTCCTTCTGGTGCTCAAGTGTATTTTCTTCAGCAGAATTCTAAAATTCATCTGATACAGGTGTTGCTTCACTTTGGCTTATATCAAAACAAAGAATCTTTTTGCTGTTCTGCTAGTTAAAGCTGATTAGCCTCTCTTTGATGCTGCCACATTAGCCTTCTGCACATCAGGTTTGGACAGAAACAAAAGTAGGATATAACATTTAACCTCAACAACAGATTTTTCCTCCAAAAACCTGCATGTATTACTGGAAAACCATTGCTGCAATGCTAAGTGCTTTCCATTTTATTTCTTTTTTCCAAGGAAAATACATTGTGCTGTACTCATAGGCTGGGAAAACTAACAGGAGGAAAAAGACCTCATGAATAAATGAGAGCTTGCTTAAGAATAGCTGAAGATGTAAAAAGTAATCAGTCAGGATGTAACTGGAAATGTGGCTGGATGCCTTCTACTGCAGAAGCCCTTCTATCATGCAAACCTTTAGTATTAGATCCCTATAATATGTGTAGAACGAAAGCATCAAGCTAAAGTGACCTCAGCTGATGAGAGCAGGGAAGTGGAATGCTTTGCAGGGTACTACTGGCACAAACTGTTAATCCTTCTATCTGCTTCAAGAAAAGCTACCAGCCTGACTTGCAATATATTGCATGTATAAATGCTGCCCGTGTTTCCTTGTTTGAAAGCTGTGGAAGCACTTGAGCCTGCCCGACGTTGCTGGCTCAAGCAAATGCAGAACTGGAAACAGAAAGAGATCTGTTAAATAGTTTTCTAATATAGAAAGTGCTGTCTAATCCTTATAAGAACCAGCCAGGAAGTGAAGTATTATTCCTGACTATAACCAGAAGGAGAGGCAGAGGTTACCAAGCTCTCACACAGACAGGTAGTAGGGACTGGGCCAGGTGTCTGTGAGATTCATGCCTTGAGCATTCAGTGAGCAGCCAACAAAAATCTCTCATTCCTACCCCTGCACTCTCTCTCATTATGGGTGGCAGATAAAGCAGGCCTTTGCAATCAAATCTGTTCACTTATCACTCTCTGAAAACAGTTTTCCACTGCATTTACTTTAAGGACTCCCTTAATCCACCTCTGATACAAATTTGCAAGAATAAACCCTTTTGGGTTTGGGTTTGTTTTTTTTTTCTTAAACTCTTTCAGAGTTTAGAAAGCCTCTAAAATCTAAAACCAGTTTGAAATTTAGTACCGAACTCTCCCACACTGCTTATTAATGAACTGCAATCGACCCCTCTGTACAGAGAGCACAGAGAGCAGATAGCAGAGAGGGCAAGTCATGCCAGCAGGCCCCTTGAATTGCTCTCCAAGGAAAAAGAAGAAGGGAAGAGGCACTATAATTTTAATTATGGTTCTCTCCAGTGTTAAACTTTGCAATTTTGTTTCTAGGTCAAGTAATTGGTTTGGCAGGAAGTAGTGAAATAAACAGGATAAAATCCTCTTCTGTTAAATTACAGCTTATATAGAAAAACTGTCAGGTAAATTACTGTGCATTTTGGATGCTTGAAAGGATTAAAAGTTAGTGATAACAAAAACCATATCCAGAAAAATAAATAGCTCTAGTAGAGAATAACACAAAATTAAATATAGAAGTAGATATTCTTTGAACTGCAGGGAAACAGGAGTTTTGGAAAGATTTAGACCAGAAACCACAGTAGTATAGTGAACATATGTCATGCTATGGTGCTTTTAAAAAATCATGGGGGACACACTGAGTAGAAAAATTTTTCAGTGAGAATGAGCGATTTCATATTTGATTCTGAAATAACCACGTTAAGGATAGGATTTCTTCTAGTTTCCTTCATACCTGAAACCTGTTGGTAGATTGGAGGGCAAACTGTAACCCTAACCAGGTTAGCCAACTTTTCTTGCCCTAAGCTTAACACACTTAATAAAAAGCCATTTGACTATGGCTTACATTTGACTAACAAGTTTTCACTCCATGTCAAGACCTTTTTTGTTACTGAGCATCCCTATCATGGTCAGAGCCCATCATTCTAACAGAACCATTTTCCTTGATTTTAGGACCTCCCTGAATTCACTGTTCCATGCAGGCCACAGCAGCAGTGGCACAAAAGATGATTTCCTGATTTATAATTCACTAAACAAAACAGACCAGCAGCTGCAGTATCTGTGGCAAGGACAAACATCAAAGAACCAAGCAGCTGCTTTGCTATTGACACACCTACAAGTTCTTAGGCAAGAGAAACAAAGAATTATAACTGATCCCCTGGTCTAAGAAAGCCACAGTTGAAAAAGGATGGAAAGCATAACTGGAAATAACAGATTTTAGTGCTTAGTTATTTCTGTTGTAGTACACGAGCATTCACCCCTCATATTTGTGGTGTTCTAGCATATGCCTTGAGACTCCTCGTGCCATTTTTGTAGACTGAAAGGATGAAAACTGTTTTCACACCTTTGTGTTATTTCAATGCAACGGTTTAGAAAATCCTTTATAGAGAACTTCAACTCTAAGCCTTATTTCCAAATGAAAAACATCAGATTGCAAGGATGACATTCTTAATATCCAAAAGCTTAGAATATTCACAACTTCTTAAAAATTCTAACATTTTAATTCTTAAAGTACCAATTGTTTTCCAGCAATCCAAGACTCGTTCTGGAATCCAATGCCAAGCTCAGCACATTTTCTTTGACAAGGATCATAAAACTACTCAAAACAGCACTCAAAGCGGCAGAACACAAAGATCTAAAATGTTGCTTAATTTGTGAGGCTTATAGCTATCTTGTATCTGTTCTATATAAAATTTCAACAAGGAAAAATCATATATACTTGGAGTTACTGGTGTTCTGGGTGATGACTGACTGGTGGCAAATAATTCTGAGACACCTAAAGGATCACACAGTGCACAGCCCCTTTGCTTTGGGGCATCCTTTCCCATCCCAAAATACTCCTGGTGGCTCCACTCTGGGGAGGGAAACGGGAGGTGACCTCGGACAACTGCAGCAGTTTCTTTCTGTGGAACATTCATTCTGTCCACAAGGTTTCCTCTCGCTGAGCTCCTGCTACAGCTCCAGCCCTGGTTAGGAAGGGTTACACCAAGAAGGAAAATACTTGGTGGCTTGTGACAAAATTGTTGCTGCATATGTGGTACCTGCTGTGATTTGTGTCACCCATTTGAACCTTAGCCACAAAGCTGCACTTTTTATCAAGGATATTTGCGAATATGTAACTGCTCTGAGGACATATGGCCAATAAATAATTCAAAGTTATCTATCTTCCCTGCAGTTTTCTTATCCACCTACCACCTTTTAATGTTTTGTTGGCCTGGAAACAATATTGTTTATGGCACTTCTAGTATAAAAGTGTTGCTGACTGGCAGTAGACTATTTCCAGTGTGATACCTTGAAAACAAATTGGTTCTCCCCAGCCTCCATCTGCTTTGCTCTCATCTGCTATTAGCCCAGAGAAACCTTGTTTTGCATTTTGAGTGCCTAAAGCCGTTCGTTTTCAATTATTGATTCCAAAATTGTTACAATGTGATTGAATTTGCTATTTCTTTTTCTCTCCCTCTCCCCCACCCCTTTGTTTTCTTTTCAGCTCTATATCCATTTACAGTCCTAAGGAGAATCCTAATGCTTTTGATGCTGCTGCTTTCTTCCAATCAGTGGGAAATTTTCTGGGGATCTTTGCTGGATCATTTGCCATGGGATCCTCTTATGCTGTTGTCACAGCTTTAATATCCTTTATGGTTTGTTTTCAGGGAGCAAATCAATATATGTTGGAAAAAATATGCAATATCTGAGAGTGACCATCTTTAGCTTGAACCTGCAACTTTTCACTCTAGGCTCAAGTGTTTGTAAAGAAACAGACAAATCATAAATTGACAGGATATGTCATTTGTCAGAATCTACAAATTTCTTTTTTACATTTACTATTAGGCAGAACTGTGGCCTTTATCATCCTATTTGTAAATAATTGTATCTTAAGGAAAATGTTTTGAAGTATTTTGAGGCTCAAACATGAATTTATTAAGAACAGCAACCTATTTATGAACTCCAGGCTAGCAGCAATTAGACAAAAATACAAGGGAAACACTACACTGTGTCAGTGTGACCAAGCCCATTAGTTTAACTAAGCTAGAAATGAAAGGTCTGCCTGTTGCCCTGCATTTTTTCTTGTGTTTTACAGTTCATATAAAATGCTGCTGTAGAAGGATCAGTGTTTGTCATCTTTCTTGCATTCACACAAATGTAAACACATTCCAAGGGGTTTTTTTTTTTTCAACTGGATGAAATTACTTGCTTTTCCTTTTTTATGGAAAAAAGAATATCAAATGCAACTAGGTGCTAATTCAAACTCCACAAAAGTACTTAAAATAGTTGACTTTAAAATCTGTTTTGGATTTTCCTTGAGATAAGTTGCAAACTGTGCAGTTTTTCCCAAATTCAACATGTGTAGATGAGTATGGTGGGGGAGTTTTCTTTCATTCTTTCTCAGATTGGGGGTAATTCTAGCTTACAAAACAGTTGGGTTTTTATTTTTCCTTAGTAATCTTTTAGCACTTGACAAAATTTACAAAGCTGTGCGAGTTTCCTATGTTGGAGACAGGTCTGTTTTTCCTCCTTTCCTGGAGTGCATTCTTATCAGCAGAAGCCGCTGGGCTTACAGGTAAGTGTTGCATTTAATGAAATAAAAGCTATTTTATAATATGCCTCTAGTGTGGGTAAAATGCATGGTTTATTTTAGGCTTGACATCATATATAAATCTTCTGAAAGCCCATTGCTATACTGAAGATTGTTTCATCTTTAAGAACAATTCTGTAGTGACATTGAACAGTTCTCCCAGACAAAGACATAATACATCAGGCTGGAGTCCTCAGTCTTTTTTCCCTGCCTTATCCCCTCCGTATTAGTCCTGCCATTAATCCCCTGTTTTCTGGCCAGCTATGGGACCAGAGATAACAATAAGTACAAGGAAGGAAATGGGCAGTGCCTGGTGATTACCAGACTGTGTGCTCCTCTGCACACACTCCATATCCTGGGCCCTTCTTGTTTTTCTCAATTATCAATAATTGAGACCAATATCAATAGTAAACCAAGAACAGGGCCAGTGGGTTGTGTCCACCTTTGTACTTAGGAAAAAAAGTCACCTTGTTCAGTGCCCCTACGTGTACATCTTTGGCACAGCCATGTCCCAGTGGCAGGTAGAAAGATGTGTGATCCCATTGTTTTTTCATTAATGTCAGGAAAGAAATTGTACAATCACAGTCAATGATGTACCCAGGGCCTCCATTAAAGCGTACACAGAAGTTTAGGCAAAATTTGTAAATGGATATAGTTTACCTCCACAGTAACCTATTGTGTAGTGTGATTCAAAAGAACAAAGTTTCTATGACCTTGATTGTTTTAATGCTCTTGAGGCTGTCACCCCTGAAATCCAGTGCTCTAATTAATGTCAGGGAAAATCAGAAGAAAAATGCTTAATGGAGTGGTAATGCAGCCCATGCTGGTTTGTTTGCAAAATTGTTCAAAGCCTTTTGAAGGCAACAGTTATATTTTTACTGAGTTCTCTGGAGTCAGCATGTTACTTTTTTAATATCAGCCACACAATCAAACTATTTCTGAATGGGTATTAATATCTGCATCTTTACCTTACTGATTATACAACTTTGCATCCTGTTTACTGCCAAATTCTTCAGGCCAATGAATAAAAACAGTGGTACGTGAGCTGAACAAAAGGGTGGCATTTTATCACATCAAGAATATCAGATACCAGGTGGAATGAAAGTCCATTTTGTCTCCTAACAGCTCTGTGCTGGTTTGGGCAAGGGTAGCATTAATTTTCTTCACAGTAGCTAATGTGGAGCTGGGAACAGCATTGGTAATTCGGGGGTATTTCAGGCATCACTGAGAAGCACTTACACAGAGCCAAGGGACTTTCTGCTCCTCACCACACCTCACACCACCAGCGAAGGGGCTGAGGGTGCACAGCCAGGACAGCTGATCCCAGCTGACCCTTTCCACAGCAAGAGAAGCTGGAGGAAGAAGGTTTCTCACTCTTACCCTTGTCATTCTCTCCCCCATCCCACCTTGGAGGTGGGAGAGAGGGAGTGAGCAGCTGTGAGAGTCTGAGCTGTTGCCCGGGGTTAGACTCAACACTCTTAAAAATGTGGCAAGAATACTACAGAAAAATGGAAGCAAAGGAGGATGATTGTTGATCACTTGCCTGCTACTGGAGGTACTGATTTCCTAATCAGTGACTTCCAAGTAAGGATTGTTTTAAAATGCATTCCTCACAGAGCACAAGGATGCTGTTTCAGCAGCTGAACAATTGATTATGTGTTACACACAAAAAGTAGATTTGTAAAGGAAACACTAATATCTATCAGAGCCTCAGGTGCACCAAAGGTAATTTCCATTTCTCAGGCATAGGAACAGACTGTATGTCCAGACAAAAATAATTGGCATATGTCTTTTTTGCATGCTGCAGACATGATGATGGACAGCAGAGTCTCTCCTGTCACCCTGAAGAGTGTTTCATTGCCCTTTCCTGCTGTAATATATAAAATATCTGAAATAAAAGACTTAATTATTGAACACCACAGATGGTGGTGGTAGCCATGGTAAGGAGGTAAGAAATTTTAAATGGACAGAGGCAGAGACAGAGGAAGGGAGTGGAACAAAAGTAAAGTTTCAATTTAAGGAAAAAAATTAGAAAAATTTTGGGAAATTTAACTAATTCTTATCAAAAAAGGATGGAGGAAAGATAATTACGTCACCTATATATATATTCCAATAAAAAGTATCAAGCATCTTTAGGTCTGTCACTAACAGTTTTTTCATGGGTATTTTTTCATGGGTTCTAGGTTTCATGTGGAAATTGTTTAATTACCTTGTTGTGAGAAGGCAAAGTTTAATCTTGAAACTTCCATCAGTTAAATCTTTGTCACTTAATTTCTGTACAAGGCTTTTGTCAGAAGCTATTATTACGGAAAAAATCATGGAGCCTTTCTTGTGGCTTCACAAGTTCAAAGCTGTGTTTTATAAATGCATTCACTTTATTAGTGCTGTGCTGACATTACCCTTTAGTTGTCTGCCTTAACCAGCTTTGATGTTGCTTTTGTCTTCTCTCAGCTTCCTCTGAAATAGTTCGAACTCCTCTCCTTACAAAATATTATTTTGAACTCCAAGTTCAGTTGCAGAAGTACTCTGTTGGTTAAGAAATTTTCACCAGGCTTTGGTTCAGCTCTGATTTCTCATACCCATGCTAAGAAAATCTGTTCAAAGTGCAGTTGTGTGTGGTCCCCACGCAGGTGGGTCCACACAAAGCACCAGCTGCAGAAGGCAGGGAGAGCCCAGGAAAAACTCAGTCGTGCTTCAGGACACTCAGCTCTTAATCCACACTATCATTTCCAGTCTTTCCCAGCTCTCTTGCTTTGCCCTTTGTCTGTCTCAGTGCAGGCAGTTTCTGGTTTTACAGTTGCCTGTGCCTGTCCTTAAAAGCAACTGGGAGAGTCCAGAGAGCCTCACTCCAGCTGTGGCACAGCTGCACCACTGCATGCAATGGGCCACACTCCCAGTGCTGGCATGCTTCAAAAGTAACTTGTTCCATTAGACATTGATGCCTGTCTTCATCTTCATTTTCCTTGGATATTGTGTTTTCTCTGTTCGTTTCTTCTAAATGAACTTCAAAGGATTAACACTAGACTACTACTTCCCTGTAGCTATTAAGTAATGTAATTGCAAAATAATTTTATTCCTATAATGCTTTCCACAGCAGTCCTTCAATCATTCTGAGCTTTTTGAAGTGTAATATTGAAGTATTTAATAATTTAGAAATAATGGGCTACACTGTTTTTTTGGTGGGTAAAGTAGGTGGTGGGGTTCACTTGTTTAGCTTGCAGATTTCTAAAATAAAATTTAAATTGAGAGAAGTACAGGTCAATATTTTAGAAAATATTTCATTCCTCTGCCTCAAGATATCCTGTGATATCTAACACACAATATATGGGCCTGACCCTAGTTGAAAAATTGATGTTATCGAACCAGCAAATCAAAATAAAAATGTGGGATGACTGCACAATTATTGTTACACTGGGAACTGGAAATTATAAATTAATGTTATGGTTATTAATCTTATAGCTCTATCATCAAGCTCTGACATATGCATGATAAATTGATTCTTATACAGTAGAACCTAATTTGTGCATTTTCTCATCTGCCCTGGAGTATATCATTCCTGACTGCTGAGCAAAGCTGTAATAACAGAATACTAGAGTAAGGTCAGTGTTAATAGAGTTGTTTTCATTTGCAAATTTCATTACACAGTATTTATTAGTAGGCTATGAAAAAAATCATAAATAATTTAAATTAAACACTTGTTGAAATAAATGAGGAAAGTACATCTTGCATTTATTAATTGCTTGTTGTCTTGATTTATATTTAACAAAATTTTCTAAATTTTAAATGATCGGTCTGAGAAATGTTCCATGATGTACATGGGCACTTAATGGTCATCTCAGTTAGACCTTCTCTATCTACAGCTGCTTGAAGTGACCATATATTCAAATAAGAAGAGATTAATTTACCTGCAGAAATACACTCAGGAAAGTGTATGGGAATTGACTTGTATGTATGTGTTCAATTGATGCCTACTTCAAAGTCACACAGTGACTCAGTGTAAAGGCATCAAAATTGCAGCCAAGCTCCTCTGATTTTTACACTGTAAAGACCTGCATTATGAGGACAAAAAAGACAATAGACCTTGAAGAAAAAAAATTGTTGGAGAGTGTCATTTTTGTTCCTTTACTGGTTTTCAGAGCCCTTTGATTTCTGATCATTCTAATGCAAAACCTTGTGATAATAAATTACTGCTGCTTCCTCACCTTCAGCAATTCTTGTCTGAACATTTTGTGATGTTTCTGCCTTTGTGACACCTGCCTTCTTCTTCAGGGGCTCACAGGAGAGCAGAGTCTACCTAGCAGGAAAGCTTTTCCTCCTTTTCCTCCAAAAATAAAAAAGCAGCATATTATGAATGAGGTACCCAGGATGAGTCCAAAGATTTGATCTCTCACTGGGGCAATTCTGTGCTACCTTTGTACTTAGGACATAGCAAGAGGGAATGTCACCAACTTCCATTTCCTTTAATACTGCTGACAAAGTGCATTTATCCTCATGATGTTCACTTCTCCTATCTGTTTGCTGTGATTTGTCTAGAATCTCTCATCCACCTCACTGCTTTTTTAAAATGCTCTGACCAGTTCTTGTGACATTCTCAGAAGGGATCTACCAAAACATTTCTCTCTGCGGTTCTGAGCACTGTGAGCTCAAGGCAGTTTGGTGCCTGATGGGTTTTAGTTCACTGAGCTGACATTATTCTATACAAGGAAGATATTCTGGGCTTTAAAGTCTAAACTGTGTGGTTTTCTTTTCTTTATTCATTAGCAATGTGCCATGCTGTGTCATACAGAGTAGGCAGGCTCCTGACAGTAAGGAGGGAGAGGGGATACTTTGGCTTCCAGGTGAAAAGAGACCACAACTCTTGTAAGCTCTAGTTCTGCCACTCCCAGGAGCACAGGATGGAATCTAAGCCTACTTAGGAAAACAACAGGTAAGAAGATGGCATTTGCCCTGCTGTGCAGAGACAGATGACAACTGAGCTGGTCTGCTGCAAATGCATTACTGGAGGCAGAGCTTGGGTCTGGCTAATTGAGGGGCTGCTGTAGGTACAGTCTTCTAAGGCAGTAAGAAAACAAGAGAAATGTGTCTGTTTTTAAAGAAAGTAGATATTCTAGCAAGGCATTAAGCTGAAATCAAAGATCAGTTGCATAAAATGTGGATAGTGGAGTCTTATTGCCAGTGCAGAAGTTCAGGATAAACAGGGTGAGCACTCTTAGCATGTCCAGAATAAAAGCTGTTATATGTCGCCATAGGAGTTCCAATGTAAATTGAATTCAGCAATTCATTTGGGGTTACAAAAGTACAACACTGAAGCCCTGGTTTCACTTGAAGCAGCCAGGTGCAGTACCAATGAAAGGTCCTCAGATAAGGACCTAAAAACTCCCTTCAGCTCCATCTTTTGTTGCTTTCTGTCACTTCAGCATAAAATCAACCTCAGACAGCTCCAGAGATAAACATGAACAAAGCACAAGCTTTGATTCTGTACTGGTGCAGGTCTGGTGCAAGAGGCCTTAAATCTTTTCTTTAGTTTCAAGAAAATGATTAGTCACACTTCATACCCTCAGTGAAATCAGCCTGGGTAGGGATATTGTTGCCAGGTGTATTACTGGACTTATTACTGCAGCAGTTTGGGGTAGACAGCAGAGTCTCATTTCCTGCCACTCACACATTCAGTCTGCATCCCAAGAGGTGCTGTGGAGATTCTGACATAAATATGACTCCAAAGTAAATGTTACCTGATTTAAATAATTTCTCTTTTACCCAATCCTCATTGTTCATTTTTCCATGCATTTCATCACCTTTGATGAAAGACCAGCTCCTGCAGCTTTACTGTGAGATTTTAGTCTGTTGTGCTTCTTTAGAGAGGCATCCCAAAAGCCCTGGAAACCTTCAAATTTGGGATGAAAACTGGTCAGTTTGCTTACAGATCTTTAGAAATGAAGCTATACTTTTTATCTAGTCCTTTGCTCCCTGAGAACATAGCAGTTTGGCGGTTTTCTTTTTCTAAATTCTCTTTTTTTACCACCGAAAGACCTGACAGCTGGAGAAAAATGTCTGATTTCGTCTCTCAAATTAGCAAATTCTCAAGTTTTGATTGTGGCCACTCACTTCTAGGGTTACATTAAAAGGATGTTGCACATGCTGCTCTTCTCTGACAATTTTTTTTGCATATTTGGGAAAGGATGTAAAAAAATATTTTGTCTTTTAGTGACAATATAGAATCTATTTTCAGAGTAGCACTTGTAAATTAATTCTCACACTGTAATTTTAAGGTTCATGCCACCAGGAAAATACTATTAAATATACAAGTTCCTATATAGTTGCTGTATTTTTTATATTACTAGCTTTTGACTCAAAAACCATTTCAACTACACGTATTTGTAAAAAATAATGTAAGAATAACTTCTCTAGCTGTATTAACAGCTAACAAGCTGTCTCAATTTCTCTGTTACAAAACAACCAATGAAATGGTAGGGCTTTTATTTCTAATAAAACCTCTTCAAAGAGGTTGATCTATAGCTGAAAGTTTACTAATGATATAAGCATTTTTCTGTGAAGTCTCTCATCTTTTATGTTAAGAGAAAAATTTCAGTAATCTGTTACTAAACACAAGGAGCTGTATTGCACTTAACAACTTACCACCTAGTTCAACTCAAAACATTGCCTGCTTACTTCGTTAGCAATTGTAGTACTGTCTCAGGAATTGCTAATTTTGCCCCTTCAAAAAGTGGTGAGTGAGTGGACTGTCTCCAAGAGCCTGAAACTGAGGATGAGTCAAAGGGCCACCTTGCTTTTTCTGCCTCCCTGCATCTAATGGATACTGTCTGTTTGCAACTCCAGTATTGCCATATTTGCTCTTACCTGTTTCTCTGTGGAAGCAAGCCCACAAAAACAACCTCATTCGGTGCCATACTCTGTTCATACAGTATTTTGCTACCCAGCTAACTTCAAAATCCAGCTTCAATAGTGCTACCATGAAATCCAGATTGCTTTTTCCTTGTAACTAAAGAGTTCTCTGTTTTCCTCTTTAGGTACTTCTCTCTCCTTTTCAGTTAACACGTAATTGGTCATTACTCTTAAATAATCATCTTTATGGATATTCACTGCAAACAATTTTCTCCAAGCTTTATAAAGAGCTATTGATTGTGAGAGTCATGGCTGGTACATATTAAGCTTTCAATTGTAGCAACTGAAATATTCCACTCCATTCTCCTAGTTTTCCCTGGAAACAGGGTGTCTGGTTTCTACACTTGCATAATTGCATGATTCAGTTCATTTATTCTTATTGCAAAATCAGATTTAAGTCATTTTATTCTTCATGACACTCTCTCAGTTTTTTCACTACCCATAATTAACAGTTTCTTAGCAGTCAAAGCCAGTTTATAATCACAGTTGAATTTAATAGTCAATTTTAAAAATGCAAGACTTGACATCCTGATGATTAATAGAGAAGAAACTGCATCAGAAACTCTTATCTCCATTTCAGTTACTGAGCCTGGAGCTAGCAATACTTAGCAACGTTACTGTTTGGCTGTATTTTTAACTGAAATGTCATTGTTTGAGCATCCCAGTGCATATTATTAATGCCTTGAGAATTTTTAAACTCCCCAGATCAGTTCTGCACAATCAAATACAGTTACTGAGAAAAAAGAATTAGACGCCTTTATGAGAGCAATTAGGTCTCACAAAATATAAACGTCCTTGAATGTATGTAAGCAGTGACAACCTCACCACACCCTGCATTATTTACCGTGAAGAAAAGTCATAGTGTAGCTAGAAAAAATAAATATCAAAACAGACTTAAGAAAATAAATATAAAAAACAAGGACACACTCAAAGCTCAGTGGAATTTCTCTTGGCTAAAGAGTTAGTGTTCCGTAGAAGCAGTACAGGTAAATTTACAATATAAAGAGAACCCAGAAGCAAACAAAATGTCCCCAGTGCTTTGTGGGGAAAACATATATTTGTTTCCTTGTTTTCTTTCTGATGACAGTTGTCCCTTGTGTCAAGTCAAATCAGAAGTATTTTCTCCATACTTTTTTCTTCCATCAAAAGCATATTAATGCTAGGCCTCAGTTCTTCCCAGAAAAAAAAGAGAGTGGCTTGCAAGAAAATTGGATTTTTTTGACCAATATTTTCTTGGTTAGCAATATAAGGAGAGTCTAAAGAAAGACATGGTAAGGTAATGATTAATTTAACTGTTATGTGAGAATTCACAGATCCTACACGCACAATCTCCCCCAAATGAAATAGTTTCAGTGTTGTCTAAATTATTGCTTTGATTTGTTTCCTTATCTGTGCTGTGGTTCAGAGCAGGAGGATATTTCACCTGCCTCTAGGGCCCTCTTGCTGCTAAAATTCAAACATTTAGAGATTTGTAGAAGCCTGTTAAAGAACCTGTCGAGGCACCAGCGCTTGAGGCAATGACCCTCGTTCAGTGTGCGCCTGTCCATTTCTCCCGGGACTCTGAAGCCCGGCCCGCTCCCGTTAACGCCCTTGAAGGAGCAGATTGTTTGTATTGGGTTTGCTGTGCTAAAGGTGCAGTGCTGCACATTCTGCCCCCTTACTGAGGCTGGCCCCCAGAAAGCCAGGAGAGTCCCCATCCTGGAGAAGATGGAGGGAGCTTTATCCCGTTTCCTGCCCAGGACTGGAGGAACAGACTGAGATTCTTTTCACCATGCCGCTTCATGCTCTTCGCTTCCAGTGGAACTGGTTTATATGTTTCAGTTCATGCTTGTTTAACCCCATAACTGCCTGGAAAGCTGTAGCACAATCACATCACAAGGATGAATAGTGCCTAAGTTTGGACAGCCATCTTTCTGCTCGCTTCATTTCCCCAGACTCATCAGTATAACGTCAGTACACGTGAGCAGCCTGTGAGCTGAAAATTACCTAGCAGTGTGCGAGCAGCCCACGAGGAAGCAGAGCAAAAAGGCCAATTAGGGCATGCTGCAGCTGCTGCACGGGACGCAGGAGGAGAGGGGCTGAAAGGCACAAGGACTGAGGCACTGCGGGGTGGATGGTGGAGAATTGTGCGTAGGTGAGCCCTGGAGGTGCCAGGCACACAGCGCCCCATCCCACCGCTGGCTCTGTGCTCACCCAGCCCCGTGCCTGGGGAAGCGTGCGTGCAGGGCTCCAGGGAACAATGATCAGAACGGACATGAGAAAGCCCTGAGCTGTTGTGTAAATAATTATCTATGTAGACATGCCCCAAGTTTAAAGACAAAAACAGAGCTTTCTTCCTCCGTGGGCATTTACTTATGACCGCTGGCGGACATTACTTTTCGTTTTCTGTTTTCTCCCTGTGTGGGTTCCTCCTGCATTACCTGTGTCCAGACCTCACAATCTTATCAACTATTTAAATTACAACACTGCATTACTGTGATGTTACTCTGTGCTTCTAGTGAGTTAGGACCAGGGCCAAGGAAGTATTGAAAAATATCCCTATAAAACAAATTTGTTATTATTATTCCTGACAATCCTGCTTCCCTGCCCCTTCAGACCTTCCACAGTCTGGGACTATAACTGCTGCTACGTGTCTACGGTCACTGACCTGCTTGTTCCAGGCAGCACAGCTTGCACCTGCCAGGGCATCACTTTTAAGCAATGTGTTGTTGTTCACCTTGACATTGTTACACACTGCTCGTGATAAGCTACAATCAGGCACCGCCTGAACTGATTTTACCCTGTTGCAGTCATTCAGTACAAAGTGGTCTCAAACCATTTAAATGTAACAAAATTATTTTTTTCCTTTCCTATTCAGTCCCTGCCAATTTTTTTCAAATAGTCCAAATTCCTACATATTACGATTATGTTAGTCCTACACTCACAATTACTGTCAGTTAGATTATCATTGGATCATACCATGCATTAACTGAAACAAATTTTCTACAGCCTTTGAATTTCCAAATACACAACAGTGGAAATGCTATGAAAGCATGATTGTCCTTAGAACATATATCTCAAATTTCTTTTGTTATAAAGCGCTGCTAACAGACTAATTTGCTTTTTTATGCAGCCTTTTGCAAGAGCCTAAGTAAGAAAATAGAAGCAGCTAACTCGTTTTTTTCCTTTGAATTGCAGGTATTGTTGCTGTCCTTTTCTGTGGAGTCACGCAGGCCCATTACACCTACAACAATCTGTCACCAGATTCCAAAATGAGAACTAAACAGGTAGGACATGGAAATAACTGACATCGTGTCTTACGCTGGTGTAAGGAGTAACAGCTACTGGAATACAGCTGGATGGGAGTTCATTAATGCAAAGAAAGAGGCTTATGTCTTCATCAGGGGAAAAACTGGAGATTTGGCCAGGAAAACAGTAAAAAACAATTACCAGCATAAGCAAAACATATAAGAATAGAAGAATCTGTTCTTCCCAAGAGACCTGAAATGTCAGACAGGTACAGAGATAACAGCTTACACCAACTTCCATACAAAAACCCTTCAAAATTAAGGAAAACACATATCTCTAGTAAGTAAGACGGAGGTGGTCTGAAAGATTGGATCCCTGTAGATTTTTGCAAAGGGATTGTATAAACTGCAGTCTGGCCCACAGATGATATAGCTGAATTTCTGTTTCATTAAAATTTGTCAAAAATAGAAAGATAGAGACTTTTTCTTTCCATTGTGTTATTTAGAGTTTAGAAATGTGAAATCTGATCATCTGGGTTTTGTTTGAACAATGACTAGAAGAACTGTAATTATTTTTTTAAAACTTGGGGCTATTCTCAGATCTATGGCACTGCAGTATTCAAAATATTTTTCAGCACGAGTAATTTTAGACAACCCCGCCACTACCTAGATCCAGTAAGAAGTCATTAAAATGCAGTTTTCTTCCCTTTTAACATTGACTCATATGTCCCAAGAAGCCCAGGTTGTAGGAAATCTATCTCCTAGTACAAAATGGAAACTTATGGCCCAATACTATAATTTTCATGATGCAATTTCATACCTTTTTCAGCAATTCCTTTCTTAAAGCATTGGAAAATTTACATAGCAAAATTTATCGCTTCTTGCACATCTCAATTTAATCAAAAATCCAATTTTCTGTCAAAAATAGCTTGATAGAAAAAAATACTGGCCACAGTATCAGTTGAACTGTTAGAGTCTCACAGATTTGAAATCACAAAAAAGTTTCTGGTCAGTACTCCCATAATAAAGTGTTAGCTATTGAACAGGATAAGTCTTTTCAATTGTATTTCTTCATAGCAGTAGAGGCTGATGCTTTCATAAAGTATTCCAGCAGAGAACTAACCTTTCTCTGATAGCTCTATTGTAAGGGAAGGACATTGAAATCTACTATAGAATTGTTTCTGTTTTGCAGAAAGACTGAATTGCATATGCCATTACTCCCCTTGCATATAACTTACAATTTGAATAGAAGGTTTTTTCAGGGATTCATCTGCATGTTTTAGTGATGCATAGTCTCAGAGAGAGACAGAAAAAGCCAAGGTTGTGATATTTTTAATTACCTATGAAGCTTCACCTGCAGAATTAATGAATATTTTGTTTAAATGCATCCTAGTTTTTGTTCGTGTTTATTATTACTCTGTTATTCCCTCCTATATGCAACAAGTGCAAAACAAAATAGTAAAAATAAACCAAATTTACCCTTGAACACACAGAAAAGGGATTATGTGTTTCTCTATGGAGCTATGAGCTTTATGCACACTTTCCTATTCTGTTGTTCTCTTCCCCATAAGCCCTTAATCCTCAGCCTCTTTTATGATATGGTTCAAACACTGTTGTTGAATTCCTTTGAATTCTTCTAATTTATTTTCTAATCCAAATATTACCCTTTCATATGCAGCTGTTTCAGTGAGACCTGCACTGCCTCTTTCTTTCTCTCCTCCCAAGAATTCTCTTCAAGCACATTTAATAAGCCACACACTTGGCATTCTCATAATCATATATAACTTCAGTGCATCTTCAATGAATATTGTTGCTCAGACAGTTGGCTTTGCTCCCAATCTAAGTCATTTTTACTACTCATTACTGGCCAAAATCAAGGGCTTTTCAGTTCTTTTATAGAATTATTCCAAAGCAGTCTCTCTCTTTTGTTACATTATGACAGATCTTTCAGAAAGCAGTGCTGAACTGTAATGCACACTGACAAAACAGTGAGTTAAGGCTGAAGCTGAAGCTAACAAAAACCATGGAAATTAGATTTAAAACTGTAAATCAGATTGCAAAATTTTGTTAGCTGTTTTTAAACAAATAATTTTTCTTTACTGCTTTGCATAATTTTCTTTACATTTTTGACTCACTTTTAAAATTTTATTGCTTGATGGTAAAGCCCAGTATACAGTGATAGAGAAGGTATTTCTGATCTGGTGCCAAGTTCTGCATTTCCCATAATACATCATAATTTTCTCTAAAAAAATAAAAAGTTTATTTTAGTCACTGGTGCAAAATGAGAAGTTACGTACAGTTCTTAAATGAGAATTTAAGAGCATCTATTAAAAAGGCCTGTTATAAGATGCCATGTAATTATTAGTCCCCATGTATCCTTTATTATTCCATCAATCACTGTTTAAGATTCCATGAAAGAGAAATATTAGATTTCAAGCATCTGAAACTTACAGAACCTGAAACTATAAAGCAACACTAATCTTTTCACAAATAAATGAATTATTTTAACATTCTCATAAGAAAAGTAAGGTAAGAAAAATTTAGCAAAAATGGAGCCTTTAGGTAGCTTTCATTCAATTCAATTATCGCCATTTTCATTAAATATTTATAAACATTCTGTGCGGGTTTACTATCATTTTTTTAATGTGGGTGATGTTTTATGGCAGTAATTTTAAGTCATCATCATTGACCTGACAACAGCCATCATGATTTTAGCAGTGATATTGACCCTGCCCTCCATGGCAACAAGGTTAGGTCTAGCAGAGTGATCCTGAATTTTTCAGACAGTTAAATTTATCCAATGTATTTTTAGTGAAGGAGAAGATGAAACTGCTGGGATCTGATCGAAAGCTATTTGATTCTGAGCAGCTTTCTCCAGAATTATTTACAGCTGCTGTGTCCCCACACATATGCTGCAGCCAGACAGTTGCTTCTAAATCTTGGGCTATTACAGCTCAGATTTTACGTTAGGCTTCAGAGGTACAGCTGGGCTGGGTTCATTTGCTCTGCTACAAGTAAGTCAGTGGCTGGGCAGGGTGTTGTGAGATAAATAGAAATTCCTGGTTTGTTAAAGTGGGCAGAGTGTAAATCCCTGCAAGTCACCTCTAGCAAAGGATTTATGGATGATATTGTTTTCTACAGGAAGGGGACATCCCTTGCTCTGTTTTTCTCTCTGCCCTCTATCACTTTCGTTCAAATGCCAAGCTAAGACCAGCACATTTTCCTCGTGGTGGAGTACTGACTAATGGGCATAAATATTATCCATCATCCTTTTGAGTTTTATGTTTTCTGGTTATGTTCCTTTCACTCTGAAGAACAACTGCAACAATGAAAGTGGGGCAGGGCAAGACCTCCCTTTGGTTAAGCGTGCAAGAGAATGAGGAATTCTCTTTGCAGACAAAACAGTGTCAGCAAGTTATAAATTCTGGAAAGGGCATTCTGAAATGTATCACTTATGGAAGAAGAGCCAGAGAATTTCAAGACACAGGAAAGCATGTCCAACCAAGAAGGGAGTATGTCACACACTGCCCTGCCTGTCTTCATTCATTCCCCAATCTAAGCCTTTTTCTCACAGTCACCTCTGAAACAGGTGTGTCCAACTCTTGGTGAAGGTTGCTTTCTCAAATTAGGTGTAGTAGCCTTTCTGATCACAGTAAGAGTTAAACAGCTACTCACACATTTTGTTGCTCCTGATAGCAAACCCATTAAGGGAGCAGCTGCCTTGGAGACAGGAGCTCCTGGCCTGATTGTTCAGCTGCACCGGGCGTGCTGTGTGCACAAGATTCCAAGTTAAGATTTCAGTGGCCCTTCACCTCCAAGGCTTAACACAGGCAGGAGAATGAGGTAAAGATACACCAAGAGAGCTCAGTGCTGCTTAAGTTGTGAGGGACTTTACCAAGACACCACAGTCTCACTCGGTGGCTTGAGCAAATCACTTCGCACTGGAGGACTGAAAGTTCAGACTGGTCTGAACTTGGACTTTGCTCACTGATGGACAGAGTACTGATTGCTTCAAATTTTAATCTCCACACTATAAAGCAGACATGATTATCTCTGATTAATAAAAGTCATCACTTTGCAGGGGAGCAGCTAATATTTCCTGGAAATCCCTGGAAAATACATGAAGCTTTCAGAATGTTCCTAGCTCACTGATGATGCAGGTGTATGTCTTCCAATGAAGACACTGGCTAGGGATCAATCAGCTGACTGCTGGATCAGAAATTAAGCTGCATTCCAAAGACATTTTGGTGTAAAAGGATTTTTTTTTTCAGGCATACTAGTTTAATTCTAATTAATCACATTAATCAAAACAGGTTGAAAAAACAGTCATAAAACTTTTGTTTGTTTGTTTCTCAAAAAACTGCAAATCAAATCTTTGTAGCCTCTTGACCCTAATATGTTATAGTACAGTCTCAATATAGACTTTAGACTTAGAATATGACTTAGAATAGACTCAATGACTTAGGATCATTGAAGGAGAAAAAGATCTCCAAGACCATCGAGTCCAATCATCAACTGAATACCCCATCTACTCATTTTTTTCAATGAATAATTTGGCAATTCCACCACTTCCCTGGGGGGCTGTTTCATCCGTGATTATGGACTCACTTTAGAAGCAAAGCAAAACAGTAGAGTATAAGTAAAGTGTTACAATGGAGGTGTCCAAATCAACTGAAAGGGGGAAAAAGAAATCAATTAATCAAAGGACTGTTACCTGAATGCCAACAGAAAATATTTACTAAAATGAGCATTGCAGGACTAAAGGCAGAGTGGTGACTGAAGTCACTGTATCCAAATTAACCACCATCACTGCTGACACATTCCACTGCTTTTCTGCTGGCCTATGCATCTTGTAAAGTAGTTACAAGCAGACCTACAGCCAGCACTGCAGCAACAAATCTCCTTTCTCTAGATACGTGATTCTGTCTTACAGGATTCTCCCATCAGCTGTCTTTTGATAAGAAAATAAATAACGCACTGCAAATTCTGCTTTAGTAGCAGAATGACTTCTGAGTTTGTTGTTAAAAGCACATTCCAGGATCTGCAGCTACTGTTATATTTCTGTGAGAGATGTAGAGCAGCTGGACAGAGGTGATGCTGCACTGCCAACATCCAGATTGCAACTGGTTTATGAGGGTCCCACGCCAGATATCCAGCACCCATATTTGGGAGAAGCAGCCCTCCACCTTCCTAGGGAGCTGTAGCACAAAATGAAATGGTTTGGTGCCTTTATTTTAAACCCTCCACAGTCACATTGGACACGTGTGTGCCCTGCAGCTTTGTTTCTGCTATTTGTGTGAGTGTTTAAGAGACCAAATAAAGAGAGCCGGGCTTGCCTCTGTGTTACACAGCCTATATAAATTTATCTCTGGTTAATGCCTACTATTTTCTGTTACCAAACATTGGACTGTTTGTAGAAATGAGTTTATACCTCTAGAAAGAAAAGTACAAGCACAAACTTCCGGTTTTAATGGCTCTTATAAATCAGGCTCTTAATTTATAAAAAAAAATTGAGAGTATTTCAAGGCTGAGGAAAACCTTACTTACAGTACAATGTCCTAGATTATTAGGATTATCAGCAAGGCAGAACTACCAGAAAACACAAAGATACACAAGGATAATTCTCATCTTTTTGAAATGAGCAGCCTAATTGACAGCTGTGATTTGTTCAGCAACTCTTCTTAGGGAAAAATGACCTTTAGGGCTCTGCAAGAGGTCAGGTCTTTCTACACAAATGATTGGCAGAGAGAAAGACTGAGAGAGAAGTTATCTCTCTGAATGGTTACCCCCAGTGCCAGATTCTAATCAGTCTTTGCATCTGTGCTGTGCAGGAGGAATCTGTTTTCCCAGTGGGCCACAGTCGCAGTGCCTACAGGAAAATTTCATACCAGAATGGGGGTTTATTATCTTCCAAGGTGTATAGCTGGCTGTCTGATCTGAGATAACATATTTGATGGCTAGTCCTCTGAGGGTAAACTGGAAATTCTTTTTCCCTAATGCATGGCATTCAGGTCTGGCACTCCAAAAATACACAAGATGTCTTTGCCTAAAGAATCCAGTAAAGCCCAAATTCTTGGTTAGTGTTAAATAGGTTGCATGCATGAAGCACATTTTCCCATTGAAGTGGAGACTGAGCATAAAAGTTAGCTGTGATGGGCACTGCCTCATGGTTCCCTGTCTGCAGCTGAACAAAAAAAGATTCCTAATTTCCAACCTCCTTGAACTCCTGCAAGCTCAGACTCAAAAGTAATAAAGGCTGTGGCTTCAGGCAGTGTTGCTCAGGAAGCAGCACAGGTGACCAGCTAACAGGGCTCAATGGAAAGGTCTGAAGAAGATGCTCCTTTTGATAACAAGAGTCTAAAAATAAAACAGCATTTTGGAAGATTTCGTTGTACTGGAATAGAATTAGTATAGTTTTGCCCATGTTTTAGCCAGTTTTGCTTAAATACTTTGAAATTAGTAATATTAGGGGAAAAAACCTTGCTCTTGTCTTCTGGTATTTCACCCAGATTTTTTTTTTTTTTTTTTTTTTTTTTTTTTTTTTTTTTTTTTTTTTTTTTTTTTTTTTGAGACAACACCTACAGCAAAAATCTTCATTTTGCATCTGTTGAAAACAATCAGGGAGAACATAGAAATGCCCCTTGTTTTTTGGGGTTTTGTGGTTTTTTTGTTTGGTTGGGTTTTTTTTTTTTGAGAAAGAGAGAGAGAAGAAACCGATACACATAAAAGCGTTGTAAGCACAGTTTACAAAGAATGGTTTCTGCAGTATTTATCATATGGCTATTAGGATAGGATACCTGAAACTGTAGGTAAAACCTATTGCTAATTTTGGGGTAACTAACCTATATTGGAAGCAACACAAGGCAGAGTCTTCTACCCTTGTAAAAGTCCAACAGCTGAGGTCTCTAGATATTAGCTTTCACTGCAGCTCCAGCCTATGTACCCTGAAGAGAAGCAGCCCCTCATTCTTGTCCTGTGCTTTCCCTTCTAAGCTCATTTTCCCTCCCGAGGCACTGATGGGCTCCAGCAGTGTCAGACATGCTGGCTGAGCTCTGTTCCTGACTGCAGAGCCCTGGTCTGGCACAAGCACCCTGCCCTCCCTCAGCAATCGCCTTCTTTTCTCTAATGGAATACGCGCCACATGCGTGGTGCTTGTAATAATTATTACCTTTTAAATGGATTGCAATTGACAGGAAGTGTACAATGGATTCCTGTTCTCTGCACAGCTATTTTCTGTGTTTAGCAGAAAAAGCTGAAGGTTGGAAACGTGCCAGGTGCATTGTTTGACCAGATGTACCACACGATCTTATGGAACCCTGTAGAACAGTGTGATGCTGTAAAGAAATCTAAAGCTGCTTACTGTATGGTTTTAACAAGAAGAATCATAGCAACACAAGAAAATCTTGATTTCTGCAGAAGGAATTCTACTTGTCTTTCAATCTGAATTTCTTCACAAAATCCCTCATTATCTGACTGATGTTCCTGATTACTTAACAATGCTAAAAGAACGTTAATCTACAGTCTCTTTACATGTGAATCCCTTTAAATTTATGTGAAAGTGCTGTAATTGTTTCCTCTCTTTCAGCTGTGAGCTACATGATGGATGGTAAACAGCTAGGAAGCATTGCTATGAGTAAACCAATAACAGCAGACGTTATAACTCTGGTGCATCTGTAATACCTGCATTATTTATGGTTTATAAAATAAATTAGCTACTTTCCTTTCCATAATACTGAAAATATTGGGTGTCCAGATACAGAAATCTTGTTAGAATATTCAGTTCTATACTTCATTCTGTAGTTTCCATTTTCCCTCGTTTTGTACACCTGCATTAGTGATTCCTTAACTGAGAATGTGCAGATGTGCTCTGGCCTCATTAGCCCCCATCAAGCATCTGCCCCTTTGTCATCAGCATTTTATGAGGAATATCATATTCTAGAGTCTTAAACACATACACACACAGAGAATAAAGAAAAATACTTTGCACCTATGAAACCGATAAATTCTCTTGAAAAGCAAAGAAAAAAACCCCAACATTTTCTTTAATTTTGCTTAAGCACAGAAACTGGAAAATAACACACTCAAATGTAATTCATACCCTGAAGTAACCCAGAACTGTAATGAAGCAGTATTTCTACAGAGAAGCTCATCTTGTTGAAAAATGATGTCATTTTTGATGCTGGTAGGCTAAGAAACATAATACCATATGCAAACTAGTTTCCAAATGGCTTCATTAAAGTTTTTACAATCTGTTTAAACATTAAACATTTTCTTTAAATATTAATAAAGATCTTAGATTATTAAGGTTGCAGTTTACTCTTTACAGCACAGTATCAGATACCAGCAGTTAGCTAACATTTACCAATTGGAATCTTAACCGATAGGCCAAAATCTCATTGGCATATGGAGAAACGTGTAAGGAACCTCTGAAGCGAGACTCGTGCCGTAGCTTCTCTGAAACTGCCCTGAATCACAAAGGAGGCTCTCCTATGTCCTGCTCTGTGCAGTGCAGTCAAACTGCTTGGGGCTGTGTGAGCTGCTGCAGAAGCCAAACACAGCTTTATGGAACTCTGTAGATTGCTGCTGTGCTGCTGTCAATCTTCTCACGAGAGGTCTGAAGGGTGACCTCTGAGATATTTCTCCCTACTTTGGGTAGTTAGCACTTACCCCAGTTTGTAAGTCTGCAACTATGCAAATATCCAGACTTGTGCCTCACTTGTGTAGAACACATCTAGTTTTGAGAAGAGAATTCTCTCTAGGTATGTAGCTTATGGAATCAAGCCCATCCTAATTATTGCCACTCTCATAACAGCAACTGTGGAATGCGTAAAGAGAAAAGGCAAACCAGAATCAATCTAGTCCTGGGTTAGGAGCATATTCTCACATCATCAACGTGTAGTGCTGAAACAGAGGAGGGTACACTTTAACATCCCTATTTTGAACAAATATGGTTAACTTTAGTTTGAAGTATAACTTATACAATGTCATGCTTTGTAAAAGTTGATAATTACAACAATTCCCTCAAACGTAGTCAGTCAGAATTCCCTCATCTGAGAATTTGTGACAAGGATAAAAATAAAGACTTCTTTTAAGTCTTCCTAAATTTTTCATACAGGTAAACTAATTTAGTAGAATTTTATATAAAGAACCAAAGCCCTTTGACATTTGGCTTACGCTACAAATGAGACAGTTCTAAATATATGTAATGATAACAGAGGAAAACACACTCGGTCTCTTACTTAAAATATAGTTATGTCCCAATGGTAATGATTTTCTCTACCTTGGAAACACAGACTTCATGATATTGTGTTAGATTATTTTAATACAGGATTTATTAATAAATACTTCAGTTATGCAATAAATCTCTGAAAAAAACTTTTCTTTCATATTTTGGTGCCTAGTGCATTACACTGCTAAATTGGAGCGCAGTAAAATTGTTCAGCACATAGGTTAAAATAGTTTTTAATGTTGAGGCTATTAGTAATTGGGTTCCTTAATTAGAACCCTGTGTTGCCTTACACTTGCATGAGTGTGTGTCACCAGGTTCATAATTGGTGTTCCTGGGAGGCCTGTGCTGGGAAACACAATTAAGATTCTATTTCTGGTGTGGTTGGAGAGGCTACACTGGGATCTCTGCAGAGCACCGAGCGTTCTGCTGCAAACGGGGACTGGCCTCACTCAAAGCGGTCTGCGTGGTTTGGGAGCTTTGCTGCGTCTTTATTTGATATAGTTTTAAGCAGCAATGCTTCTGCCCTGCCCAGAGAGTCCTGGGGCAATGGGAGGCCTTAAGCAATCGGAGCTGATGTGTGCTTCCTAACAGCACCAAACTGCTGCTGACAAAGTTCCACTCTTGCACTCTGACATTGCTCCTTTTTAACTTACACCATTTTTGCAGGAATGCTGATTCCTCACAATTCTCTTTCAAGGGTTATTATCTGCAAAGTTCCCTATCAGCTATAGGAACTGCACAAAAGCTTTGGTCAAAACTTTTGGAAGCATGTAGGTAACACTAGAATTCTCACACAATAAGCTGCAAAAAGAAAATAAATACATGTAAATACGGCATTAAGATAGTCTAAAGCCCTTGCAAGCATTCTGTCTTTTCAGTGACTGCACAGCTGTGTTTCCATTACACGATTAATGGATTTCCTACCTTCCAAAGAGACATTTTTACCAAATGGTAGCACAGTGCAGGACATACTAAACAGCTGACTATAGCTCATCCTTTCTCATTGCACCGTCTGTGCGCATAATTAAGGGCTAAAAAGCCCTTTGTCAAAAGTTTTCAGATTAAATATCTAAATCATGACTAAGATTCAAATAAGTGTCCTATCTTTGCACATATTTTGGTACCTATATACCTTCATTAACCTACAAAAATGAAATGGGGTACAAGTTTGAGGATCTTTTTCATGCTTTTGACTTTTAATTCAGCTTCAGTCACACAAATTAAGGGAGGTATTGACCATTCTATGCCTCCAGAGAACCTGAGAAGAGTTAGGAGTGTTTGAAAATTCCAAACAGGCATTCAGCACCCTCAGAAGCACACACTCGTGTAATAATTAATATTTTTCTTGTGAAAGCATTTTTCTGAGGCCCAACGAAATGTCCCTAATTCACCCACCTTCTGCTTTCCCACAGAGTCTTACAGAAGGTATTTTTAAGGTGCATTAGTATCTTTTCACTACAGATTCTTAACTTTATGTAAAATAGTCACCCGGGCTCTCAGATTTAAGTACAATTGAAGGTGTATCTTAGTGGAGCATTTTTAATTTCTGCTTGTTTTACTCTTTTTTTTTTTTCTTTTCCATTTAGTGATGTCAGTAAAACATCACCAGTGAGACCACGAGTAATTTAGTGGACCTGAAAACACTGGACATCTTCACAATACTTTTCCCAATAGTTCAGCAGCTTCTATTCCGTTTCATCTGGAGACAAATTATGTCTCATTTATCACATCTCCATAGAGCACTCTAGATTACAGCTTTAAGTGTAAAGGACTGTTGGATGACAAAAGTCACGTACTCTAATACTTAGGGGAAAAGTGTGACACACAGAACATAGCTGCTATCCACATTTCTCAGTTTCCTGTCCAAATGAATCTCAATTCAATAGCAGCCTACATCAGGAGGCAGAAAAGCTGTTTAAAGATGACTGTAGAAGCGAAACAAAAGAATTCCCCAAATTCCCACATACAGACATGTAAGAGCAGATCAGTGCACATACCAGTTCAATATCCTGCTTCAGATACTGATACTAAAATTGCAGAGCAATTGTAAATAATTCTGCCCAATGTAACTCCCGGGTGGCATTCTGCCACTGTAATGTAGTTAAAAGCTAACTCAGCAATAATAGGTCTTCAAGAAAAATAAAAGGAGCTTAATATCATGAGGATCTCATACTAGTCAACACTGTTCAGAGCAAGAGCAATTCTCAGCATGAGGATGCTCTGCCTGGGTTAGAAACTGGTCAGGCCTTGTGTCCATTCCCCTCCAGCCTCTATAAACAAAGCATTGTAAATATGGGAAACCCTCAATAAGTAGTTGTTGCAGAGAAACTAGACAAGTTACTTAGTAAGATCTTTTTTATCTTAGATTAGGCCCTGAATTAAAAAAAAAAACAACCTAATAATAGCATCAGAAAAATGCATGTGAATACGGCTGCTGTTATCTGGTTTAGGTAAAATAAGGTAATTCTTATTTTATACCTCTACAGCTTTATTTTTCCACAGAATTAGTTTTACAGACTTTGAAGGGAAACATTGCCATTGGTAGGTAGAAGCTGCAATATCTTGTCTATAAAACAGATGCAAAGAGGGCAAGTATTTGTCCTGTAGTGCCAGATTGGCAGTGAAATTGAAATTTCATAGTCATGAAGAAAAGACACCAGAGACTTCATAAGAACCTTTTGGTTTTAGTCCTGATAGGTTGAAGACCCCATATAGAAGTCACTAACTCCTAATATGTCAAAGACTAACTGAATTCCTTTCAGTTTACAAAACTTGGCAAGGAAGGAAACTGTTTTAAAGAACACACTTCAATAATTAGGTATATTTCCTTTCAGCAAATTGAAATAGAATAAATTGCATTTGCACTCCTTAGAAATTGAATTGCTTGCAAGAGGTCAAGACTGCAGTGGCAGGTCACTGAAAAAATAAAAACACACTTGAGAGGAATGAAAGGGAAAGAGGAGATTGATTTTGTGTTTTAATTTTGAAAAATCAGCAGCAGTTCCTCTAATTCTAATATAAGTGCAGAGATGCAAAGGATCCGTTAGCTCATTGCCTTTTTAAAGATAACTATATATTGCATTGACAATATTCCTATTTTTCTTTGATCAGAAGAACAGTCATGATTTAAAGCAACTAAGTCTCCTTTGATACCCTAAGTTTGCTTTTGCAAAGCCACCAATTGCTTCTTTTGCTTATTTTTTTAACCATTGTTCCACATAGCTCATAACTCTCAGTTTATGTCCCCACTTCCACATGATCAGTGATTTGCCATCCCAGAAAGAACATTCCAAGAAAGCATCATTCAAGTTGTTTGGACTATGTCCTTAAGCTTCATTTTCAGTGATGTTGTTATAATCTTGCATTTTTTTATTCTTTTTCTTCTACACAGAATCTATTTCCTGATTACAGCTTCGTAAGAATACTTGCTTAATCCTGGACAGCAGAGACTGTTAACAGCCTCTTCATTTTCCATCACCATCATTGCCTCTATCAGGGAATGGAATGGGAGTGGCAGAGGCATCAATGTTCACAAAAATTTCCAAATTCAGCCTGAGCACAGTTACTCCAGTACTACCACTATTTGCTGACCAGTCAAAAGTTCTTTATATCCCTTCAAACAATTTTCCAGCTGCACTCTAGTACAGTCCATCTGGAGCAGAACACTTCCTTAATCCTTGCAGAAACCAGTCCCTGCTAAAATAAACTTAGCGAGTTTGAACTGAAGGATTCCCTGAGCACATAATCTTGAGACAACAGAGCCCTGGGGTACTCCTTCCTTTGTGCCTGCAACATCTCAGTTCAGGAATTTAAGATAAATAATCACTTTGAGAATGGGTAATTCAAGTTTGTGTACCAAAGAATTTGGCTGACAAGCTGTAGGAGCAACGGCACCATCCCCTCCCTTTGAATCCTTCCATTCAGGGGTCGTTCTGGGGTTATTTTGGGGTACCATTTCAGGTGCTGTATAACAGCAAAAGTTGGTTGTGCTGCATGAAAAGGAGATACTGATCTAAAAATGTTCCATCTCCTACAAACTGGGCCATGTTTGAAAAATAAAACAACTTTACAGAAATTCTCTTTTCTAAGCAACTTAGCAAGACTAGATTCAACTTTGATTGAAGCCAACATTTGATCTAAATACCAGATTCTTTTCGGCTGCCTAATTTCCAGCATTTTTGGTTTAAACATCTTTTTTTAAGTAAAGCCATTGAAGACTGATGATAATTTTAATAGTAGGATTTACCTTTCTATCTGAAGCCAGTTTTGCTTTGCTGTTGGTGGCCAGAAGTGCATTCTGTGCCAATAGCTTCTCCAAGCTGAATTTTGGTGATGGTAAGTAGATTATGCCAGAAAAAGTAAGGCCATACCATGGAAATGCAAAATATTGCTGGCCTTTCCTTCTCCTTGGTGCTACTGTTTTCTTTTATATCTTTTCCTTTCCTAGTTCTTCCTCAGGCCTTGTGAATCCTTTAAACCTCCCAGATCTATAGGGAAGTAGAAAGTTATTGTGTGTCTTTGATAAATCTGTTGGGTTGAAATTCATTTAATTCAGCAGCAAAGCCTACTGATAAAAAAGGCCAGAATTTTTCCCCAGGACATTAAAAATCTTGTAAGAATTTCTCTCTGCTAGTGTGTTTGCAAGTTTAGAGTCAGATATGCTCACATATCAAAATTAACAACATAAATAAGTTTATAATCTATCACTAATTTGAGTTACTTTTGCTGATTCTTTCATCTAAGCATATTCAGAAATGAGCATTATATCACTATGCTGTGAACATTCATTATAGCTGTATAAGATTTCAAGAAAGAGGTTCAAATCCAAACCTTTTCCCAATTTCAAAACTTGAAACAGACAAGAAATTAAATAAAGCAATTAGGCTTTCTATAGGAAGTCTCAAGAAAATTATGGTAGTTTGAATTCAAAGATAATAATTTTTATAACCATCAGTTAACCCTGAATTCGTAGGTTTTTAATAGCTCTGCCACCCTTAGATCTCTCTTAAAAGTATAATCAATTTTACATCCTAGCTTCCAAGCTGCTGTTGGACTACTGAAGCTCTCCCTGTTTTGAGGCAAGAATACATCCCTGTAGGGTGCGCCCCCAGACAGGTGGCATTTTCCATGTTTTTAGCAAAATCAGTGCAGCTACAGAAGACCTGCAGGTACCTGCAAGAGGTGGATGACATTCCTTCAGCAGATATTAAATCAAGTGAAGGAATGCAATATTGCCATCAATGATTCAAATTCACTGCATTTTGCTGGAAGGAATTTGAGAACGTAATTCAGCTTCTACCCAATACCTCCATACTAATGTTATTCCCTCAAGAGGAAAGGATGCTGTTTGCCATTCTGCTCTTATCCAGTCCCATCACACTAACTTTATTCTCTTGAGATGAGAAATGTTCTTTAAAATACCAGTATTTGAAAAATTTTACATTTCCTGTCTCCCCAGCCACAAGGGGACTGTGGCATAGATTATGTTCATTTTCTCCTTTTGATGCTCCTTTAAGGAATTCTATTTTCATTGCGGATGAGATTGGTACTTAGTGTGTTCCGTCTTCCAGGTGCACTAATTACTTACCTAGAAAATCTCTCTAACACTCAGTGAAAAAATAAATAGTTCTAGAAAATAAATTGAGTTGCAAAAGCCATTCTGGCATAGCTCATTGCTCTAATTGGCTGGAACTTAACTGTGGGAGTGGAGGAAAGGAAGGGAAGGAAAAAAGACTGTGCTTTCCTTATCTCACTGAAAAGATAAAACTAATACAGTTTTTATATGATATAAATTTTTTCATTTGAGTTAAAACAAAACATTGGTGCAAGATAAACTCAGCAAGATAAACTTACAGCAAGGCTTAAGGTGGAGATAGCCAGGATTGATTCCTTCCTCTGCCAGTGAGAACTGAACTGCAAGTGACATTTTCCAGAGCACTGTCTCAGCTTAAAACAGAATTTTTGCACCTCTCTCCTACTACTTACAACAGCCAAGAGTAATAGAACAGTGAAGCACATTTCATGAGTGATGTGTTTTTAAATACATAAATATTATGTCAATTTTAATAGAAATCTTTTGTAATAACCACTACTTACAGAGGAAATTATCAAAGCAAAGCAAATACCATTTTCAGTAACTCACTGAGCTAAACACTAAACCAAGTGCCTGGATTAGTTCTGAACCGGTGTTCTTGTAATTAATACTCTACTCTGCGATGTGTTGACATTGGTGATTTATTACAGCTCTTACATTAAAAGTAAAACCAGGTTTATAGACTTCGTGGAGAGTTAGAAATGTCACATTACACATGAGGGGTTTTAGTTTTATAACAAAAATATGTCTCATTGCTATGTGTATATTAAAATGCTTTTCTGCTAGCCCTGGGAAAGCTAATAATGGTGTATAAGCACTTTATGCCAGTTTCACTTAGAGTAGAAAGAGTTTGGTTGTCTGTGTGTGTGACAAGGGAAGGGAATTTATGGTTACAGAAAAAAATACTTCCAAACACTCGGTATCCAGGACTTTATTCCTAACTTTTTCTTCCCACAAAAGTAATCCCACTTGCAAGTACATATATTCAAAATATTAAGAATTTTTGAGCGGCATTTAAGCAGCCCATGGACCACAGCATGGACCTGGCTCTGGTCCCTCAGACAGGAGAGGATGTCACCCCAAGGCTACTGTGTATGGTGCAACCCCTTGGGTGACCCAGGAATTTTTAAATTCCAGTTGAAAGCCTATTGCTCCTATTTTTCTACTTCTCATCAAAAGGTCTTGACATCTCCTCCTCAAAATAACATCAGAAACATTTGACTGGAAGGTACGAAAATTTGGAAAAATGCTCCTATGGAAGCTGTTTCTTAACATAGTTTTCAGAAGATCTCTTTAGAACAAATAGTTTTGCTCTGAAGGGATTTGTGCTGCACGGCACTGACAGTTAAGTGCTAAATGGAATCTCTCCATGGGCTCGGTATTACGGTTGAACAAAACACAGAAGCTGAACACTAAATAAAACACTACACTTAAATACACAAATAAAAAGTAAAGTCAGGAGAACAGTGGGTAGTTTTTATATTATATCAGCAAATGTCATGTTCCAGGAAAAGACATTCAGATATCACCTCTTTTATGACAACAACTAGTTCTGAAACAGTTGTTTTATTTAGCTTTCTGTAACTCATGGTGAGAAATTTGAATAAGTTGCAGTCAGTGAATAAATGTGTCATATGAGTGAGTAAAAAAGGAGAGCAAATGATGGGAACACAGAAGATTCTGAATGAAGCTAGCCAGCTACTTTTAGCATTTTAAGGAGCTAAATCTTTGATAATAGACCGTATCATGGTTGTGCCTGTAATAGGAAGGAGTGGAGCCTGCTCTAAATTAGCTATTGAAATAGCACCTGGATTTTTGCTGCACAAAGGAAGAAAAGTAGTCTGGATTTAATCTTCCAGCAAGCAAGCCATGTTCTGATAGTGAAAGATCAAAATACAGAGAAACTAGAGATAAGAGTAAAAAAAACAGCATGGTTCAGCAAAGACACACACACAAAAGAAAGGAAAAAAAAAATTGATTATATTTGGTCTCACCAAAAAAAAAAAAAAAATATATATATATATATATATATATATATATATATATATATATATATAAAATATCCAGGAATACAACTCCAGTATTAGAGGCATCTGGCACAGATGCTGCGGCTCCAAATGTTACATCCATGGTGAATAGAGGCCAAGGAAATCATAGGCCTGTGCTATGGGACACAACACATTCATCCAGAGAGCAAAGGCAAAATGTGTTGCTCATCTTGAGTGCAAATGCTCAGATAAGAATGAAGGATTTTTATTTTTTTTTTAAACAATCATTTACTGAAATCAGCCTGCAGGTTTGAAGTAGGAAGAAGCAGGATGCATGTAGTGAGTTAAAGGAGGTAAAGTTATGGGGAAATGAAAAAGATGCACTAAACTGGATTTGCAAGAAATCCATAAAGATTATATCTTGATAGGATTGCTGGGAGACAAGGGGTGAGAAGTTTAAAATCAGCTATATCATGAAAGCGCTTCAGGCAAGAGTAAAAGTGGAATTTGGTAAGATTGCTGAGAAAAGGTATAGAGCAAAGACAATGATATAGAAAAAATCTCTTTTCCTCCAGAAAATGAGGTTTTCTAAATGAAAAATGAAATATCATTCAGCTTTAAAACCTGTAGAGTACTTTATCTCATCCCAACAATTAAAGTATGCAGCTCTGGCTCCTCATAGCAGAATCCTTTCCTCAAAGGTTTTCATATACACAGAGATATCAATTTTATAGAGATGTAGATCCTGTTGTGGCACTCCTGATATCTTTTTCTATTGTTTCAAACAATGCATCAGATGATATTCCCACAAAGACATGGGATCACGTTTGCTCCCAAGTGGAAATGTAAGAATTTTTCATAATTTCTATGGGTCACAAGATCCCATACTTTGAAGTTTCTGACAACTGGTTTCTCTCATCTAAATTTAATTCCAATAATTTAAGACTGCTAATCTGCAAATATTTTTTTCTGTTTGTTTTCGTGTTGTTCAGTATTGCAGCACAAAATGAGGGTATGGAATGTGTGCTTGATACAATTGATGGTGCTTCTCTGGGGCCCAAAATATCCTCCCATATACTAATGGGTCTCATGCCATTTTGCCTCTCAAATTTGTTTTAATGATTGTGACAGCTCTCATTTTTCCTTTGTTAAATCTTAGTGACTGTTACTGGATATTTATTTTTAGAAGCACATATTACAAAAAAATACATAAGCCCACTGAGGATGAATAAAACATCTCCATAAGAACATTCTGGATAGTGATGTATGGCTGGTTGCACACAGACTGACAAACTTCAGTCCTAACTCTGCCTCAGGATTTGTTGGCATAGAATCCTGAGCTCAAAAGTCACTTCAGAAATTAAATGCCCCTTTTTCTCTCTATGGTTATTTGGCAGCAATGATTGATTTTTTCCAGATGTCGTTAAATTTATTTCATTAGTTTTAATATAATCACTTGCAAATACAATCAAGAACATCCCCTCAAGGCAAATGAATATTTTGGCTTTGCTTGTTTTTTCACAGAAGAAATTCTACTCTACTCATGTTATTTTGAGCTTATTTTACAATACCTTTAAATGATATTTTAAATAGTTTAGTTTTAAATGAGTATTAATATTGATGTCCATACAGTGCAATAAGAGTTTCCATCTGCAGGATAATATTCACAGTAGTAAGAAAGACTGTGCTATATTTTAAAGGGACAGGTTCTTAAAAGTCCATTTAGGATTTTTTTTCTCTCTAGGCCTTAGTGTACCACCCATAGCCAGGACTCCTTTATGCACAGCCACTTGTGTAACCAGGAGCCATTTCCCAGGCTCACCCCTGTAAACATGAGTGAAGCTAATCTCCCTCAGCTTCCTGCTGCTTTGCACTGAAGCTCACATAACTTACTTGCTGTTTATGTATTTCACCACTTGTCTATGTCAAGCTTTCATATACAAATCAGAGAAAAATTTGGAAGTAACTATGATTTTTAGAGCTAAAAGATACCTTGTTATACTGTACAGCAAATTAGGTGGGTTTAAAAGTCATCCTTGAAATAGAAGCAATTTCTGTTCCTTTCATCTAAACAGTTCTGTATTCTAAGGGAACTTGGGATAATCAGTAGTTTGTTGTAGATGTGAGTCATAATTATGTTCTTTCTCTTTCATTTAAGTTGTTCGAGTTCATGAATTTTTTGGCTGAGAATGTCATCTTCTGTTACATGGGACTTGCACTATTTACATTTCAAAATCACATCTTCAATCCTCTTTTCATATTTGGTGCACTTGTATCCTTTGCTTTAAAGTACATATCTCTGTACATGTGTGTGTATATATAAAAGGAATGTTCCACGTGAAAAAAGAAGTCAACAAGCAAAGCAATCAGTTCCTTGAATACTAAAGGTCAGGTTTTTTGTCAATTCCAATTGCCTATGCCCTAATAACTACCCCAATGCATGTAAGCACATGTTCTTTGGACAGTTACTGTTTTGTTCCTCTGCTACAGGAAAATAGCTTTAAATCACTTGGACAACTTTTGCCAAGGGTTTACAAGTGGGGTGGGAAATTGGGGTAAGTATTTGGACACATCTGTGGGGACAGGTGCAAGACAAAACCATTTTTCCTGTTTGGAGCCAGTGCAGATCCACAAACTAGAAAGCTTCCTCCAGACAGATGTGTGCCATAAGCAGGACTTCCCCAAAGCTACTTAAATGATATGAAATCCTTAAAAATCACACAAAAATTGTTTTGCTCAAATCTTTCCTTCTTTATACTTGATATCTCTAGCATACATAGAATTACTTACACCGTTATGTGCCTAAGAGAGAGGTAAGAAAAGCTCTGTGCCTTTAATTCTGCCATGGTTTCTCAACAAAACTTACTTGTACAGTGGTGTAGACTCTTTTCACACTGACAATCTATCCAGTGATTTTTGTTGGCTCAGAGCAGCAGCCCCCTGCTTATCACTTTTAAATGAACTGTAATAGCTTGGAAAAGTTGGGAGCGTACTGTTTACGTGCAGTCGTTTTTATATGTAATTTCTGCACGAACAATGAGGGCTGCACCAGAGCTCCCTGGGCTGCAGGCTGGGCTGCATGGCAGCGAGGAGGCAGGAGCTGAGCGCGTCCCCAGCAGGGCAGGGTGCATGCTGCTCCCGCTGCCCCCTGCCAGGCTGCGGTTCTGCCCTGCACCATTCAGCTCCTGGTGCTGCTGATGGGACGCAGACATCGCCTCTCAAACGCTTCAGCTGTCCTGCAGTCCACGGCGTGTCTCAGACTGGGAGTGCCGTAGCTGGGCCGCAAGACAAGGGGAGGGCACAAACGTGCAAAAAGCATGTATAAGGAGCTCTGACTGCCTTTCTTTAAATCTGATAATGGCCTCATGTTTCTAATTAAGGCAACTTTTGGGATAGTTCCGCAGAAGAATAATAAAGAGCTTCAGTGGAAGAATGTCCTCAGAGGAGGGGAAGAAAAAGCAAGAAGTGCTGGATATAGACAATATGAATTGCCAGGAAATAAGGAAGTAATGATCAGGTCCAAAAGCACATTTATTCTCTGCAAATTGCTGCTCAAGGGATAATGGTCTCTCTGCAAGTGATGATGGGCATTTTCCTGAAGGGCTGAAGATGAAGTCGCATGTGACACAAATGTGATGAGTAGAAGTCGAGTGATTGAAGTGAGATATATTATGATGAATATAAAACCAGGATGTCTGGGCAAGGCAGATCTCTTCCACTGCACAGGAAGCATTAGAACATGGCATGTAAAACGTGAAAGAATATAATATACTTGTTTAATTACACCTTGAAATAATTTTAGAGAGATATTTGGGTTAATTCTGGTTTTGTCCACTAGTCTAGTTTGTCTGGTTTGTCCACTATTTTCCTCAACGTCTTACATTTTAGGTGGCAATTTTTGTAGCAAGAGCTTCCAACATATACCCACTTTCTTTCCTTTTGAATTTGGGTCGAAAGCAAAAGATTCCCAGGAACTTTCAGCACATGATGATGTTTTCAGGTAAGAGCTATTTCGGACTTTTTGGTATTTTTCCTGTCCACATTTAATGAATGACAAAAATAGTCATCTATCACAAAGAATTCATTATCTTAAAACTCAAGGTCATCTCTCCAAAGCTACTGAAGCAAATTGATGCCTTCTGATCAACCTTGCTGTGCTCTTGACCTATTTTAATTAACTTTTTGGAAACCCACTTCCCAGGAAGCCATTGTCTTTCAATCCATTGTCCCCCCATCTGTCTACGCATCCATGACAGTTTTGTTTTAGAGGCACCTATAGTATACCTGAGAGGATTTTACATAGCAGTAAATAAATATCCAACTTGGACAGTGTTAGTACTGATACTCAGATCAGACATGGTCTTCGGCAATTCCTTAAACTTCAGGAACTGTTTTACTTTAAAACTTGAAATTAGAACACTTAAATTCCACAGACCTTTCCGTATGTATTCCAGCTCGATGTTTTATTTTATTGATTTTGTTAACCTTGCAGAATAGTTTAAAAAAAAAAAAAAAATCCAGAAGAGGGAGCCATGTTCTAGTCTGATTTGCACATCATCCCCCGAACTGTTAAAGATCATCTGGCTTCCGTAGTTTTTTACTTGTACAAGCTAGAAATAATCCCACTTGACTTTCTGATGCTAGTTAGGAAAAACTCACTTATAAGCTAAGAATATCTGTTCAGTAAAGGACAGAAATGCAGATCCCCCAACGCTATTGGTAATATAATTTTCTAAAATTAGAAACTCAGCACCTTTTTTTGCTTCATTTTCCTGCTTTTTATGCAAAAAAAATTATTCCACATTTATATGGATAAAAGTTCTTGATTGACAGCCTTGATGTACAAAGATCCATTTAGCCAGATAACGAGTGAAATACAATGTGCTACATTTCAAGCTTCCTCATCAGGAGTACTCCACATCAGGGGGCCTCATTTGTGCCTACGTAATTCCAACTCTCTAGAGAGCAGCCCAGCAGTTCATTTCTATACCCATTCAATCCTTCTGCTAAAAGCTGCCACTGAAAATGTCAGCTAATTCCGGCGAGACTGGAGTGAGGGATGATGACACATCCAGCAGGAGCTGCCTTTCAGCCCCACGGCTGCCCTGCCATTGTTCCACGGGTAACTTGGAGCTGTAGATCCCTCTAGTGAGCCTAGCAGGTGGCCAACTAGACAACAGCATGAAAAACAGCTCCATATCATTTGGTATCTAGTTCCTGGGCTCCATTTTGGCTTTTGGTTTTCATCAGCTATAGAGTGGAAAACCTTCTGAAATCTCTCTTATTCTTTAACTTTTCTGTCCTCGTTTTCTGCAGTCGAATTTCATTCTCCACAGAACAGGAGCAGAAAGCAGCCTGCAGCCAGCAACGGAACGTGAGAACTCACACGCATTAGCTTTCCAGGACAATCAGGCAGCTGAGAACTGAAACAGTAGTATTGCAGGCTTCTAAAATGTAAATGTTAAAATTCTCAGAAAAATAATTTTTAACTATTTTCAAATTTAAAAATCTCTATTTTGTAGAGAAAAAAATCTTTACATTATAATAAAGTAATGGGATATTATGCAACTATAATAATAAAGACTGTCTCTCATGCTGCCAGCAGCTGCACACTTCACAGAACACAGGATCCAGAGATTTTCTGTGTAATTCTATATTTAAGACGCACCAAGACTTGTGCTTAGTTACCAGTAACATTCTTCGTGCTGTAAACTGATCATACTTCGTATAGTAACAAACAGAGAGGACAATGGCTGCCAGAACAGAGACACATTTCTGATGAGTAAACAAGACATTCAAACTGAGTTTGATGGAAATTACAAAGATCAGTAGCAACAGTCATAGAACAGTTTGGGCTCGAAGGGACCTTTAAAGGTTATCTAGTCCAACCCCCTACAAGGAGCAGGGATATCTTCAACTAGATCAGGGTTCAGAGCCCCATCCAACCTGCCCTCGAGCGTTCCCAGGGATGGGGCATCCACCACCTCAGTGTGTGTTTTACCACCTTCACTGTTCTGGTGTAGCATCACATTCTAGCTGATCACAAAATGGCCTTCATTCACCACAGCATCACACATTCAGACGTGGAAAACAATGAATTTGGGGTTAGCTTTGTTTTCTATCTTATCATTACCAAATCCACCAAATATTTACTGCTTGTTTTACTGCCACAATCACCAAAGTGATTGCTGAGAAAATTGCTGAGAAAAGCAATTAAGGTCAGGCAAGCACACTGTTGATTAGCATTTGATTATACCTTACCCTACAAAGACCTGTCCTGAAGTCATTAAGTTCTGCTTTTTGATGTGTATTAATAAGTTGAGGAAAGGTGGAAGAGTTTGGCTCGGAGGTGAATTATGGAGCATTTTGATTTATCACATTCTTTATCTGCTTCTGCCACTCCTCTAACGATAAATTTCAGAGGGTGGATTCACTTCGACAACCATTTTTAATCATGATTCTTGATAATATTCCATTGTAAATGAAAACTTGATTAGTCCTTTATACAAGGACTAATTAAGCCTGAGCTTCTCAAATTAGGTTGAACATCAGCTAAAGTGAGCAGTCCAACAGTCTCTGCTCATGTGAAAAAGAAACGTTTTAATGAATATTTTCAGATAGTGCAACTCCAGTCTGCTCTTTCCTTGCAGAAATGGCTTTGTGCTGTGCCCTGGATAAACTTCTACACCAAATAATTGGAAGCCCAGCTTCTATACCAAATAATTCACATTCTAGATATGTAATCTTGAAGAGCTTTGGAGTTCTGGGCCAAAAATAGCTGCATTTAGCAGTTAATTAAATGATTCTGCATATGTCATCAGTGCCTTACAAGAGGTTTGATTACTGGATTTAATCTCTCAATACTTTGCAAAGTACTTTTTGGACTCAGAGTGTATTGTATGCACATAACGACTTTGCTCTCTACACTTATTTTGTGAAACTTTTTATAAAGTACATTTAAATATAAATAAATAAAAGGCATTGGAAAATATAGAGTATTTGTATTATGCATCCTGAGGACTGCAAACACTAGCTGGCTTTTTCCCCCTCAATTTTTAAACATGGCATTCTGTCAAGGCCTACTTAGCCACCTTATTACTAACTATGGGGCTGTTTTTTTAAACTCATTTAGCTGTTTTCACCACCTTTGTAATTTCTTGTTTATTCAGTCGCTATGGGTATTTAATTCTACAACTATTATAACAATGCAATTACATTAATTTATTCTGCAACCCCTTCTAGATATTTAAAATCATCTTTGAAAACTATTCATTGTTTTTAAGTAATGTTTTTTTCTGACTAGTCTTAGAACATTAAATTATTTTAAAGGAATATATTCTATATTTTCAAGGAAGAAATGAGTAACATGGTACTGAGTTTAACGTCAATCCTCTTTTTCACTTACTCCTGACTTCACGAGTAGTTCCACTTAACACAGGATATAGATTTCTTTTTCAACCTGCATTAAGTTCAGATTACTACTCAATATGCAATTATTCAAGACAAATAATTCAGTGGATGTAGAGCAGAAGTGTGATTATTGTGTGAATACGAGAGCGCTTTCATTGCGTACTTTTGCAAATTTGCTGCATTAAATCCCACCCTTTCAGTTAGCACAATTCAGTACTTCATAAGCAGGATTATGATCTGAACATTCCCTCTGCCCTTGGAACTGGGTTTGGACCAAAAAGATTCAAATCCCATTTCTCCATCCCGTTAAGTTCATCACCCTTGTCCCGTTTCAGGTTTACGCGGCGCGATTGCATTTGCGCTGGCCATTCGGGACACGGACTCCCAGCCCAAGCAGATGATGTTCAGCACGGCGCTGCTGATGGTGTTCTTCACGGTCTGGGTGTTCGGGGGGGGCACAACACCAATGCTCACCTGGCTGCAGATCAGGTCAGTACTGTCGGTACAGCATCAGCCAGCAAACGCAGCGGGACCCCTACCCATCAATCACTACATCCTTAAAGCTTTCTAACGCTTTGACATGCGCTTTTTAAGAGCTTTAGCATGCACAAAGGAAGTATTTGTGTACCTGTTAGAGGCTCCAGACCACAAGGAACAGCTTCTTCCTAAGTTTGCTATGGGTTTAGACGTAGCTCAGACACATCCTTGTTTCCTAAGAGTTTTTCCTCACTACTGCTCCTTTTAAACACCATGAATACATCTTAAAAGCGTCCTCCTAGCTGCCAAAGAAGGCTATGCAGGAAGATTTTGCCCTCATCCTAAAATCTGTAGTTATTACACAAACATGTAATAAAGCGTGTATTTCTGATTATAATGAGAATATGTTGGAAAAATCTTCCTCCACTGCTGCCTTATTCAGGCATTAATTTATTAAACATTGTTTTGTACGTTCTTCTTCACTATATTATTTTTTTAATTACTTCATAGTCACTTGTATTCACAGAAAACAATGAATGACAAGTGAGGTTAAATGACAAGAGAGAGGGAAATAGAAAACTGAAGTTAGAAGGATCTAATTTAAATGCAATGTCTGTCCAATTGTGCTTTTGTGAAACCTAACTTTTAATAATGAGCGTACTCATGCTGGTTTTATTGATTCTGGTTACTTCACAATCCATTCAGAACTCCCTGCTGTGATTTGCAAGATCACCACAGAAAACTTCAGTATCAAGATAGGCCTGCAATTCACAATTCCTTATCATGTATTCTATAAATAGAAAGTTTTCCTTGTTTACAAAATGATGTCTGATTACAAGCCTTCATGTCAGACTCTGGCTATAAAAAAGTAGCTGAAAATAACCAAATTGGGGCTTTTACAAAGAGCACAGATAAAACTTGCAGACAAAATAAGGAGTAGCATACAAGTGTACTGGATAAACGTAACATGCAGACATCCATGTACAGTGTGGAGGTTTTCTGTTTCTGTGACAGCTTGATTCTTCTTCATGACATGTCCCATAATGTCAACTGTAATGTCCATTACACTTTGGATACACTCTGGCACTATCACTCATCTTTCTGAGATTTCCCACTTTTTCGCTGTCAGTCAGCAAGAGTTTTCCTATGTGGCAACAGAAACATGGATGAGGAAGAACTTTCTCATTAGATCTTGGGGAGCAAATCAGGCTGGGTTTCTATAACAGGAGATAAGGAATAATGCTGAGAATACAGTAAGGGAAAAAGGCTGTGAGCAGTAGTCAATGTGCAGTCTCAGAGCTTGGGTCACTAGATGCTCCTCATGGTTTAGCTCTCTGGGGAATTTTTAAACTGATTGTGAAGTGCTTTCGATAACAAGCAATTGAATTGGATGCAATGTCATTTCTTCTTCTACTTAGTGCTACCCAGAGGTGGAAAGCCCCCCAAGACCACAAGTGAGGAGCTGACTCTCATATTAACTGTTTATACTGTTCCATGCACATGCTTCTTGCTCTAGCCTCTTGCACAATAGATTTCGCCAAAGACACTGAAAGGAGACAATCATTATTGATTTGAAATGCTCATCTCTGAGGATTTCCTCAGAATCCCATGAGATCTGCCAGACATTTTTACCAATAAAATAAACCGGGGTTTTAATCAGGATATAGATTTTCTTAATATAAAGATTATACTAGGTTCATAATTGCCACTTAATTTCTTCCCATTGGAATATATATCTTCATAAATTATGAGGAGGTCAAATTGAGATAAAATTTTAAATAGACATCTTTAATTACAAATTTATCTTGAGGCTCTGATTTCTCCCTCTAGCGAAGATGTTCAATTGTCTTTATAATTTATTACACCTCGATGTGGAAGCTTGTCCTTAGCTACCAGCATTTGTCTTTTATAGTCTTAAGTAATTTTGCTAAGTAATTGTATTTCAAGGTGGTGGTAATTCATAACAGTTGACACTTGTATAGAATGTGGCTGATGAGTTTGCTGAAAGAAGTTATGAAGCTGTGGCAAGTGACACTAGCATGCTTGGTGTAGTCCCCCAACATGCTGTGCCTGAACAGCAATTCTGAGCTGCATCTATCACCATGGTTCTTTAGAAGAAAAAGATGGTATTTTTCAAGCTAGTTTGGAGGCTTCAGCTCACAAAGCCAAGGGAAACTGCATTACAGAGTACAAAAATTATAGGATTGTCTCCGAAGAGATTTATTGGAATGGGTTTGTGTGTCATCAATTATAGAAAAAAAGGGGTGAAGCCAGGGAAATGCTGCAACGATGGCTCTGAGCACAGAAGAGGGGGACTGGTCTCACAGCAGCCCTTCATGATACAAACATCCCTCAGGCTCCTTCCCAGGGCAGTTTGAAATTTTTCTGTGTGATTCCCCAGTGCTCCAGCGAGCCAGATCTACCACTATGGGTCACATCTGAAGCACGGTGCTAGCTCAGTTGATTTCAACAACTAAAGTTATTCACCTTATCAAAATAAAGTGCTTACAGGAAATTAAAAAATATATGAGTGGTACAGGGACTACTCTGGCTGTCCCTGCATAAACTATAAGATGCTGAATAGGTAAACCTTCTCAGGAGAGAATGATCAAAAACAGTATGATCAAGCAAATAACAGTCCCAAGTAGGGAGTGCTTTTTTTGCCAATCTTTCATCATAAAATGATTATCCAGCAGATAATATATTTAATTGAACTGGAGACATTCAGAGACTAATAGAGAGGACCATGCAATTTCTGACTCTATTTGGATGGATTGAATCTTATTCATATGCACTGTTTTGTGTCCCTTCTCCCTCTGAAATAGGCTCCAGTTCCCATCACTAGTTCAGGAGATGCAATTCTGAATTCCTCAAGGTCCATCAACTCAGTCTTATCTTAGAGATAAATGCTTCAGTTTATATGGTACAGACCAACTTACCCACAGTTTAGTGGATTTAAAACATAGAAAAATTCGTCATCCATTCAGTTCAAGATACGTAAAATTAACATAAATCAGAAAGAAGTCACACCAATATATTGACCATTTGCTCTGCCATACAGTGTTAGGGCAGAAGACAGCACTCAGATCTGTACAGCCTACTTGCTGTATATCGTTGCCCACATATTATATCATGGTTCAATTATTTATTGCACTCTCCGTAATTTAAATTGTGGAGCTCTCATAACAGTGACCAGGACTCTTGGTGTATAAGGGAATAGAACAATGACAATTTTTAAATAAGAATAAAAATGAAACTTCTGAAAAAAATCAATCTTTGTCTCCATAATAACTGGAATTCCTATATTTTTCCCCATCTCCTCACAGCAACAGCATCAGATCTGCGCTTTTCTTTTTCAGTTAAAATTTAACATAACGTAAATATAATCTGTCACTCTATTTTTAGAGAAAAGATTAGGATGTGTCCTCAGAGATAACTACCAGTTGATTTACTCCAGGAATATGTATGGCTTATACAATACTTGCAAATTGTTGTTGAAACATATAGTAAGATACACTATCAAAATCAGCCACGTGCTACCGAAAAAGGCTCAACTTCCATCTCCCATTTAATGCAGCAACATCAGTCAGCTGTTTCACAAGAAACCAGCTAAGAGCTTTTGTAAAAAATAGCCTAAATGGATCCCAGGAGTTTACTAAGTTTAATAAGTTTATTAATAAGAATTCTTGTTCCCTTTTTTTAACAAATGAATTATATTAAAACATATATTCCTATTAAAACTCGATCTTGAATCTAAGGGAAGTTCTTAAAGCCTGCTAATGATAGAATGACCTGCTAATGACAGAATTTATGTCTAAATGCATCCATATGTCAAAGCATGGTTTTAAAAGAAATCCATACCAAAAATTCTCATTTTACTTCTGCATTTACTCATACACAGCAGCCTTCAAAACAAGTCTTAAAATTCTTGGCAAAGACTAAATATTTCTTAACTTTGTTCTAAAAGAATAAAACACTCTTTTGGAAATGCCTTATTTATTTTACCTGTCTCCTTTTGAAACACCTGAGAGTCTGAGTTTCAGGGGGTGTTGAGTGTTGCCTTTCTGAAAATGAGGTCATATTTAAAAGTTCCCAGTTGCCTGGTGCAGTAACTTCGCACTTCCCAGCACAGAGGCACGTGCACGGTGTTTACACCATTGTCAGCTGCCTTGCTGAGGGCAGAACTCGCTGCACCCCATTCCTAAATAGTACCTTGCCTTTTGACTTATCTGACAGTTGTAACAGGAAAAAATATTGCTTCTACTCCCCATGTGAAAGGACTGCAATATTCAGTTCTTGGCAGACAATGAATAAACCTGGATCAGCATGTGAGAATAATTTCTTAATACATCAACACCAAAACAGAGAAAGCCATTTAAGTTTGCAGTCAAATTGAGCTGTTCAATAAATGTGCCTTTAGAGATGTTGAGCATTACTTCCTAATGCTTTTGGATATATGATTCCCTTCATTCCCCATGCTCTGATTAAAAATAGAGAGCTACATTTTACAGTAAATCTGCACTGATAGGTCTGAGGATAAAGGATTCTCCTGACAGGCAGAGCAAAAATTCAAAGCTGTTATTAAAACCTGTCCTATAAAAACATTGTGCTAGGTATTAGGTCTTGTTTGTTTATCATCACCTTCTGTGTAAAATGTTTTTCAAGGAATTTCCAGACTCTTTGTGCATCTCTTTGCATCAGATCTTCAGTTAATAGGAAGAATTTTATTCCATATTCTAAATAAATACTAAGCAGCATTGAGTAGTAACTTTTACTACTATACCTATCTGGCCATTGCTCTTGGTAAGAGAGCAAAAGAGCTGTCTGTGTGCCCTACTGCCCAAATCACATCATTTCTAGTTCACCTAAAACTTCCGTTCCAAACATCCAACTTTCTCTCAATACTGAGGCCTGGAATACCCCATTTTTGGGGGATGACCAAGGCTGACCAAACTCACATTCTCAGCAAAAGCGTCTCACTTAGCAGAAGTAGTGAACATTTTGGATCCTTCAGTATCCAATAGTTTGTTTCAGCATCAAAGGCTAAGACGGTGCATACGTTTACCAGAATGGCTCATTGGGGATGTAGGTGGGCAGTGGGATGAAATGCTGTGCCTTGACTCTGTGTGACTATGGATGTCTACCACAAAAAACCCCAGAACCTGGTTAGTAGAATATGATTCTGTGTTTATCTCAGCCCTTTAACAACTAGTTATAGGCTGCTGAAAGACAGAACTTTATGGCCAGAGCAACCACGTTAACAACATGATCTTGGCCAGGATTATAGCACTACTGCTTCAATAAAAAAAATACTCTTTTCATTATTGCCAGACTTTATAGTAGCGTTCCCTGTGTTGAGCTGTGCTCAAAGGGGTGCTGCAGAAAGGCACTGGACAGAATGGTCTCCTGACAGGTGATCTGGGCAACGAGGCTGCAGCCAACTGAATCAAGGACTGGTCCTGCTGCCTGGTTAAGAGAAGCCTCTCCAGAATATTGTGCTGCATCACTGAGTGCTGCTCTGCTCATGGAGAAGAGCATGAGAGAGTACATCTCCTTACAGGCATTCCTTATGAACTAGAGTCAAACTGGAGCTTGATCTCTAGTGCCTTTCATTTATTCCTAAATTAAGAGAAAAAATCTTGGCTTACCTTTCTCCCTCACATGGGCGCACAAGGATTATCCTTCCTGAAACATGGCTAGTCCATGAGACACTCTGAATGTACCAGCCAAGAGTTTGTATGTACTTATCTTCAGTTGATCCATAATTCAATACTTAGAAATTATTATGAACCTTGTTAATTGTTTTGCTTGTATTCCTTTGAACACATTTTCCTGTCACCATTTGTCAAGAAGAAGGAAAGTCAGTTTAGAAAAGAAGGTTTAGCTAAATGTTTTTTCTGGCCTTGGCAGGTTCTCTCTTCTATAATCATATTCCTTTGGGTCATATTTCCTCTATAGAGTCCTGGAAAATGGTTTCGTTGAAGTGAAGCATCTGTTATTTACTGGTGAAAACAGTATCTTCAGCTGTAATTTGTAAGTGACCACAACATAGAGGTGAACAGTGCAATTAAAGGCAGGATATTTTCAAGCACAGTTGTATTTCTGTGCACTTTGTACTGGCTATTATTTTGTTTTGTGTTTAGAACAGTCATAATCAGCCTAACTGGTGTTCCCTCTCAGTAACAAATATAGCTCCAAAACACAAACTTTGATCTTGTTTGCAGGGTCATATTGCTCTTTAGCCATGGTACAGTATGCATTTAAATCACACTGCAATAAACACTGCTGTTGAGAGGCCAATTTCAGCCAAGTCTCTTCAGCCCACTGAGGTTTTTTTCACCCAGACACTCTTTCAAGAGAGATCACACTGTCTTCTTTGCCTGGAAAAGCATTTAATCCTAAAAAAAGCCTTCTGAAATCCAGAAACAGCTGTAATTTAATGTAAAAAGTCTAACCATAAATGCTGCAACAGTTTTTAATATACTGTCCTTAGCTGGCCAACTGTCTTCCCCTGTGAACATCTACAGGACAGCCTTCTGCCTGACACCTTTTTTACTGATCATAGTTTGAATATTCCTGCATTACCACTAATGGCATGTACATGAGCAAACGTTGCTGACCCCAGGCTCTCCTCAACTTTAGGATATTACTGATCAATGTGCAGACTCTCAGGTCACAAAATCTACACTGCTGTTTAAAAATTGATTTTCACAATTGAGAAGAACACCTTGAAAATTATTCAAGTAAAACTGAACTATCAAGGAAGCTTTTGTATGTTCATGAATAGCCCAAAACAAAGGCTGAGAGGCAGTGACGTCCCAGAGTTATTGAAGGAGCATTATCTTCAAGATACCTTGTTTTGTTGAGGAGCTCCATCATTGTTCACACACTAATATTCTGGATACAACAGAAAAAGAGTAATCTGGGATTCACTTCGGAAACTGCATGGCTGCCAGTCAGTCTCTGCCCACACAGTAACTCGCCTACCCAGCAGGGTGGGGAACAACTGGTCCAGGACAACAGTGGAAAAGACAGAGTTTCGACTTCAGCTACAGGACGCTGAGCCACTATAACTAACTGTCAGCTATTTCAAGTTTAGCAAAGAGATCACTGTCTTTCAGCATCTGAATAATTTGCATGGTAATGGATTGATTACTAGTGGCATGGGTCACTGAGAGCAGAAGATCAGATTCTGGTTTATCGCTTTGTTCCCCTTGATCCCGTCTAATAGCACAGACTAAAATACTGAGATAGAACTGAGACAAGAATATTTTCTTAATACAAAAATATTGCAAGATGGGATACTTTTCCTTTGCTTGGTGGTTTTTGCCACCAGTTCTGGATTTGTGGGTATGTAAGCACTTCATACGTATGTAGTAACTACAAGAAATAGCAAATGGTCTGGAGCTCCTGACTAAAGTCATAGTGGAAAGGCCTTCTGCTTCAAACCCAGAGGAGTTCAGCATCACACATGAAATTATATTTGATCAAAGAAAACATTTTTAGGGGAACACCCACACTGAGAGGGCTAAGATGATAACTGCTTTTGTAATGGTAGCTAGAGCACGATTAGCCTAGGAAATGCTATAAATCAAGAAGCACTATAAAATTGGACATTAAATGTATTGGATGTTATTATAAAAAAGAAATTGGATAATTTCCTTTCATTTCTATCTGAAAATGAGAAATCATCCAAGTAATGAATCTCAGTGATCTCCTGAAATGCCTGTCATTTATTTGCAAGGTACTTCTCTGCAAAGATAAGGTGTGCATTTGATCTCTCGCTGTTATTCACCACAGCATTTTGTCAGAATAGCACTAAAGACTTATAAACATTTGTGCTTGATAACAAAATAAAAGACTAAAATGCAGAGGACGTGGATTTTCTGACTTCAGCTGTGAAGGCAGTCCAGAACAGACGTTGAATAGAAGATTTTGGATTGCATCTGTGACTCGTGCATGACTTGTACACAACTCCAGCTATCAACTCTCTTGGTCTTTATTGGCCAGAGGGGTCTAATTTTGAGCACAGTCTCCTAACAGGGCAGACAGCTAAATCCCACCTCACGCAGCTTGTATTTCTAGCTCCACATGGCCATTCAAAACAGAAAAAGAAACATAAGAAAGATACACTTTTATTACTAGAATATTTGATATAGGAAAGAATGAAAATTCCACAACAAAAAAAAAAAATCATGCATTTCCGTTTACTAGCAACAAATGGTAAGATGAATGGTAAGATGAACTTTCCACTGGCCAAAAACCTTGAATAGTTCCAGAAAATTATAAATAAATCTCTAATTTGGAATATAATCCATCCAGCTAGATTTGTGTCAAACTATTTAGTTTATCCTATTTTGAAATACTGTTGCTTTGATATATCTGAGTAGGCTAAAAAGAGTTTTCTTCCATCTAATGCACTAATTTTTTTCTCCAATTAAAACTTTTCCCCTTGTCATACAAATGGTAACTGCTATGCAGCAGTCAGTATGATGAAGTTCTTCAAGTTACAAATAAAGAATCAAACAAACCTATCTGGAAATAGTGCTAGGGAACATCCTAATTATTTGGAACTCTGGACTGAGACTGATGATTTATTGCTTTCTACCAAAATATCCCAGATTAATCTGGAGCTCTAACTACTACTGTCAGAATTGAAGTGGTGCAAGCATAAACCCAGTTTATTCCAAGCATATGCCAAAACTGTGTCACTTGAAGATAAGCAAAAGGCACAGAAAAATAGTTCGGCCCTTTACAGTTTGAGATAAATGTGTGGTATCAAACTGGACTCTAGAAAAAAATAAGGATCACATTTACTAAGATGAATCTTATATTCCTGGTCTGCAAGTATTGAACAAGATACTGCTTAATTCTTTCTGCAAAATTAGTGCTCTCAAAACTCACTGAACTTCCATATTTTAAGAATTGTGTGATACTGTCAGCTGGAATAAAAAATAGAAGGGGATGGAATTAATGGTTTTCACAAAACCACTTAATGGTTTTTGTTAGTTTGCATAATTTCCAAATTGTGTACATTCATTCTTCTCCTGTTTTGCTTGACTAAGAATACTAGAATTTGTCCCCAAAAATATGAAATTAATGTTTCATTTAGAAGGGATAAAAGTTTTCAGCATGACTTAAAATATCATTTCAGTAGGAAAAAAACCCAAAATTTTTCAAATTTTCTCAGGTTTTTTGAAGCTTTCCTGTGGTCTTCCTTTCTGTTATCAAATATTCCACCAAGTGTAAAAACATTTCATGACATTTTTAAACTCTACATGAAGGAAAAAAACTCCAAAATATACCTTGTGTCACCCAACAAGAATAAAGGTGCTAACTGGGAAGGTATGGGGTCTTACAGGCCCTAAGGATCTTATGAAATATATGGACTATGGCATAAATATTCTAATGAAACAATAGTGAACCTAAAAAATAAAAACATTACTGGGTACATCTGTTTTGGGTCCTCTGGTTTGCAGAGGAACTTTGTGGCAGAAGAGAACTGTGACTTCAGCTTTCATGAAACTCACAGTTCTCATGGAACATTCCTCTGGAAATTCTGAACTTTAAGTTCTTTTTTAAAATGTAGAGTGGAAGAACAGGTCTGGCATGCTTGATAACAAGCCTATCAAATTTTTCCAGAATTAGTTGAATGTGAAAAGTTAATTAAAGCGGATATTAAGTAATCGAGGCTCTGTATGGCAGCCTGGGCTTTTAGCTTTTAATAAACAGATAATTACAGTGTAATAGAGACTTTTGTATAGTGAGTTATCAGGAACAGCACAACAGTGACTGGCTGGTCAGCATATCGATGAGCTATAAACGAGAAAATTACCTCTTATCTCAGCAAGAAATACTCGATTTCAGTGTCCTTAAAATTATATTCTGCTTCCGAATATTTTACCTCTTCAAATAGATACACCATTTTGTTATAGAGACAAATACCATATAAAGGAAACTTGAAAGCATACATAAAATGCTGGTGTTATATGTCCAAAATATTTGCTATGCAAATAAATATACAGAAAATATGTTTGTAGAAAAATTTATGTCTAAGTGCTTTTTATGTGGAACACCCAAACAGGAATCCTACAAAACCACTCTTTGCTGATCTTATCATCCAAGTAGATAAGGTGTTGTATAGGGTGACCTTGAAACTACCCAGTTGCCTTTGCTATCCACTTATTCATGAGCACTGAGCCTGGTCGGAAATCACAGTGTGGGTTCAGGGAGCCTGCCTGCATCTTGATCTGAATCTTTAATCAGCCCCTGAGCTCTTCTAATCTCCACCCAAAGGATCCCTACAAATGCCATGGCAGCCTGTTTCCCACCTAGACACAGCAGTAGCAGCCTGCTCTCCCTCTTGCCTGCATGGGCTTGATGTTTGCTTCCTCTGCCTCATCAATTTCATCCACCCTTCTGGAACAGCTCTAGCCCAAACCTCACCAATTCTGCGTGTGGGTGCATAAGCATCATGAGGCAAGGAAAACAGAGGGTAGAAAATAATTTTAATTCACCGGAAAATGAGATAAAATGATTGTGTAGACTGGTGACTAATGGGTTCACTAAGGGGGTGTCAGCTTCTATCCAAGCAAGTATTTCTGTTCCATTCAAATGAGTTATCAACTAAAATACAGTCATCTTCTGCAGAGTAAAGTTCAGAATCCAGGTCTTCCAGTACCCTATTCAGTAGTGAACAGAAGACTGATTGCTCACATGCTTTCTGATCTGGTAACCCTTAGATATACATATGCTTGAATTTGAATTCTACTTTCTAAACTTAATTCCAAAAGACAGTCTGCAGCCAACGTACTTTCTTATTTATGCTCAATGCAATACTGGGAATAAAGACATTGAATTCTCTGTCAGAGCATTGTATTGCCTTATGACTTTGAAATCTAAGTCATAATGGATGTATGACACTTTCTTATTACTTCAGAATTATAAAAAAGCTCCCCAAGTTAGATTAAGCAAATGTTGATACAATTTATTACAAATATCTCAACTTGTATGTCCCATAAAGGAGTAATGATACATTTTAAAAAGCAAAATTAATTAATCTTTTCTTTGTTTCACAAAAGAAGGGAAGTAGGCTCTTGCCTTTCCGGATGTACATGTGGCAGATGCTTTAGTTGTGGGCTTGGCAGTGCTGGGTTAATGGTTGAACTCGACAGCCTTAAAGGTCTTTTCCAATCTAAATGATTCTATGAATCTATGGAGAGTTTTAGGCATTAGACTTGCCTTTCAGCTCTGAAGTTTACTGGCTCTGCTCAGTAAGGTAGGAACCTGAAGCAAATACCAAAATATCACACATTTATGAATACACCGGCAGAAATATCACATTGCCTGAAGTCACTGGCCACAGACAGTAGTTAGAGCCCCAGGGAAGCTGAGTGGCAGTGGAGAAATGGGGACAGATCCTTAGCTGGTGCAGGCTGTCATAATGACATTCATTTATTTTCTTGGCCTGTAGGCAGAAGTATACTATGCTTTCAGAATCTCTGATCAAGGCAATTTCTCACTCTACTCTCTCACTTTGTCGCCTCTTAATCTCAAGCAAGCTATTGCTTTCCTTGTCATCACAGCTAGAATTCAGATGTTGGCTCATAATTGCTGCACATAGCAGTTTATTTTATTTTTACAAGAAGGCAATGGGAATGGAGTCCTTTTCTTAACTATGATGCAGCAAACACCTCCCAACACACTACAAAGCAACACAAGAAGCTTAAATAAAACTGTGAAACTTTATAGCACACTCCCTATCTCATCCTCCCAGCACTCCTTTTCCCCTGCACTCCTTTTAAACTTCAACTGGGTGCTGCAGGCTTGTTGCTCAAGCTGTATATGGCTATAGAGTGAAGAAAAAATAAAATCTAAATTAAAAAACCCCAAACACTAGAAACTTTGAAGAGTGCCTTCAAATGCACTTGTGAATAGAGAGACTTTAATTAAAATGAAGGTGTTTTACCAGTGTTTCCCAATTCATAAGTAGTATTTGACAAAGGGATGATTAACCCTCCTCCTGGGTGCTCATGAAAAGCTTGCAAGGACTGATGCACGCAGTATGAAAAAAATCTCAAAACAGCACATGTTTATGAGAGAGCCCCCAGCAAACAAGGCAAAAATGCCAATTTGGTTCATTACCAAAAGCAAAGTAGGAAATTTTTGACTTGAGATCAACAGAATTAGCAGAATCAGGAGGTTTGAAGCCACAATTGAGTTGCTGACGCAAAAGGAAAAAGCCAATATCAACATCTGAAACCTTTGCTTTGCCAGAATAAGAATGCTCAAATGCAAAACAAATGCCTGATGTTTCCTCAATTCTCCTGAATAAAATGTAGCAATACAAATACATGTATACAAGTTCAATTTCATCTCTGTTAGGGCACCTTTGACCTTCTGCATCATTTACATTCCGTTTAAGCTCTTATTCTCCCCAAATCAATTAATTTTTCCCAAATCATACATATTTAGATATGTGAGTAAAAACAAACAATTCAAGAAAAATGTGAGTAAAAACAATTCAGAACAACCCCAAGCCTACAATTTGTATTTAGTGTACCTTCTGAACTCGACATCTTTGGATGCTGTGAAATAAGGCCATTTCCTGTAGCTCTTGATAAACACAGCAACTAACACAAGTGTCTATCTTCATTGGTGGCGTTGTACAAGTAAAAGTCATCCCCAAACTGAAAAGGAAACAACCTCCCCCGAACAACACTGTCCCAAAGCCACCTCTGCTGCTCCATGAGCCCTGTGCCACTGGCAGATCTGACAGTTTTGGATGACATCTGGTCCAAATTTGCTAACTGCACCAGAAATATTTTTTTTTCTCTGAAACCTCTGCAGCTCAAGGGCTTGGAGGATGTCTGTGAGCATGCACACATGCACATTTATGTCAGTAACAGCTTTGCACTTCCTCACGTTGCAAACAGTGCAAATACATAGATCATAAATAGATAGGTATCTGTTTTAGATACAGTAAGTTTTTGTATGAATGGCTGAAATATTTTAAACAGTCATAAAAGAGCTAAATGTATTGCTTGAAACTTGTAAGGATGGCCAAGTTCCTTAAGGAAGGATTATATTGAAAAAACAAACTCAAAATCAACAGAAATCTGCAATGTCTAAACTAAATGGTGCAATTATCAGAACAAGTCATGAAACAAAAACAACATGGAACAGGAAAAAGACTAGATAAAGCAAAGCACACTTTTCCAGCACTTCTGTAGTCACTCCGTCAAAGAGACTATTTTGCTTTAATTGATGTTTGCTATATCAGGAGGATATAATGTATGTAGGTTTGGATTTTAAAATGGTATAGTAAAAAATTAAATAAAATGGGTGTCTTTGAGTCAATATTTTATTCCGTATGGCTGAGAAACAAAGTGGTAGAAAAGAAAACTTAAATTTTCCATTAAGCAGTCTCTTAGAACATTGCCTTCAGGAAAGACACTACTGTTCATCCTGCTGTATTTAAAGTGGCTTTAAAGAGTTTTGACACAAACATGCACAGGTGTTATTCTGCCATTTAAAAGAAAGGGTAATAATTACTGGCACTATGCCCATCAGACAATGAACATTCAGGCAAAACTCTTCTGTTTAAGTACCTAACATCTTCCCGGTTCTGAGCCCTTTTTCCTAGGTAAGGAAACACAGAAAGATCCTATCAATGCTTACTCAGATTATGCACTGCAGCATCTCTCTTAGGAGCAGAGTGACCTCAGCTCTACACACCCTTGCTCTGCATGGTCTTGAGAATTCAGAAATGCCATTTTGATTTAATCTTCAATTAATAAAAACAGTACAGCATATCTTATATGGTATGCAGGAGAATATGCCTTCAACCTGCTTTGTACAGCCTTGGGTCAATCAATCCATACAAGTCCTCACTATAATTCCCTGCTGTTCTGTGCATTTCAGACAGCACTTAGGGGAACGTATTTCAAAGCAGGAACTAAATATGATCTTAAACGATGCAGCTGATTTACAAACTTCTTGTGAAAAGAGTAGCCTAAATGAGCAAATGGGTGACAGCTTTCATGGCACCAGATCTCAGCAGCAAAAGCAGAGGCATTTACTCAGCATGTTTTGGTTGTAATGTGCTTTGAGCTTGACCAGCGTTACTCTTCCCTTACAATGGCTCTGTGCACAACTGCTCCCAGGACCAGCTTCATATGATAAATTTCAAATGTCAATGCAAGAGATGAAGTATATAATATATTTTTCCCTATGCTGTGAGCCCAGGGAACTTAAGAGTTGGTCATCTCATTATTTAGACTAATGCCTCAGGAGGATTTAATGTTTTACTTTGGGTTAATCACATTAGCAATAATGTAATGCATCTACCATGGCCCGGGCTTCTTTCCAACATTGTGCTGTTTATGTTCAAGGGAAGTAAAGGAAGAGACACCTAAAGTGATTCAGAGAACAAAAATTTTACTGCTCTAAAAGCCATTGACATAATTCATTGGAGGGAACTGTTATGTCTGAGCCAGAAATTGACTGATCTCATCTACAGGATTTTGTCAAAATACATCTGCGTTCAGTTTCTTTTCCTCGCACAGATCTTCTCTAAAACCAGTTCTCATTTTTCCTCGCTGACAAAGTTTATTAATAGCCTAAGTAAGACACCAACAAAACAGGCTAATTCCTTAATTTTTTTGTTTGTTTTGAAAGCTCTAGTCATCTCCATGGAGTTCATAAAAGTAGCAGTTAGGATATTTACTATGTGCAAAAAGGATACTTTCTGTAATGCAGTGGTGTTTCTGTATTTTTGCAATAACTGAAAATGTATTTTTAATAAAGTTCCAGGAATTTTTTTTATTAATACACTTCCAATATTGGATAGAGAGCATTTGATCTGTAGACTTCCTCACAACATGGGGAGAGAGGCATGGTAAAAATGAAATTCTTAAAGCACATGGAGATTGATCAATATTGTGTTTTCTTTACTGCCTCTTATTGAAAAGATGATACTGACTTATTAAAGAAATATGGGTATTGATCTAGTATCGATACCCAAGTGTGCCAGACAAAAACCCTCTAACAGTTTAAAGTTAGAAAGTGTATGTGTATTGTGACGAAGGGCAGCGTTCGGGGATAGCTCCCAAATACACCCCGCAATTTACAGGTGATCACAGAGTCCTTTTATTTACAAAAGCATTGAATACCCAAAACACAAATGCATATTCATAACCCTGGGTACATCCCGTTCCCCGCTTCATATGGTAATTAGCTAAAAAGCCATTAAGCATTAAGTTTGTTCTTTGAAATGGGTCAGTGGTCCTTTTCATGGGGAGGGGTCTCCAAAATGAGGAAGTAAAGAAGTCTTCCTCGTTCTGACCTTTCTACCTTTTCAGTGCAAATGTGATGAATGAACCCTTGGTAGGACTCCTGTTTCCTGTCTTTGTGACTGTTCAATGGGTTTCTGGGCAGAGGAGGCCTACGATTGTCTTATGTTCCTAAAAGCTATTTATCAGTTTCTGTATTCGTCATCATAAACACAGCTAACCAAACATAAAGTTGACAAGTAATCAGTTATTCTAATATGGAGGAGTGATCCCAAATCCAGTTTCTCTTAGTTAATTGCTAACTATTAATTTCAGCCAAGCTTACCTATCTACTTTAGTTAATTTCAGCTAAGCTTATTTCTAACTAAAATTTTAACCTCTCTAAAATCCTTAATTCTCTAAAGTTTATGTCTCAATACACAGATTCATCTGTGTGTCTAAACCCCTCCATTTGAAACATCTTACGTTAAAGCAAAGAAAGCACGAGTAGCTCCTTAAGACACGTAGGCTGGGGTCAGTCCCAGTAGGTGTTATTGAAAATACAAGATCTTTGACTTAAAGTAATGGAAATCAAAATGGATCTGCCCCCTTTTTTTTATTCCCCCAAAAGGATAAAGATTTTGGATGGGAGGTATCATTATCATGATGAACTTCCCACACTGTGCTGTGATTCAGTATTTCAAAAGCTCACCTTTGTCGGGATTAATTGGGTTGGCACTCAAAAGAAATAGCATCATTATTACCAAAAAAGGGATCCAAAGCCATCCTTTATTCAGAATCAATGCTACATCAATACTATAATACGATATCTAGAGATTCTCTTATTCTCTGAGTCCCAGTTCTCATCTACGATATAAAACTTGAAAACTAAATTGCAAAATGACATCTTGCTGAGAAAGTGATAATTGCCCTGTGTATCTCAGCTAGTACCATGCACACTTCTCATATCTGAACTTCTCCTGCAGCTTTATAAAATTATTCAAGTCACATTATTTTTCATGTGTTATTATTTTTCAGTTTCTCTGATTGGAACACAGTGTTCCTGAGTGATGTGACCTTTGTAACCACATCTTTCTCTAGAGGTGTCTCCATCTCAACTAAGTCTGACCAGATTTTTTTTTTCCAATCTAAACAAAGAAAGATTTTAATAATTTATAACATTTTGATATCAAATAATCTACTGTTAGCATGAGAGTTTCATTTTAGAAATTTTCTGGCAGCAGTTTTCCTCAATTTTCAATTTACTGAGGGTTTGGGGTTTGTTATTTTTTTGTAACTATGACTAAAAGTAAAAATTCAGGAGGATCAGTCCTCTCAAGCTTTCCCATCCTTTGCCCATAGATCTACGTCTAATTGCCTACAAGTAATCACCTCCCTGCTCGGTGAGTGCAGCGCCTATTGCCTGACTGTGGCCATGCCTCCTTATAACCCTGCTCTGGAACTCCTGCCCTTCCTGCACTTCAAAACAAGAGGGAGATTATAGACAGAATCTAAATGCTCGAAAAGCAGTCGGTAAAGTGCTTACCCTGTTCTACAGGCCTCAGGTTTTACATAAATGAGCTGCATAAAACCATCTCTTTCTTTCAGTTAGTAAATGACAGCAATGCCAGTGACTGCTAGTCTCCAGTTAATGAAACCCAGGCTGATGAATGATGCCTATTATAAATTATAATTATAAATGGAAAGTTAAAATGACCACCACACCGCAGTATAACTCAGAAATGCTGAGAAGCTGGAAAAACATCAGGGAAAGTGTCTTTGGAAAGACGCAGTGCAGGTGTAACCCTGCTCCCTGTGAAGTCAATGCCACCAGTGACATCGCTTGAGTGGGAGCTGTGAGACCTGTTCCCAGAGCCCTGGGGAAACCTCCCTTCACACACTGCACCTCAGACCCTGCTCAAAACCCACTGGGGGCATTTAGGGTAAGAAGGAATGAAAAAACCTGCTCTTGTGGTGCAGGGAGAGAGGAATGGCTCACATACATGCACGTAACACACTGATCAGTCCCTGCCGAGGAGGGGAACAGTACAAAGATTTGTCAAACTGTCAGAGGGATTTGAACGGTGCCAGGTTCCAAGAAAAAACAATTGCATCTGAGATACATTTTCCAAATAAGGATATAAAAAAACCAAAGAGGGCAAAATAGTGGCATTTTCCACATACTTTAGAACAGAAAATTTATTAATCTAAACATGGACTACTAAAAATATCATTTCATGACAGATTTTTCTTCTCCCTGAGGCAGAACTAGGAAAATAAAACATGCAAGTGAATTGTTACTCAGCAAACTCGGGCTATAAACACTGAAGCAGAAGGTGATAGCTGGATCACCTACAACAGTGCAATGAAAGGTACAGGAACAACATATGACATAAGATATATAAATAGGAAGACCAAAGTCAAAGAGGGGGGGAGAGGGGAGGGGGGAGAGGGGAGAGGGGAGAGGAAGGCAAGGGGAAGTAAAAGAAGCAAAATAGTGTTGATCAGCTGATGTCCCAAGAGGATGCTTAACATTGCTGCCAAGAGTCCATGGGTTTCACTAGCTGTCTGTGAACCACATACTGAATATGTTGAATTATCTAATTATTGTGAAACCCAAGAAAACAGTTCTAGAGAAAGCACGGAAATCAAATTTCCCATGTATTCACTTTATATCAGAGGCAGGAAACAACAGTGCATTTGGATCCCTAAAGACACATGTACATATGGACACAAGGATGTAAAACTTTTGTAAAGCCCTGCATTTTTGAAAAACACTCTTTAAAACAGAAACCCCCTGCAGCCACTGCCTGAAGCTGAAGAAGTGCTGAGCTGACCTGCCGCCTTGTGCTGTGACTTAAATCTCCTCAGCTCGCTGTGAGTAGCGTGATACTGGGGTAGAGGGGGTTTGGCACAGTCAGTGGCTGCTATTTTTCCAATTTGACATGGAACTCGACGTAATTTGTGTAATCACTGCGTCTGTGGACATAAATATACAACTTTCACTTCCCATCCAGCTAGATTTGGTCATCTTTGATATAATAAACCTGAGTGTCATAATAAACAATAACACCTTTTATTCTGTCATAGAATCTACTAAAATAATCTTGCCTTAAACCTAAAAACTCATCTCAGTTCAGACATTGTCACCAGAAGTTTATTTTATTTTGGTTGCTGCCAACTTTTATGCTGTTTTTTTTCCAATTCTATTCATGTGCATCGACTCTACTACAAATGATGATTTCTAAAAATTCTACAGAAGTTAAATTATGTTAATTTGATTCAACTTAGACTCATATTTTTAAGCAAGAGGCCTGATTCCTCTACAGGTGTATTCACACAACACAATAACATTGATAATCTACTGTGCGTGCCAGAAGTTTATAGGGATGTAAATCACTGCTGCTCAGGATGCTGCACTGGAGTGCCCTGCTCCCATGACTGCAAGACTCCTGACAGTGCATTCTGCCATGCACATGTCCCTTGTGACTCCAAAGGGGCCATACTATTTTAGCGTCCCTGCCCCAATTTAGGATAAAATAGGATTATCAGAATGGAGAATCAGATACCAGCAACCTACAGATCCAGTTCATCATTCTGGCTGCTCTGCAAATAAGTTCATACCGTAGATGCAAGCCATCATCTGTTTTTAAACTTTAGCATTTCCTTCACGCAGCTGCACAGCTATAGGAAAGTGGTAAAATTTTATGCAGTGACATTACCCTCAATTTCATAATCTTTTTGATACTTAGGGTCACATCTAGAAACTATAACTTGTGAATCTCTTACAGACCACTACAGTTTTTTCTTCAGCCTTATTTTCTATTTTCATTTATCCATTATCTTCATGCATTTCATTCCACCTTTATTTGGACACCACTTATACAGGTGTGTTAATAAAACTGTCAGTTCTGCAACCAAGCAGTTCTCCATGTGTCCACCAAAAATGGTGCATAGGCTTTAACCACAGAACAAATGCTTAGCATTTAAAAAGGTTATCTTACCAGTTCTACAAAATTCCAAGCTCCAAAGTCAAACTATATCACTTTCACCTCTTACATGATTCAACATTAAAATTATACTTTTTGTCCCATTTCAGCATGTTGCGTATAGAAAACATGAGCTACATGACAAACAGCTGTCATAACCATTTAGGAAGCATCATTTACCTGATAATTTCTTTTAACCCTCCTCAGCATGAAATTAAACTGATTTGTTCTTTCTGCTGTGAGATACAAGTGATTACTCTTGCCTTAAACTTAAACTGAAGTGTTTTCATTTATTAACAAAAATCATCTCAAGCTGAACTTTGAAGATCTATATTCATGCCATAATTCCTCATGGGTTTATGTCAATGAAATACTGTGCTATAAAAAAGCAGATGTTTTTGACAGCATCAGTTCACAGAAAAATCAGCATGTAGCAGGGATAAAGCAATCTAGAAGCAAAAGCAGATTTTAGGTATCACTTTGTTAGGAATACACATCACACTTTCTGCCACATGGAGAAGAATAATGTCCCGAGAAATCATTATTTATCCTGAAGGTTTTTTAATTTCAATTACAATGATTTATTAGAGATCATAAAACAATCTTTTTTTGGATTTTGCTCATGTTTCTAGTCTTTACAGTTAATAATTTTGTACTGAGTGCAATATGCTGATGATGGATAGCTACAAGCTGGAGATTTATTCGTGCAAAAATATTCAAGACTCCTGTTTCAAATGCTGTTTAATGGCTATCTTTGAAAATTGGGTTCTAAATCACTTACTCAAAAAACCCTTCCTGGGATGTGCAGCTTTTGTGATGTTAGCTGAGGCTTACAGATGGGTTTAGTTACAGTGAGACAGCCAGGGGAAGGCTGAGGCCATTGCACTGACAAGGTGAGTCCTTCCAGTGAAACCTTTCACCAAAGATGCCAATATTGTTATTAATTAACTTACAGCAGCACTCTTGGAGCTCTAAACAAAATCACAGCTGTGCTAGTTTTTGTACAAACATAATAAAGGATGTGTACTTACAAGCTAAATACACAAAATAGGCAAGCAACAGGGTGAAGGAAGTATTGTTTTTCCCCATTTCATAGTATGAGGCCAGAAATGGATAGAAATGCCAGACTTTTCACCTCTTGCACTGCCTTTGTTTCCGCCCTGATGTAGAAGACACTAGGCTAATCCTGACCCTGTGTGACACCTCAGTGATGTCCTGTTCCATCGGGTACAATTTACCATCCTACACTTGGATCAGGGGAAGATTGCTGAGTGCTTTAAGAAACATTTCTCTTTCCCAAGCTTGATCTTATGTTCAGTAAATCATTAGCTACATTAAATAATACAGATATAAACAACTTTTCAAGGGGCTTCAACTAGATAGAATCAATCCCATGTTCTCAGAACAAGTTTTTAAATAGAAGCAGTCCTGGCTGCCTCAGCTGGAGCACAACTAGCCCATGTGAGTCTGTGGTAGTTGCAAACCTGACTAGGCAGGACTGCAAGCAAGATTTAACTTGTGTGAACCAGGCTCTGCTGTGCCAGTCCAGAAGGCCTATACAGGCCCAGAAGGATCATTTCAGTAATGAGAATTCAGATTTCAGAAGAATGTCTCTAGTTGCAGATTTCCCAGCACTTAAAGTGAGGGAGGGCTGAGAATCACACTTGTAAGTATAGACACCAACAGTTCTGTTCTGTGTGCCTAGATCCTCATGAAGATGTGAGTCTATATGGGGTTTTTTGTGCCTTCACTTTTGAAAGCGGAGATTTTTATCCTACACTGTTGATTTTGTGGTGATGTGAGGGAATTAAAAGTTTACAATGCCTGAATAGTGATTTACTACTCAGTATTCCTTGGGATTGGGTGTGTATTTCTTGCTGCTGGTTCCCCTGACAATTTGGGATTTATCTTTCAATCCATTTTCATTTCAAACCATAGAATAAAAGATGCTATCAACTGCTTCGTATTCAGTGACAAATTCCTTTTCTTATTACCAAACACATTCTGACTCTTGCTTAAAAAATGATGCACTTGATGGCACACAGGGATTTAGGTCCCATCCACTGCAAGGGCTACTCGTGCAGATTAATGCACAGTTCCCAGCAGTTCTTAGGCCTAATTGCTAGAGGATGCCTGAAGTCAAAACCTTCCCTTCCAGATTTTGAGCATAGCAACTAGAAGCATTCTCTGAAGCCAGGTTTTGATCCAGTCCTTATTTAAAAATAAAAAACCACCACGGCACATGCTCTACCACACCCCAATCCCCCACCCAAAAAAACCCAAGAAGGACTATACAGAGAATCTGTAAGGCTTTTTATTTCCTTCCTATCTAGAGCATTTGGACCTGAGATATTACTAAAGCCTATCTAAATACATAAACTTCACTGCAGCGTAGAACTGATTAAGAAGTCTTTGCATTTGCCTTCATGGAAGAATAATCATCCTAATGTTTAATGTATAGAATAAAAAGATGCAAAAATAGGCAGAAATAAAAGCTTACAATATCTCAAAGACAAACAAGGAGCAGAGAGCAGCCAGGGAAAGGCAGCCAGGGAAAGTGGGACAGAAAGACAGAAGAGAGGTCTCAGGAAGTAAAAGACAATGGGAGAATAAAGACAAAAATTGATAGCAAAAAAAGATCTTCTCACAGGTATGGAAACTGGAAAATGTTAAAAGGGGAAAGGTGTTTGTACAAACATTATCAGGATATTTCTTAGAGGCAGTTATATATATATGTATATATGTGTGTATATATATATATATACATATATTTTAAGCTTGCAAATTCTACTGGGAAGAGCATTAGATCTTTTGAAGAAGTTAAGGTTGTAAACTTGAAGTGCATATCTATGATTAATTTCAGTCATCTTGACTGTCTCATATAATTTGGTAGTTTGTTTTTTTCAATATTTAATATTTAGCATTCTACTTCATGTCAAATGTATTAGAGTTAATTCTAGAAGATCATGATCTTCAGTGCTAGGGGCCTGATATTAGTCCCCCAGTCCTGTGTTTGGATATGAAATAATTAGCCACAATTTCAGAACTGACTGGACTGAGTTTGCTTAGTTCATACTTCATAAAATTACAGAAATGTGTTGCTATTTTAATGCATTAAAGAAATCTCCCATATAATGCAAAGAATAATTTGGTTCTTTTCCCACAGGACTTTAAATCACTTGGCAATGTTGTGGTATCCAGACTAATTCCCAGTAGTGAGATACTATTCCATGAGAAAAACAGCAATTACCTCTGACCATGTATTTTAAATGAGGGCAAAGAACAGACCAAAAAGTGTCAGCTCAGGCTCTGTGAATACACGTGGCATAGAAGACTTATTTTCTCTTTTATACGTGAAAAATCTAAGTTTGGTTTCCTTATTTATTGTTGCTTATTTCTGGCTTTAAATACAATACTTCTGCTAGGATGTCATGTGAGAATCTTCATTTGTGCTGTATTACAATAATCTGTTGTCTGAAAAATAAACAAAGCAAAATGTCTAGCTGTCTCTGCAGCTATAAGGATGAGAAATTATAGATGAAGAGGAGCTTCAGCTCATCACAAATTCTGTGGAACTCAGGAAAAAAAAAATTGGATTTACAATACCAGTTAATTCCTGTTGTCAGTGGAATTATCTATTAGTTATATCCCTGCAACCTAACCAATATCACAGCCATAAAACTCTGGTCCTCTCTTCCTCGTGGCCTCCCCCCTTTCCCATTTGCTATTAGTCCTTTGAGTCCTGGGTGAAATGTTCTCTGTTGTCTTCGCTCAGTCTCTAATAAGACATCACAACTCCAACACACACAGGCAGAAGTGGTGTTTTCTCAGCTCCAGTAAGGTGAGAACTGCATGAAGGCTAAATTACTTCTGTCCCAGAAGTGACCTTTTTGAGGTCAAGTGAAGCTCATGAAGACGAGTGTTGGGAAGCCTGTGCTGTAGCCTTGCCTCTCAGCTGCACCCATCACGTTAAACACATTGAATTGTTTTAATTCCAGAACTCTGCAGTCCCCCAGCTGATGTACTACTGCTGGGTTTGTCATGGCCAGATGCTGGTGCTGGTGAACACATCTAATGGATCAGCACAGTCCAATGAACAGTGCCTGTGACTGTGTTCAGGAAACAGGTTCTCTTTCTGATTCTGACCTGGATTACGAGTTTGGGACCACAGCAGTCACATTTGTGCTGCTGCTTCAGCCTTCACGGCAGCCACTGTCCTTACCCCGCACCCTCTGCAGGGCAGGGCTGTCTCACACTGCTCTGTTTTACAGGGCTCAGCGCAGATAAGGCCCTGGACACTTCTGTTCTGCACGTGGCAATGATAAACCCACTATCAGATAGATGGTTAAACCCCTGGGGAATGAGTCTTTTCTTTTTCATATGCAAATATTTCCATTTCAATGAAATGAAAATACCTTACTTGCTTTATTCAAAGGTAATGAATAGAGTTAGTGTCATCAGAAGCTTTTCCTTGCAATTTAAGGGCCAAGAGGACAAAAAAGGAAAAGAAAGAATCTGCTAATGAATCTGTCTCTTTGTTGAGTCACCACCAGCATGGTTATTTTTAATAAAAAGATAGAAATATTTATGCCTGAAAGACTCAGGCTTGTTGAAGCTCTAAAGCTATGATAGAAAGAAATCTTTTTTTTTTTTTCCATTTAGTATTTATATATAAAAAGCATCTACTTCGCATATAATTCCTGCTGCCATTGTCTCCAATTAAATAAGAGTGTATGCATAACATTCACAGGAAAGAGTGCTGAGGTTTGTAATTGTTAATATTAAATACTATTTTAAAATATAATGTGATGTGTTATTACCAAAAGCAAAACTATACTCAGGAATGACGACTATCAGAAAACCAGTAAAGTGGCCTTAAATTAATATCTAGTGAAAGACTATATTTTCTTATCAGTAAATTCTAGTTTAGCTTGGTGGACCTGTTGCTACGTGGGAGCTTGCAAGGAATGTGGGGGTTGTTGGTCACCTTAGCTGTGGGCTGCAGATTTGGGTGATAATAAGGTGTATTATTTATCATCCCTCACTGCTTTCCATACTTTGTCTTTCGTCAGCACAAGCCTCTGTTGTTCAACTTAAAACATTTTTCAGTTGAATTTCTCCTCAGCTCTGAGTATCAGCCATAATCAAAAGATGTCAATTCTTCCACTGCACCCCTTTAAACAGCCAATTTAATTTTTTTCTCATCAGTATGGGATGGGAAAACACTACCCCAGTTATCATCATCTTGCACATCACTCACTACGGCCTCTTCTCCCTTTTGGGTTGCTTCCCTGCACCTGGTGTGCCAAGGAAAGCCTTTTCCAAGTGCTGTAAGAGATCCATAATGCAGCACAGTCAGAAACACTGGAGTTACACAATTCCACACCCACTACCAACTGCAGCACCTCAGCACTGCTCTTCTATCAGCAACTAAGGATCTCCTAGCACAGGTTAACAGCTTGTTTGGCTCTTGCCAGAGATGGATCCCAGCCAGGACAAATATCTAGTCTCAGGTGTTAGGAGTGGCAGTTACAAGGAATCTTAAGTTTTCTAAAAACTTCAGAACTTCCTTAATTTAAAAAGTGATCCTAATGTTTTCCCAGCTCTTCTCATTTCTCACCTAGTAGGAAATCAGCGTCACAAGAAACATTATTACACTCAAAGCTGTCAGATCATTGCCATATGTCCTCAGGTTTGGGTTTTTGGCTTTTTTTTTTACAGAGTTGGCGTAGATCCAGATGAAGATCTGAAAGCTAAAGCTGCGAGCCAGGTATGTCAGGCTTTTGGACACACATGCTGGATTTAAAAGCATTCAGGGTTTTGCAGATCATGGCTGCATCTGTAGAAATAGGACATTTCAGAACAATATTTAATCCCTCAGAATTAAAAAGGGGAATGTGTAATGTTCAGTTCTAGTAGGTCAGGTGTATGAAAATATTTTTCAGCAACTTTTCACATGGAAGCCCAAGTACTTTGTGAACTTTAAACCTCTAAAGGGGGCTCCTGAACAAGCTGCAGCTGTTCATCTGTGCCCTTCCATTTTTTGTCATATATGTATGGTGCAGTTTCAAATGCAGCCCTGCCTGCAGCAGCAGGAGCAATCTGTACAGTCAATGCAGAGACGTGACCTGTGGCTCTGCACAGTGAGAGGGACAGCAGTGGGACTGCAGAGCAGCCTCAGTAGAGCTGACAAGGTGCCGGAGCAAAAAGCCAACAAGTGCCTAACGCTGGCTATAACCATCCCATGCACCCTTTCAGATAACTGGAACTAAAATTGAAATCATCCAATAACATATGTTGAAAATAAGCTGAGGGAAATATAAGATACTTTATTAATTTTAAAATATATTGGAAATATCATTAGACAAAACTTTAATCTTCTGTACTGAGTATTCCTAACATTTACACATTTGCATTATCCTGAAGGTATATAAGGTGAATATCAATTTTCATTGTAATGAGTAGAATTCAGGTGCCTAATTATCCTAATGTTTCTTTAAAAGAAGGAAAACCAATATTATTCACACTGACCACATACTTCATTTTACAACCCAGTCACTATTCATAAAGGTTTAGCATAACCCTTCATTGCACCATGTCAAGGCAGTTTCCTTCTGAGGGGACTCATGTTCAATTCACTTTCCTAAGCATCTTGGTAGGAATTCCTGCAATGCCTCTGTCCCAGTTCTGAGCAAGAGCAGGACACTGAACCACAGTCTATTCTTGATTAGAGTAAGGAGATACAGAATTGCAGAAATTTTCTGCTTTTCAGCACTCATGAATTATCAAAGATCAAGGAACACAGAATGCAGCATAAATTCAATGAATGCGTGTTTTGCAAAAACCTGATTTCTTCAGAAGCCGCTAGGCATCTAATTTTCTCATTCTTTTACTGAAATGAAAATAATAATGTTTATCTACAACAGTAACACATCCAGTGTCCCAACTGTGCTCTGTGAATTAACACCTATCTCTCCTGACAAAACCAAGCAATATAACATAGAAGGTGTAAATAAATATAACACTTTTCATGCTGTATCATGTCCAGTTCAACATTCCTTATAGTAGTATATTACACCTTGGAAAATAGTTTTGCTGATTCTGATTATTCTTCCCCCCTCCCACAGTATTTTATTTTCATTTGTCTAAATTGGGGGGGGTTTTATATTTGACATCTCAGTCTTCTAGTAATTCAGACCTTTGCTGCATTCTCTGTAGCACTCACTGTTGTAACCCAGTACCTATCATAGCCATTCAAGTCAGGTTGTTTCTTCTAATTTTCTCTTTCATCTCACATCTGTCTCATTCCTCTTCTTCCCCTGTGTTTCTCTTTTCTTTCCCTTTATTTCTAAAATGATGTTTTTATTTAGTTTACCTTTCCTTACTTCATATTTTCTTCCTGTGTTACTGTGTTTTCACAGTGAAAGCAGTGGATTTTCCTACACATCTATCCCTGCACAAATAATGTGTCAGGTGCCAGTACCTCCCACTGCCAGTTAAAGCTCTTGCCCAGATAAACTTTACACCACCTGCCCACTCTCAGTGCTGTTAAATGAAGCTTCAGGGGAGATTTTACCAGAAATAAGAACAAAATATCTTCAAGAATAAGATGTTTAAAAGAGAGCAATAATTAATGGAATAGAAACCTCGAGGCTTCTCCCTGCTCACTCAGAGTACTCATCCAGAATGGGGAAGCTATAAGGTCTGCTACTGAGATTTGAATTTAGCTCCTCTGTGACCACTCTAACTACCAGGACACGGGTGCCTTGCTGTGGGAACCTCTCAATCCATATCTGTGGCCATACCTAGATTTTTTTTAGTAAGCCTTAAAGACCTTCCACTTCATGGGCACTATGTCAGATGCAATACCAGCTACATGACTGCAAAACTCTTTTCCTTCCTTACCTCTTCATCTTTATCTCCCTTCTTTCCTACCTTTACCTCCCAAAATTTCCATTTTCTGTGAATAGATTTGATTTATTCCATAATTCTATGTACACAGTTATTTCTAAACTTCTGATTGTGTTCTCTTTTGGGCTACCTGAACCAATAATTTTGGCAGTCAGCTGGCGGCAAATTCCAGTTCAAATTGTAAGAACTGGAACCCAGATCTCCTTCCCTAGAAAAGGTGTAGAGCCTTTTCATGTATAATTAGCATCTGCACTTCACCATACCATGATCCATCAAAAGCATATCTCAGTTTCAATTCTGCCACCCTTAAATTTATCACTAAATCATTATCACAGTATAAGCATAAACAAAATAAAGTAACCTCATATTCATACCCATTTATTTATTGATGGACTGTCATAAGTTAGTTCTGAAAGAAATTACATGAAACACACTAAAATAATAAATATTGTTGTATAGAAAATATGTAAAAACAAACCACTTTGCTGCATATCATGTACATTCACTGTATAAACACCAAAAGCTAACTCTGAAAAGCACAATGCAGGACACAATCACTAAGCAGAGTTACAAAGCTGGTCTATTTAAAAAAGGCAAAAGCTTTATGGCAGTGAGCTAATTAACTAAATTCCCATTTGAAAAGACAGTCAATAGCATATTTCATTCAGACGGCTTATTTATCTCAAGTTCTGCTATCTTAATTTCAGCTGAGAGAAGGTAAGAATATATTTTCTACAAGCACGTCAGAAAAAAATTGTAGATATGCTATTGCTCTTAGGAATAAACTAAATAGCCTGTAAAACACCTATCAATATCACCTCTGTCAAACTAATCTGCATAGTTTATTTAACTGTCCCTAATCTTTTTAAATATTATTAGGAATTTAGTTACACTGTTATCATCAGTTTCAACTGCCAGCTGGTTAGTGAATTTATTGCAAGGACTAATGAGAGTAATCTCCATATGGACAATTCCCATATGGAAGAAGAGATGTGGGAAACTTTGGCATTTTCCTTTCCCAGAGAGAAAGTTATTGAAAGAGATGGCACTGTCTCCCCTACTTTTACCTCTCTGAACTGTAGAGAAAGTGAAAAGTTAATTTTTTAAATCAAAGGATCCAAACTAGGATCCAAGGATCTGCAAGAGCCCAGAAACATTCACACCAACATGTCCTATCATCCCTTCTCCTGTTTCTGCAGGAGCTGCACTCCAGATAACCACCCACATTCCCACTACTGCAAAAGCTGATAACACCACACAGATTTCATAGACAAAAGGAGGAAGGTGCAACACATGTCAAACTAGAAATAAAAGAAGGCCCAGGTCAGGACCAGAAAATGCTTGGAGGATTATACTATTGTGTAGACTTCTTTGTCCACTGCTTTCATAGAGGAACAGTTCATGTTCCTGAATGATGAAATCTTTTTCTTTAAGAGGAAGCTAGAGGTACAATGAGTTTGGAAAGAGGAATTAACCAACAACAACATTACCCTTCAAACAAAGGGCACAGGCCATTTACAGAGCTGACTGTGCTTTTAACAAGCTGTCCTCTGCACCACACAGGAGTAGCCCACTCCACAATATGTTTATTTTCATGCCTGTCCTTCTCTTCCTCATCTCTACCCCTGTGAACTCAAGTGCTTCCCCTCTCCTTTATTCAATGTTCTTGTTCTGACCTGCCACAGATTTTACCTACAATCACACTTCCTGCTTAAATGCTTCAACCCTTTTCCTAATCTTTGTCTTGCCAAAATGCAATATTAAATGTTTAGAGCTTGGAAGAGTGTACTGGTGCTCGGTTAGGTACTAGTACTCTCTTCTTTCCCCCCATGCCCAAGCTTCCCCAGGTGCTGGGAACAGTTGCTAAAATACTCAATTCAGTTAACAAGGAAACAGATCCCAAGAATAATATTTGTTCTATTTGGTGCATTTGCATGTTCAGTGTGACCACATTAGCAAAATCATAACAGCTACAGCATGGATTCTGTCTAACCTTATTCAAAACTAATGACATCTGTGTTCCCATTGTTCCAAAGCTCCCATGAGCAGGTTGCCTTGGAACTAGACCTTACACTTTTGAGGGTCAAACCACTGACATTATCATCAGCCAATTTACGTGTACATCAGTCTATAATAACATAGTATATTTGAATATATTATTAGATTAAAACATGAAAATTAACAGATTCATTGGTTTAAAACTGCATAAGGAAACATAGTCTCGTTTAACCTAACTTGCCACAAAACAAGACAACAGTTGAGTATCGTTAGAGAACTGGCCATCCCATTCCTAATTTCACCCTGCTAGCAATTCTTCCACTAGTACTGATGTGATACCTAGAGTACAAACAAACTGGCTCTTTGTACAGATAGCTGTTCCTTATTATTCCAAATTACGACCCTGAGGAAAAGGATAGTCCAACTCTACCTGTGCAGCGTGTCACAGAATTATCTTGCAAAGCGTAAAGAGTATTTTGAGCCTTGTAATTCAACTTATGTTGCCGTCCCCTTGGAAAGAAGTATAGAAAGAACTTTCCTAGTTATTAGAATATCTCTATCCCTTTGGGAAAGGTATTTTATTAGACAAACACAAACAGGCTCTGCTTTTGTAGGAGTAAACTGAAGTAATTCCACAATGGCAATTAAATCAAAATATCATTTTATTGATCTTAGAGTATAGCACTTCTCAACTGCTTAAAAAAAAATTGGAATAATTCATAAAAGTAAATGCTACATTCTCCCAATGAATGCAGCAATGAGAAATGCGCTGTATGAGCCAATTTTCTCCTGAACTGTTTTGCAGGGATGACATTTGTGCAACAAAGCTTTTTAAATTAAAAAAAAAAAAAAAAGTGCAGTTAATTGTAATTTGGTCTGACATGCATTTTTAATATCGGAACTCTATGTTTTATTTATTTTATTAAAATGCTTCTCACTTCATTCATTTGTTTATTTTGCAGAGTGCATCTGACTTGGATAAAAATACAACCAAAGCTGAGAGTGCGTGGCTGTTCAGAATATGGTATGGCTTTGACCACAAGTATCCTTCTGTGTTATAAACCATGAATGAGAGTTGCACTACAATTCACCTTCAAAATATTTCAGAATCAAAAATTATTATATTTTTAAAAACCAAACCAAAAATGTAAGCTATTTTAATGTGTTTAGTAAGGAGGAGAAATTTTTCAAGTCCAAGGCAGCAGAAGGTCCAGCCGTGACCGAGGCGATGGGGATAGGGAACAAGTTAAGGAGCTCTGAGCTACAGTAGTATCTAGACAGTATATTTAAATTGATTAACCTTCTTAAATTCCTAGATAAAACTAATCCAGTCATTATTTAGATAGGGTGTCGATTCTGTGTTTGGTGGAGCCAGAAGTCGCCAAATGTCTGCTGCCTGACCATATACTCAGAAAGCAGTAGCTACCCAAGAAAAAAATAAGACAACACTTATTAATTAGAGGGTGGTTTACCCACCCCTCTAATAAAACAGAGAAAGAGGCATTAATTATGAAAAGCTCACAGGACTTTCCTTGAAGCTCATGCTTCCTAATCCCTTGCTTCCTGATCCCTTTGTGCTTTTATTCGCATTCCTACTGAGGCGTGTGCAGTACAGACCTTGAATACGGGTGTCTGATACTTTATTCCAGGAAGTCTGGTGTCCATGTCTTTTACATTTCAAGAAAATATTTTAAGTGATAAAAGAGCATCCTCCCTAGGCCAAGGCAGAACATACAGTCTGACACTAATGCCTGTGCAAAAATTGAAATTTACCATGATTTTAAACTGACTGTGCCCAGGCTTTGCACAGCAGCCAGTGAGATCACACAGTAACAATCCACACTAAGCCTTTAACAGAGATATACAGTGAATATGAGAGAAGCCCACTGGCTGATTCCTGTGCGTCCTGGCTCAGGACCTGGGCAGGCAAAGCCCTGCCAATACTGTCTTCATTATCCAATGGCACATCTATTGGTCAGTCAACCTGCACTACTGAGCAGAAATTAATGTTCAGGTTGCATATGTGTTTTTCCTGATACCAGCTGCAGCAAACCAAAATGAAATATTTCAGCTGATAAAATGTAATTCTTTGGGAATACAGCTTCCTTGGAGAGTTCAACTGAAGTTATCCTTCAAAGAGACTTTGATGGAAAAACATCTTTTTGGTTAAAAATGGATGTTTTTCCTCAATTCATCTACTCGAGCAGTTTTAAAGGCCAAAAAGCACTTAGCATTAAAATGTTTCCCTTGGATAATTCTTCCAGAATACATAGAAATAGTAGGTAAATGCTATATGAAGTGAGAAAATCTGTTTAAATGTTAATGTTGAGTACCAACATGACTGGCTTTAACCACCCCTTTTTCAGGAGAAATAGCCCATGGTGGTGGTATATCCTAGAAACTATAAGTCAGATGGAACAGATGAACAGGGTGAGGGGAAGGGGGAATTTTTCCTCTGACGTTAAAAAAAATTAAAAAGAGCAAGCAAAAAATGTGGAAGGCAGAAGCAGGACAGAAGCATGAATTAAGGGCATGAAAAAGAACAAGGGCAGAGATAGAAAACAATGGACAGAGGCAGAAGAGAGAAAGAGAAATCAATATGAAAAAGTCAGACTGTAGTACAGGCAAAATGAAAAGTCTGTGGAAGGCACCAGAAGCACCACTTCTCAGAGATTATCTGTATGGTAGGGATCTTGAATATGGGTGCCTGATGCTTTATTCTAGAAATTTTGGTTTCCATGTCCTTTGCATTTCAAGAAAACATTTTAAGTGATTTAAAATCTAGTATTTTTTAAAGAACACAGTTATTCATGTCGGTCTCACTACCAGTCAAGTCATAACCTTTCTTTAGAATTCAGATGTTCAGAGATTATAGCTGTGCCATTACCCTAAAATATATATTTATTACAAATAATACATCTACATTTCACTAATCCCAAAGATGTATGCCCATGTTCCTGCATGGAATGATAGTTCAACCCACTAATGCTGTGACTCACAGCTCTAAGCTTTTCGTTGGTATGACTATTTCTGAAAGACATTCTTTTCAAGGAGAGAAAAATTATCCACAAACTTTCTTTTGCCTTTCCCTGCCTAATGTTATAGAGCTATGTTGCTAAATTTAAAAGATATTGTCATGTAGCATGGTACTTGTCCCCAGTACAAGATTGCAGAGAGGATTATGATAAAGTTTTCAAAGAAAAGATACAGCAAACTAATAACCTATCTGTTCATATACTTCAAAAGCATACAAGACTCTGACATTTCTATAGTTTGACATTTGCTCTTAGGCATTAACACAAATCTACCCACTCTTCTGGCAATAACAACTCTTATGCCTATTTATTTCACAGGAGGAAAGCAAGAGGGAGGAAATATCACTAAGGAAATCAAAAAGTTGTGCTGTTCCTTGCTGTCGTTATGAATGATTTCCAATTAGTTCAGTGATCTTAGACAATGGCAACATGCCATGCCAGGGTAGAACTATGCAAAAAAATCCCTGCAATTCTGTTTGAGAATCACAGTCTATTTTTTATTTTTATTCTGAAAGAAACATCAAGAGCCTGATCCAGACCCCAATAGGTTCAATGAGGATTGCATTCTTTTAGCACAAGTTTCTTTGAATCAGGTATTAACACCAGGGAAAAACATATCATTCTCTAAAATCTAGGCTAAGGAATGTTAATATTGGAATAATAAAAATTAAGAACAGATCATTTGGTACATAGAATTATCCTCTTGGATTTCCATCTCAATAATTTAAACAAGAAAAATGCAAAACAAAATACTTGCATCTGAGAGGGGGCAACTTCCAGTGAGTCAACTTTTGTTTTTACAGCCTACAGTGCATTACGCCATTTAAAACCATAATATCTTACTGAAGGCTAGTGGGAAAGCAAGGGAAGAAACAAAGGTTTTTTCAAGGATATATCAGGAAAAAGAGATGCCACAGATTTACAGTCCAGCATTATATGCACATCTTTAAACTGTTGTGTTTTTTCAAAGCAGATGTAGGCAAGTTTAGCTTACAAATGAGTGAGTAGGTCGGGATTTCATTCTGCAAGGGCAAGAGTCAGTATGTATATGGGCAGAGCTCAGGCAAATGGCAAGCAAAATTTTCCCATTCCACAGCATCCCCAAAAAGTTCTAACTTTGCTCCCAGCTAAGAGCAATTTGCTTTTAACTCTGCTCAGTCCCAGCCTCTCTACTTGCTTACTCTAGTAAATACCTTCCTTTTGCCTGGATAGTCCTAAGACATTGTGTACCTGACTAGAGCTGGAATTCTCTACACAGTTAAAATTCTAAAAGGGAAGGGAAATTGGTGTAATAAAAGCATCTTGCAAGCAACCTTCACCTGGTTTTCCAGCTGCTCTAGATTAAACTCTGCAATCATTTCTGGCTTCATATCATTTTATGCAAGGCTCTTCATCCACTAAGGATTCATTCTCTCCCAGAATCCATCTAATTCTTGCTTCCTCATGTGGGGCCATTTTTGCTCTTGCTGGCTGTTCTGTAGCATCCATCAGGATGATAACTACCATTTTCTCCCAGCTTCTCCTGCTCTATAGTGAGAAGGAAAGACTTGTGATTGCTGCACTAAACCACAAAAATAATGCAAAAATAATGGAAATTGTGATGAGAAAAGGAGAGCGCAATGCATGCACTAAGATATTTCTGGACAGAAATGTTTACCATCTTCATACGAAGAAGCCCACATTGTGTTGTGGGACAGTACTTTGATAGTACACACTGAAACTTGCCTTGAGAACAAAACAGTTACTGCATAACAGGAAAACATATGCAAGATTAAACAGAAGAAAGCAAGAAGGGAAGGAAGAGGGACAAAGACATCAAATGCATGGTAAGTTTCTTTAAATACTTTGTAAGTGTTAAATTGCAAGACAGGTTTTGGACGTACTGCAGCAAAGTCTAATCATGTTTTTGTGGCAAAGGGATGAGGATGGCGCTGCACAGGATGTGGCCTTCCACGACTAACATGACCAGAGCACCAAGGTTGACTATCTTTGGCATAAGTGAGGGGCCAGAGAGGGACCGTGATTGTTGTCAGCTGGCTGGGATGGTTTCTAGGAGTATTGCAATGACAGGCCTCTTGCACCCTTGGAACTGCTCCAAGCTACCAAAGAACAACATAGCTCTCTAACTTTGCACAAAACTCTGCTTTTTCAGCGGTTCACACACATTGATACCTGGAAAGTGGAGGGAGGAGAGCTTTCTCTTTCTATACAAATTTCTTTTCAATCTGAGGAACTAAGTTGCACTGAATAGGAGCAGGTGTCTGGGACAGAGTGAGACAATTCTCCATGCAGTAACTCCTAAAAGAGCTTCTGTTTAAATTGCAGTTATCCATCATTCAGATTCATGTCTTTCAGTTTCTTAAAAAAAAAAAGAAAAAAAAAGCTGTTTATGTCCTTTGCGCTTGCCTGAAATCAATCAGCCAAAAGGAATTGCATTACTCGTAGACTTCAAAAGTTTATCCTCCTTATCAGGGCACCTATCATTTTATTTCTCCTGTGCTTTGTACATGGATAAAACAGACATAATGGCTGACTATTGAGCAAGATAAGTACTATTCTGTGTCTGAGAGAAAATGGAAAACCTACTAAAAGCAAAAGTGCATTCTAGGGTGAACTGACAATCGAAGACAAACTCAGAATTTTGTGGTCTTTTCAGCTGAACTTTCCTTCTGGACTGGCTTGTCACTCTCATATCAGAGACAGACATCTTTGGAAGGAAAAGGCAAGGAAGAGCCTGCAAGCATGCACGTCCATGCTATTTTCTTTTACCAGCTAGAGAGCTAAGTTTCTTAATTAGCAATATTCCGATTTATTCTTCTTTTAGCACTTCTGTGAAAACAGAAAAATAGTACATGGGGTTCTAGTTTTAGCCCAGAAACTCATTTTGCTACACAGTTTTCAAACAGAAAAAAATCTTATCTGAGAGACATTTCAGTCCAATCATGAACCAAAGCAGCACTAGGCAACACAGCTCAAGCCAAGCCAGGTACCACAGGAATGAGCTGGCAGGAAAGGTAGGCAGCATGGCACAGAAATGCCAAGAGCCCAAGAATCAGCTTTGGAGGTGTTAAAAGCAGATCATAAAAGCTGAGAGAAAAGCACAAAGCAAAGTAAATGAATTATAGTGGATCTCATCAGATGAGCATGACAAAAGCAGCTGACTGTATCAAAAGGCTTCCTCAAACACTGCAAACTTCAGCAGTACTGGGAGAGTCCCCAGAAGGTATTTTGTCCTCAGAAACAATTGCCTGAACTTGGTTTGAAGCTCATTCCCAAAACACATTTTCAAGTAGGTGATCTAGAAAAACTCATTGTTCTTTCTACAGCATAGATAATCAGTACAGCTGATTTGGTGCCATTTCCTGACCCTTTCAAGGACACAGGATTGTTAAAAGTCTGCAAATTAATCTAATAAATAAACATGGCTAATAATTAACCAGAATAAAAAGTGACCTCAGTTTGTCCTCCATTCACAGAAAGAAACATAGATAAATAATTCTGAAACAATTCCCCACTGAATGAGGAAGTAAAATCATTCTCATTTGTAAAGTTTCACTCATGTCAATTCTTTGAAAGTCTCATTCAGGTCCAGGTTGTTTGTTTTTTTTTTTTATAATGACAAATTACTATGCATGACTTAAGAAGTATGAATGCAAAATTAAAGTGTTAAATTAAAACTTTCTGGGGTTTTTATGGTATCAGAGATGCTGGGCCCTGTTTTCTGTTCATTGCATCAAATGCTCATTGATTTTTATAAAAGTTTTGCACAGCATCTAGGGCAGAACCAGACCTAGATCTTATTGTGTACAATTGCTTAGAATTACCAGCTTTGCTATTTAACATCCTGGCTCACATGACATATTATACCTTTTGTGTGTGCTGTTCTCTGAATTTCTGATAACAAGGACCTCAACTGAACACAGAGACTTCTCACAAATTCTTGGTGGCCAAGTATAAGTATGTGGCTCTTTGTGCAAATATATCACTTTCTTTCATGTCACATTCAAAAATTATTAGAACCTGCAATAGATAGAAATCACAAACATCATCCCATATGGGGTTTTATAATTTAAAAATAAAATTGTTCATAAAGGAAATACACTTTAGTCTTTCCAGTAAAATGCCACTTAAAAAAAAAAGTCCACAAAAAAACCCAAACCAAACAAAAACCACCTTCCCGCTCTGAAGCTTACTTCTACTGCATAGCTGCCTGTTACAGTAGCTGTCAAATGAAAATATAAAACTTGAAGGAGTTGATCTAAAGCTTAGTGAAGTAAAAGGACTCACCGTTTATTGACCTAAACAAATTATTGCTTAAACCATCATAGTATGACTTTACTGATAAGTATTATCATTCTGTGTGACAATTCTTTATTTCCCTCTCCTTCTCACTTTATTATTAACAGCCAACTGAAGGCTGACTTTACAAAGAAGCAGAAGCCTAGGCTTGTATTAGTCCACTCAAGCATGAAATTATAGTTTGTTGGCTGACAATACTTAATAGCACCCAAGAGACCCAAGTATAGTATAAGAGTAGCAGAAGCCTATAGCACAGATTTAATCAAGCATAACTTAAAACCTTCTTTCAAGTCTCTTATTAGTTCATTTACACTTCTGTATGTGAAAAAAATCACTTTACAGTACATCTGAAGTGTTTTAAAGTGTTCTTCTGCACGTGTATCTTCCACTGTCATGTTTCCTGACATTTAATGTATATTGGAAAGCCTGGATGTGCACGTAGCACATGCTGCATCTGTAATGCCATCTATAAATAGCACTTCTTTCACAGCAGCAATTGTCACAGCAAGATATTGCTAATTATAACATCACCTAGGCAAGAAACTGGTAATACTTCCTAGTAAGGGGCTGCTATTAATGTTAAATTGCAGTGGTATTCCGGTAAAAGCTGTGAGAATAAAGGAATCAGGATGATTAATGTTATCAACCAGGCATGGCAAAGAGCACATTAATGATTTTCCATCAGAAAATATTGTTGAATTGAACTCTATTACAGAAAGTTAACATCTGGATGCAAACTCCTTATAAAGTCAATGATATGTTCCAGTGCCTTCAAGTAGGTGTGAACGAGACTCTCCATACAAGTCTTACTTGGAAGTTTGCTCTTTATTATTGGCATCCTGCCCATTTCAGGTGGTTGCTCTAGAAAAAGCACCATTGGTCCCCTTAGTTTGTGCAGGCTTTGATAGTTTCAAGTTTAGTTAAACTACTTTAGCACCCTGACACAGCATCACAATAAGGCTGAGGCAAATGTGCAAACGTGAGAGGAAAAAAAACTTTTTTGCCTCTAATTTTAACACTCTAGCAATCAGCAATTCAAAATGAAGCAATTTTTGGCAGCAGAGAATCTCAAGAGCCATTTTCTATTTCTGATATTGAAACAGGCGCATGATTCACTAGAACATGAACATCATCCTGCATTCAGATAGACTGAATCAGCCAATCTTAGTACCAGTTCTTAATTCAGCTCTTCTTCTCAAGGGGATGCCAAGGAAAGGTGGAGAGGATCGATCAGAGGAATGAATGCACTGGTACAGGGCTGACTGCACATTTGCAGGAGGTATTGCAGCAGATCTTCACATCTGACTAGCTCACTTTAGCTATTGTCAGAGGATGTAAAAGTCCCAACACAAAAGCTATCTTTCATCTTACACTATAATACAAGCTTCTTGAAATGCATACTTAAATACATGAAGGAACGGAATAAGAATTTTGATCTGATTATTTTCTTCAATTTTTTTAATTTGTGCTATTATGCCCAAAGAAAATAGTTTTAATCTCTTAAATGCTTATTTTAAAGTATTGCAAATGATGTCTTATTTAGGCAGACAATTCTACAGATTTTTTTTCTTCCATGTAATTATGTACTGAACACAGTTGTGCTACGAATAGTAAAATCTCATTCAAATTTTTAAAAATTCCTAGTGTGGATGGACTTGGAGTGCTTTGCTATTTGTTCATTGGGAGTTTATAGGGAATGTTTCATTGAATTTGCTAAAAGCAGGATAGTGATTTTCTGAACTGATTCAGTAAATTCTTATTTATTATATCCTTAGTAGGCAAACTTCTGCCCAGTGCTACGTATTTTAAAAAGTAGAAACCCCTGGCTTTGCAACATCTCTCAAGCAGTTCTAGAGGAAGTTAGTTCCCCCATTGTTTCACTCTGGTGCTTGTTCTGCTAAGGACCTGTGGTCTCAACTCCGCTGCTGTCACACCGACAGAACCTCACCGAGCACAGCCCTGCAGTCCGGGCTCACACAGGACAGGAGAGCTGGCAGTGCACACCTGCAGCCCTTCCACTGCACACCTTTGGCTGCAGGGTCCTCAGTCTGACATACTCCAGGTAGAACAAAGCATCCCTACTCACATCTGCCATTTCCCCACACTGCGGGAAATTCCCTTCATTCCACATTGGATTCCTTGAGATGAAGGGGGGTTTTTCCTCAGCTATTCCACTAGCCTACATAGCCTGGGCCATGAAACTGCTGATGTTGTCTCATTCTCTGGTGAGCAGCTGCCAGGTGGGAAAGGGGTCACAGCCTTCAAGTGCCAAAACCTGATTTAAATTTCAACTGTTAACTGAACATCTAAAACCAGTTTGAGAAGTTTTGAGCAGTAGCAATAACCCTTAATATTTCTGATATCGTTAAGATAAGAAGTTTTTTTTAATGGCAAAGAACAGAAATTGGTTTTACTCATAAAAAGACCGGTATAATTTATTCAAAGGTTGAATTTAATGAGATTAAAGATACAGAACAGTGCATGTAACAAATGGTTAAGGCTTTGAAATTCTTTGTGGATTATTCACCGAAATTTGCATTGCTACACTGCATGAACTATTTTTGGATTCTGCATAAATAGAATATCTAATACAGAATTACATTATAATGAAATATTCAATAATGCAAGTACCCATAGAGTGCTGTTCATGTACTGCAGGCATCCAAAAAGTTTCAAATGCATAAAAGATGGTTACACTTGCTACACAAATGACTGCATTTGAGGTTCATTCCCATTTAGTTAAAACTGAGAAGTAAAAAATACATAGGTACAGGCTGCTATGACATAGTTAAATTGCTATTGATATTTTGTATCATGAGAGGTATCAGTGGGAACTGGAGTGAATAAAGATTGCAATTGCTCATTAGGGCTTGGTCCTCCCAGCTAAACTGAAGACCTGCACTTCATGTGATGCAGAAAATGCTGTTTGTTAACAATTCATGGAAATGCAGATAAAACAACTCTGGATCAGAATGTTCCATCAGCTGCCACACAAATTTAAGGAGGCAATATGAAAACACACCATAATGTTTAGTTATCTTCAGTTGTCAATTCAAAAACAGCTTGGATTTTAAAATATAAGGAAAGAAAAAAAATATTCAAATATAACACATTTGCATGCATATGCAGTCCCACATTGAATATAATATTTTTCTACTGTCATTTCCCCAACTTTCATTCCCGCTCACACAACAGTACAATCTCAGCAGCAGGATTGAAGAGAAGAAAGCATAGCCTCAACACAGGCTGATCTCTATTGTGCCTGCTAGAATATTTTTAGGAAATAGAAACAGTGGTTTCAAACCCTCTTGGGCTAAGAGGAAGCAAAAATCCTGATCCTTCCCTTCACAGATCAGTGCTTTAACACCTAGGCTATTATGTAAAAAAGTGGCCAGTAATTCACCTGGCAGCAGGAGGGGGGTTTTGTGGTTGAATTCACTGCTGTCTCAGTGAATTAGGGATGGTACAAGGACAGCTAACTTACCATGTCACTTTAGGAAATAAGGCAGAAATGAAATATCTTCACAACCCTTTCCAAATTACAGGGACACTAAGGTATCCACCACTTTGATATGTCTTTTCCCAGCCCAGTTTACCTTCTTAGCATGGATAGGGATGTGATTAGGGACCTAAGGAGATTAGTGGCTAATTATGCAGGTAACTTGTGGTTTATTCTTAACAAGGTATAATGCCAGCTGTGCTCCTTTCATGCACGTTCACTGATTTTTCCAAGCACGCAAAATATAGCTGAAAATTACATTTTTTCTTTAACTTCTTACATAGCAATAAATACACCTACTTCTCTATGTTTTTGCTTTAGGCTCTGTTGCTACAGATTTAACAAAACAGCCACGTATTTATGGTGATAGTTTTACTTTTGCACATAGAAGAGATAGATCCTATTTTTTAAGCATAAGTACAGGATGCTTCCATCATGGTACAACTGCAAAATGAACATTATGTCTTAGATTGCTTTCTCAGTCTTCCTCTGTTAACATATCTATCATCTATACAGCACAAGATAATAATCTGCTACCTATTTCAGTAATGACACTCTTAAAATATTTTCCTAATATCAGACAGGTGTGATCACAATGGACACCTCCTGGACCAAACCTCACCACCCTGAGCCTGGGCACGCAGCAGTTCTGAGCGCACAACAGCGGGGTGTGCAGAACCTCCCTAGAGAACTGCCCAGCTCAAACCTGACACAAGGCACAAAGCAAGTTTGGGGCGGCAGGTCCACCCCACACGAAGGAGCCCGAATGCTCCCGTGCCTGCTCTGCCTCCGTGTGCGAGGGAATTGCCACTTGTACCCGCACGTGAGAGCTGTGCAAGCCAGAGCTGCTGCCTCCTGGATGCACTCCAGGAACAGATCAAGGAGGGCAGCTCTGAAATACAGCTGTAAGCAAGAACTGTGGATCTGATCGGGCTGGAAGCTCAAGGCAAATACATCACAAGTGCTTTCTCAGAGTTCCTCATAAGATACACTGGGGAGCCCTCTCCCATCCCCCTTCCCTGAAAGGTGTGCTGCTCCGGGGTGGGGAGGGAGTTCCTGCAGCAGAAGCTTCAGCAAGACCTTGCCTCTCTCTGCACTGCTTGTCACTACAGATAGGTATTTTCTACTGCAGCTTTCTGCAGAGCACTTGATCAGCTGCAAAGCAAATAGATATGACTCACTTTATCACAACAACAGAATGGGAATTAACATTAACAAGCTAATGCTTCATCTGCTTGTGAGGAGCTTTCTAAATCTTGTTTCTAATTAATCTTGACAGATTGAATTAAAATGCTTATTTGCTTTGCATTTTGTGCATGAGGACCTTTCTGACTTCCTCTCGTAAGATGTGCTGTCAGCACCAACCTTTGTGAGGCCTTTTGTTTCTAGGCACTGGACAAGAGGACTAAGTTCTTATTTCCACTTGTTAAGAGGCTTCTCTTTTTCAGCATGGTTTTACTTCTTTTTATTTTGTTTTGAATTTTCTGTATGTAGAAGTTTTAACTTGGATAATAATGCGTAAGCTCCCATTTTGACTATGGAGCCCCCTCACTATATTCTCTTTTAAAGGGCTTCCTGTGTTAGTTCCAGAAGTATCAGAGGAATAAATCTCTTATCTTTCTCTGTACTTTCTGTCAAAACACTTGGAAGAAACCTTTTTGAGCCATTTCAGCTGGAATTAACAAGAGAAGACTGATTTCCTAAGGTATGTGTTCCTTCTCCTGACAGTCAAGGAGACAGGCTGCTTCAGGAGAGAAATTACTTTTCTTGCATTCTTTTATCCTTCTGGTGCATGAACAATTCTCATTACCATTCATTTGAATTCTAGTTGCTTGCAGGGGTGGGTGTAAGTTTCTCAGCCATGAGCATTTTTTAGAGCTGCTGTGTGCAAAACTGTAACTATCAAACAATGCTCAAGACTAATTCTCATGAGCTACAATCTGTCACAGTCAGGAGATTATTGGATTCCTGTGATTCTGTACCCTGTGCCTTAATACCTGCAGTTTTGATGACTGCTGCTAGAGTGCACAAATTTCAGGGAGGGGGAAACAAAAGAGGTGAGCAAAGTCTTCTAGGAAAAAAAAAAAAAAAAAAAAAAAAGACACCTCACAGTAAATGATAAAGAGCTTGGAAGGTCAGGAGATACAATGATTCTACAAAGAATTTCATCCACATTTGTAAAAGGTAGAGCATTGGAACACACAGGTGGGGTTTTTTTTTTGATCTGTTTTTAAAAAAATGCAGTTACACAAATTGTTGTAAAAACAGCATACAGGAAAAATATATAGATGAATCACATGTAAAAAATAGCACATATTCACTGCCATCTTGTATTAGCATCAATAAAATAACCAACGGCCCAACAAAAAAGTAAATCCAAAATAAGCCCTTTGGAATGACTGGGATTGATATGGCTCCTGACACAACTTAGCTCTTGCTCCAAGTGCTAAATCCAGCACAGATGGAGCCAGTTACTCTGCCTTGATGTAACTGAGGGCAGAATTTTCCTTGGTGACTCTTTCCAGTTGTTTCATTGGGGTGGTAAGAGTGATGTAAAATCTTCACCCCCCAAAAAAGAGGGGAAAAAAAAAATCAATGAGATCCTGCCCTTTTGATCATCCTACATGGTTTTATTGGACTGATCTAAACTACTGCATGTCATCCATTATTTAATAAAACCATCTGCATAGACAAGACTTTGATAACCCCCAATCTGTAAGTTAAAAGATCTCCATAAATCATCAGGTATTCTGTTCATAGGTTGATTACCTTTATTGGAATCATGCATTTTCTCAATATTATCACAGCATTTCCCTATTTTAAAGTTGCCTCATGACTGATTTTAAGAGCTACATGCAGATTTTATTGTACCTATGCATGTAGTACAATTTTTTTTAAGTTTCATATATGTTAAATGACATGAATTACGTATATGTGAAAACTAAGAACAACCCTTTTCATAAATATTAGTTAAGCCACATACAATATAGTACAGTTCCAAACTGAGCCATTCAAAACCTCTCTATTTACTGTGGAAGGCAACTTCCATAATTACACAAAAGTCTCCCACCAGTGTAATTATCTTCACCCTTCCTCACTAGGACAAATGGCAGTACTTTGAACTGATCTATAAAAGGAGAAATACGGGATCACATAGTTCTCCCCCTTCAGCCTGAAAATTACAAGCCAGCAAACTTGCAATTCAGAAAATCTCACTGACCTATGTTCTCTAACAAGACCTGGAGAAATCTCCAAGGCAGAGAATTCTCTGCAAAGGATGCAGGAAGAAAGGGTCCTGCCCAGTACTCCATTAACAAAATTTTGTCTTGGTAATCCGTGAAACTCTGAAATAGATGAATTTCTTTCCTACCCCAATCCCCAGGAGCACCAAGTTGTCCTCCATTTGAAAATCAGTTCTTTGTTGCTGCAACACATTTTAGCTTATATTTCATTTAGAGATTTTTTTAAAATGTTGTTCCTTATAATTCAAGTGCAAGTCTCTCAAGGTTTCTCATTCTTCACTTAAATATACCCCAGCATGGCCACCGCTTAGCAAATTGTAAGCTCTAACACCAATAGACTGTGACTAACAGGCAGTGGAGAACACAAATTGTTAACCTCGTGTGAATGGAAGCTTATTTTATGATGTTCACAGGCGTTTGATAATGCCCTGTTAATGAAACTTCAGTTGCTCTTTATTTCTGACAGATGAGAGCATGTTCTGTATCTTACTAGATTTAATGACAATGACAAGTCTTGCCTGTCTGATTCTAGCGGCGCAGTGCCTGTCCTGACAACCGAGTCAATTCCCCAACAACTGATCCCCGCTAAGCCGTGCTGCCCCCGCTGCGGCGCTGCCAGAGCCCCAGCAGGGAATGGACCAGCAGCAGGAGCAGCCTGGGGAGGCTGCAGTGGCACCTCTGGCAGCAGCACTGAGCCCATTGCTGGATCTAGAGGATAAGCGACAAATCCAAAAAATGAACTTTGGCATAACATAAAGCAAACAATGTCCTGGCTCACAGAGCTGACAGCTCCTCAGACATTGAGGTAAGCCTTGTCTCCAGTCTTGGGAGGCAAGGATGGGCAAAGGACTAAGTAATTTTTTATTTTTTAATAAGATGCACAGCAATATCTTTCAGTACTGAGGACACAGGGGAACATTTAGGGAAGAGCAGAGCTCTGGCTCACCCAGTCCCTTTTCCACCCTCTCTCAGCACAGCACAGCCAGCCACTGAACCCCAGCGGCGGTGCCTGGGGCTGTGTGTCCCCAGAGACAGCAGCACCCCTCTCCCCAGGCAGGGCTTTAGGGAACCCCACCTATTCCAGCTGTCATCAAACAGCTGGGCACTTACACCACATCACTCCCGTGATGACTCTTCAGCACCACTGTGTAAGCCTAGAGTGGGCAAGGGATATAATTTTTTCCTCTTAGATAAAATTAAAAATACGGATACATAGATTATTTTTTTCTCTCATCAATTTCTTGTTCTTCTTTACAGCAATGTTCCCTTAAAAACCTGCTCTCCCTTTTCTGTGCTTTTTATTTCTATGGAAGGCCTATTTTGAATGCTGAAATCTTTCCCAAGTACTTCAAATATTGGTCATGACTGGTTCCCACAGCATTGATTCTATGCCATGTGGCATCAGTAGATATCATCCACCTCTGAGCATGAATCACTTTCTGTAATGATTGGCAGTTTCACCAATTAGCAATCCTTCCACGAGATGCACATGTCAAAACAGTATGCAAGTTTGTTTTCATGCTGCTGCTATATGTCTTAATTTGTTAATACTGCTTGGATATAAAAAGCAAGAATATCGTCCAGCTTCCATGATTTTTCCCCCCTTTAAAAATGTGTCTAATTTAGGAGTCAGATTTCACAAAACACACTAAATATTTGAGAACTGCTGAATCAGAAATAACCTGAACTTCTGAGAAGACTCTTATGGAAATTTCTACTTAGAAATTTTTGCATATGATAAAGGTTTGCAAGGCAAAGGACCTTTGACTTCTGTGCCCAGAATCTCAGCAGTTTCATTGTGTAACTTGCCAAAGTTGTATGGGCCATGATCAGCACCAGTGAAGTCAAGGGAAGGTTTTTATCTCTTTTGATACACACAGATTTGGGCCTCTTTGGGCCAGATTTTCAAACCAAAGGCCTTTAATGCATGCGTAAGAAAAGTCTTTCAGCACACATCTCAAACTGCGCTACAATATTTATTCTTTCAAAAGCACGCATGATATAAATATTCCTCTTCCCTTTTTGCAGCTGAATAAACCACAGTACAGAGCCTTTAAGTACCAGATATTCATTTCTACAGATGCATGAACAGTAAATTGCACCTGCAACTTTGCTTTCAAAGGTGACTCACAGTTTTTATAAGGATTTTTTTTCTCTCCACAAGTAGCAGATATAAAAGTACTTGCCAATAGAAAGTAAAAGTGTTCATGGTATGGAAGGCAGTCTAGAGAAAAAAAAAAAACACAAAACCTAGAATGTTTTAAACTGGCAGAAAGAAAGAAAACATTAACTTCACAGATCTCTATTTCACTATTGTTCCAGCTCTTATCAAAACTTTCTCATCAGATTTGCTGTCATGAGAAAAGCAAGATACAAACTGGCCAGTGAGCACTTCTCATGCTATCTAGTGTGCTGTCTGCAGGCAGGGTCACTGTTCTTGCTACAAAAAAATAGATTAATATTTAGAAGAAATAACAGAATGAGAAGCTAGTGTGCAAACTCTGCTTTTGTGTACATGTCAAACAATTGAAGAGAAGCAAAAGTAATACAATTTCTTTCATAAAGATGGAAGTGATGAAAAATGCCAGTTACACAATGTAACTGCCATTGCATAAATGCAGGACTGAATGCTTCTATATATACAAACACATATGCTGCTCCACTGAAAAAAATTGTTGGGTTTTTTTTATAATCCAGAGGGGAGGGGGGGGGGTGAGGAACAGAAGGGAAAAAAAGTAAGGAAAAAAATTGACATAAAAAAGTAAGTGGAAGAAAATATTAGTGGTATCATGATAATCAGAATAGGCAGAAACATTTCCACTGACACCACTGAAGTCAGGATCCCACTGCACCTATACACTGGACTGAAAGCTCTTCTCTGAATATTGACTCATCTTGACAGTGAAGTATATCTTTAGTGACAACAAAAGAATTTTCTAGCAGAAGGAATTCTAAGTAAAGGTCAAGTAAAACTGTACATAAGCTTGAGGTCAGGTTTAGTGTGGCCTTTTGGACATGAAAATGAGGAACAGTTTCCTGTTTGCGGCTAAAAAGTAAAAATTTTGGAAGAAGTCTTTCTTGACCTACTTATGCGTGGAAGCCTGATGACTTCAGAGTACTTCCTACTGGGAAAAAAATTTAATAGCAGCTGTCTTTTCCAAACTGCACATATTCGCCAGCATTAAAAGATGCATATTCTTATTTTCCTGCTCATCACAAAAATAAAGTACATTTTAGTATTCTAAAAAATCTTACAATAACTAAAAATATATAATTTCCCAAAAACTAATATTATTTCATTTACTATTTGAAAACTCATGGTAGACATTTCCCCTTTCCATGGATTACTGTGCATTTTTCTTCTCACCCTTCTTTCCCCCTATAAGGGAGGAAAATTATGTATATGTTTTCTAAGGGAACGATTCACTGGTTTCTGCAGCTGAAATATCAGCCTTGGCCAGTCTTGGAAAAGCCAGATGAGCACTTGCTGTTACTTGAGAAGTGCAGTGCATTTCTTTCACTTCAGCTCTCATCAGGTTATTATTTTCTTTGCAATAATCTAATTTGGGGAAAATCCTTTAAAGTACCACAGGTAGTAAGAAAGGGAGTAAAATGCACCTTCTTTGACTATTTAGATAAAATATTAACTACTAACTGACAACTTCTTGAACAAAGTGAAGCTCATGTAAAATGCTGCTCTTTGACAATCTCATTTATCTCACCACACAGAGTCTTCATAGATTAACTGAATAGATCCAAGCCCGGGTTCTTAACTAGCATCCCTAGGTCTAGAAGAAATTCTAAAAATTCAGGAACAGCCTTACGTTCTACTCCTATTAATCTGCACTTTATGACATTTTCTCTGTTTTGCTATCTTTGAATCTCATCTCAAAAGCTGTATGTTTACAGTAGGCTGACATACATATGTGACCTTCAGGTATCTTCATTGTATTCTAGATTTATTTCCCTTATCTTGAAGTTCATGGTGGAGCTCTGAATTTTATCTTATATCATGATGAGAATCCCAGAGTGATGTCTTCGCCATCTGCCCTTTCATTTGTCGTATTTCTGTGAAGAAGCCAATACTGTCTGCCAGTCTAAAACAAACCAGCCATATGAGGAGCAGCTGAGGTCACTTATTTAAGTTGAGCCTGGAGAAGAGGACACTGAGGGGAGAGCTCAGTGCAGTGCCAGCTCCCTGCAGAGGGGAAGAGGAGGGGCAGGCGCTGATCTCTGCTCTGTGCCGAGCAGCGACAGCGCCTCAGGGAGCGGCCGAGCTTGTGTAGGGGAGGTTTAGGTTGGATATTAGGAAAAGGTTCTGCCCCCAGAGGGTGTTTGGGCACTGAACAGGCTCCCCAGGGAAGTGGTCACAGCACCAAGCCTGGCAGAGCTCAGGAAGTGCTGGGACAATGCTCTCAGGCACATGGTGTGACTCTTGGGGTGTCCTGTGCAGGGCCAGGAGTTGGACTTGATCTAGTAACATTTATCAACCAGATCAAGAGGACTTTCCTGAAGACAGGCTTTTTTCCATGTAACTTTCTCAAGGATATAGTGCCCTCGCACCACAGCACAGTGGCGTCTGTGCCTGCAGTGATGTCTGCCATATGAAGAAGAATTAAGTCCTGTTACTTTGATAGGTGTGAGAGATCTCATGAGCTTCAGAACAGAGGACAGATAAGTAGTATCTTCACATATGAGGTATCAAGCAATTATTCTCCATTTTAAGCACTTTTTGAAATTAAGATGTAAAACTACTGTACTAATTTAATTTTTGTCCTGAGTAGAAGTATTTGAGTGTTCCTCATAGGAGAAACAGAGTGTGTCTCAAATATCATTGAATTATATGATAAACACATAATAGTAGATAAAAATTTTATACTGCCTAATGCACAAGCTGTTAAGTCCCTACTATTAAATCTGATGCCTGGTAGTAAATCCAATGGAATATAATGGATGAAAAATAAAATAGATCTTTTTGTTTACTCATACTGTTGTAACTGTCAAGCAACACTGAGATTTTTTTCCTCAATGAAGAATGTGCTTTCAGCAAAGCAGGGGATTAGTAAACATATTTCGGGTTACAGCAAAAAAATATAATTTGGTTCAAGAGTAGAAACTTGAATGTTTCCTGGTGTTCTTTGGACAGATATCAAGCAGGGACATCAGTTCTTGTTTTTCTGAAAGCTAGAGTAAGTTATAACTAATCCACAAAGCCAACAGTATTGAAAACACTGCAAGGTATTTGAAATGCAACACACAAACCTAATTCAATCATTATAAGGTTCAGCTGACAAAGAAAAGCAAAATGGACAAGGGAAGGAAATTAGCCAGTCCTCTCTCTTCTCTGTGTGTTCCCACTAAGTCTCCAGTGCTGCCAGCTGTCTCTGCTTTCCTGTTTTTCTTAATAATTTGATCCACTTAGGATTATTGCCTTTCCACACTCCTGGCTGCTGGGGAGCAGGCTCTGAACAGAGTAGGCAGTAATTGGTAAAGGAATGGTACAAGAAGTCTTGTAAAGACAGAACCTGTTGAGAAGACAGGTCCATCTATGTTTGATTAATTAGCAGAGCATTACTCCACTTGCCTAATGTTTTAAAGTGATACTAAGATGACTAAAAAATATTCTTACAGCAGAACTACCTCATGTAGGCAACATTGAGTTGTTAGGCTACCTTTTTTAACCAAAATACCCATTCAGCTATGGGGTTTTTTCTGTATGTTTTTGCTATGAACACCTTTCTTACTGACTCCAACAGCCTCTTCTCTTAGTATCCAGCTTCAAACACACAAAGGATATGTCTGTCTGGATATTAAAAAGAAAAAAGCATTTAACACCTTGGTAAAGGGCCTACTTTATTACAAAATACGATGCCCCACACACCTGGCTTTCTCAGTAGAGTAAATCCTTAGCGTGACTTGACAATAATCTTCTGGATAAGCACCTAAGCCTGTAGAAATCAGTGCTCTCAGCACTGGACCATGCTGTGTTTGAAAGCACAGAAGACCAACCCAAAGTTAAAGAATAACTGTAATTTTTGCACAGTAAATAGTCTTCTTGGCTAACTAATATAAATGAAATTCCACGAAATATTCTTCCATTTTGCAGGCAGATATCCTAAACAGATTTCCTAATTCTAATAATACTTAGATTTATTATGCTATTTCTCACTTTTCTATTTCCTCTTTAGTCTCTCACCCAAGAGCATCGATTACTTCTTGTTTTTTAGTATATACTGACTTGATTTGCATAGACATCTCACATGACATTTTTTTATATTATTGTGCTTCTCTGTGTAAATAATTTTCTAAAATGGTTGCAGTGCTGAGCTAAAATAATATAGATATACATTATGCTCCTGATATATTTAGGGCTGTAATCTTGTTTCATAAAGCTATAGCATGATTCATAGCATAAAACCAAAGGAATAAAACCGTTGGATTCAGGAACACACTTTCAGTGTACCCAACTAAAATTACAAGGGCATGAGAAGCAGTGTACCAGAGTTCTATAATTTCCAGAAAAAGCATCCAAAACAAGCTAGAAACTTCCAAGCTGTTGCATATGCTGATGGTTATCAATCTAAGTGGCAGACATGATACTCTTTATTTGTGAACTATTTCCAGAAGCACCTACATTCTGTGGTGGCAAATGCCTGGCCCAGATGTCTGTATCCCCACCAGCAGGCAAAGCCTTGAACCCAGCTCTGAGTGCTGCCATCCTGGAGCATGCCTGACCACTGGCATCCCCTGCCTATGCTGCACCTCTGCTCTGTTCTCTAGGTGTGCTCACAAGAACACAAGACCCTTTGAGGGCAGCTTTTCTCCATCCCAGCAGAGCTCACTGGCTATTTAAGGTATAAATAGCATGTTTGCATCAGAGAATAAATCTCAATTATTAGAAAACCCCTTCAGGTATAGAGTTCTCTTGGTTTCTCACAATAAAACAACTTTACCTTGTCTAAACAATTAAATAGTCCCTGAGGCAGAGAGGTGAATGCACTGAAGCCTGTCTTTGCCTCATATGAGGAAAATTGAGACTTACATCTAAATAGGTAAATACTACTACTACTACTATCACAGATGGGACCCACAGAGACTATCACAGAATGCCATGCAGCCCTCACTGTGGATCACTTTGCAACTCCGGATGAGGCAAAGTAAAGGTGAAGCAAGGCTTTGGAATGTGCTCTGTTCCCCTGGGCCATTCGGTGCCTGGAGTTATGGGAGGCAGCCTGTGCTTCCCGCAGGGAATATCTAACATGGGAGTCTAGTTCAAGAACCGAAGACAGATCCACCAGTGCAAGTGCCTCCGAGAGCAGAGAGCTAAACAGGGAGAGAGACTTTTGCTTCCCATCCTCTCTCAGCATCTCATTTCAATGTAGCTTCAGTGGATTTTCACTCATCAGGAATCTAAAGTCTCTCTATGTTATTACAGTCCTCAAAGCTCACAAGTCCCGCAGGCACTTTGGGATCCAGCAGTGAGGTGATGCAGTGCTGAGTGCTACAACACCCAAAGATCCCAGAGAAACAGTTTCACAAATGTATTTCATAGGGGCTTTATAGAACCTCAGCAGATGGTGTTCTATAACTCCTTGCACACTACATAGTTCCTCTACAAATGAGAAGGTCAGGGGCTTGCTGAGAAAATTGTTTATCAACAAGGACTACAGAACTGCACCCCCTGACCTATTATAACAATATCATAACTACATGTGAGTGTTCATTACCTTGTTTACTTTATTATGTAACTACCACCACACTTGATTCACAGCTGATGGCAAAAATTAGTTACTTCCTTCTCTGTTTTTAGGATATCTGCAGCCCAGGCAGCAGCACAGGGTAGTCCTGTTTCAGAACAAGGCCTTGCCAAGTCACGCTGGCTAGATGGGATAAGGGGGAAAGGAAGCAATCCATCTTTGCAGGACTGTGTTGCAGGAGCTTGCTATTTTCATCTGGCAGTTTGGTTTATGTGACTGCTGGTGTGTCGTGTTACTTGTGAAAAATCTCTCTTCCCCTGTTCTCAGCATTACCCCATTAAGCAGGTGGAGAACTTACACCCAGTCTTTATTCAAAGTCATGCTGGCTCCCTAGAGATATTTTCAAACTGACTTAAAGGCAGGCAAAACCTTGAGTGGACACCTTTAGTGCATAGACACTCAATGTACCTAATTTATGATGGAATTACCTGATTTAAGTTTCAGTGGTACAGCCCTGAATATAAATGTGCCCAAAGCTAAAAAATTAAATAGCAAAACACAGCAAAAAGTCTGAGCATTCTAGCAGTTCTTTGGAGGGATGCCAAAGTTTAATAGCACAAACAGAATAAATAAACTCTACGAACAAATCAATTTTTCAAAGGTAGCATCTGTTCTGCACTGGCTCCTGGTGTGAATAGATTCATCTGTGCACACATACAAGTGGGCTAATGGGATTCAGTGTGCTCCAATACCCATCAGCACGCTTTGTTTTCATCAAAAACTCTAATGTGGATGAGACTCCAAATGTTTTTTCTGAAACAAGCCAAACAACTTATACTTATTTTGCAGACAGCTTCATATGAATCTTTACATTAATACCATAGAATCAAAACCTGGGGATATTTGCTCAGAAATGTAAACAGAGAAAGGAGTCTGAAAAATCTGTCTGAGAGAAAATGTTTCTCACAATGCTGATTTTTCAGTCTTACACTTTTGATGACTTCCCAAGACTTCCTAAACACCAAAACTGTGCTGTGCTAGAAGTCAAATAACTGCTTTGGCTTATGCTATGCCTCATCAATTCAAGCCAAATTTTCCAGAGTATGTGACACAACCCAGTTATATCAAATATGAAAGAGAAGGTACATGAAACAAGTTGCAAAAAGGATCTTTTATCTTTGTTTTAGGAGTCCTCTGAAGGAGCAGAAATCAATGCTTTAGCTGGGTAGAAATTAGAATTAATATTATGCTATACATACACACAGTTTAAATCTTAAAACTATTAAAATTAATCGTACCTTTATATAGCTCCATCATGGAGATTGTAAGGAAAATGGTGAGTTTGCTGAGTTGAGTTCTTCCTGAATACTTCAAAATTGCATGTTGGTTGAGTTTCTTTTCTATAGCTTTATTTCCCACTCTGACTTTATAAAAACCCTTTAATGCTTTCTTTTGGGTTTTTTTTCCCCCAGCATGATTTTTATCAAATTTTGTCACAATGTAGTGATAGTGTCCCTGTAAACACAAGCCTTGCTAGGAAAAAAAAATTAATATATTATTATGAGTTGTTAGTTTGAGGACAGATGTCTGGACGTTATGTAATTCTAACATCTCCTGTGAGTTGTGCAGTAGAGGGGAAGGAAGCAGTACCCTGCAAAACCTAGGAAAAGAGGCTGGGTAGACTGGGTGAGAACAGTCCTTCACCTGAGATAGGACAGCTTCACCTTCCAGCAGCTGCTCCACCAACAGCTGTGCTGCAGTGCAAAAGAAAAGCTGAAGAACTTGGCTGGTTCCTGATCTCAGCTGACACCTCCTTCCTGCCATTGCATCCCTCACATTCCACAGGTGGGATGCACAGGTTCACCCCAAGACTTGGCATGAGGCTGTACCCACTGCAGCTGGTCTCAGATTGGGGAATGTGGAGGGGAAAGTAGGGAGGGAATGAGATTTGGCCATTGTGAGAAAATACCTAAGCTCTGACACCACACTACTAAGGAGTTTTCAATTTCAGTCCCAATGAGACTCAGATAAGCAGCTGTGATTGACAGCAACATTAATTCAACTTTAGCCAGCTTCAGGATCAGATAATATTCAGTAGCAGAAAGTAAATTGGCACATTAATGCCCAAAAGTCAAAGAGAAACTCATTTTGAGGAAATCACTACTGCCACTGGGTAAAGGGGAAAGGAAACAGAACAAAAACAACAACAAGTTCATTATTTCTTAGGGTTTGGGTTTTTACTTTTTCTAGTTTTGATTTTGATCTTTAATGGTGAGCAGGCACAATTTTAACTGTAAATCTCTTTTTATACTTAAAATTTGGGGTGAGGTAGGAGGGAGAATGTGTGTATAATGATAGAAAACTCCTGCACAATATTAATGAAAAATCATTGGCTTATTTTTTTATTATTACTTCTATACTCTTTGTTCTCAGAACAATCAGTAACAAACCATAGGCTCTGCTGTGCTCAACACTGCACAAAACCCAAAGTTTTCCCACACCCTACAGGACAGCAACCTGCAAGACATAATACCATACAGAGACACAGATAATTTCTTTCTATACCACCCTCTATCACATAGTATAATTTTTATATAAATTATAGTATTTCACGGCACTTAAACTAGTTAAAGCTTTTCTGAAGTATTTGTCTAAGAAAGCTCAGTAGAAGTGAGAGGGACAGCACAAAGAACATGCTGTCTGGAAAATGTAATCAGTAGATAACCTGCTAAAATGATGACAGGGGTAGAAGAACAATTCTTAATACTGAGTGAGAGAGGAACAATGGGGTGGGAGCTATCTGTGAAAATTATGTCAAGCAGAAAACCCAGGGAGAAAGGGGAGTCAAAAGGAAAGAGAAACAAAAAGAGAGGACATACTTGTGTGCCTGAACCCCCTGGGATTAAGAATGACACATCATCACCAAGTCTCAAATCTAGGGGTTTATCAACAACCCGTTGACAGGATCTCACTCTTAATAACAGCAGCACACTAAAAGGCTTTGCTCTTCTTCCAAAGCTGCAGTGTTTCAGCTCCAAAAGTTAGAAAATACCTCTACTATTTTCATTCAGCATGCAATGTACCCTATGGTACAAAGCAGCGTTCATCCACAAAAGCTTATTTTTCCCTTCAAAACGATTTTGCTCATGTTTGAGTGATCAGTGCACATGCTACTACTTTTTCTGTCCACGTTCCCATTGAGGACTTTTCTCACCTGCCAACTCTCCATCCAAACATCAGGAGTGAATTAAATATGACAAGCTGATGAGCCTCCTCTCCCAACCCCTTCATCTAGCTTGCTTGACAGAGGCCCAGAGTCTTCCAATTGAAAATTGATCCAATTATGCTGTTCCTTGTCCCTTGTTACTGCCTCCCAACTACTCAAAGTTCACACTAGTTTTCATGGTATAAGCACAAATGTACATGTACAATAGTTCATCTTGACATCTAAAAGACAAAGATCATAAGGGCAGGTCTAGAACTGGAGGAGGAAAGAAAGTGAATCACAAATGTATTCCAAAACAATCATCCCTTGGTTACCAAAAAAACATTCAAAATGGAGATGTTATATTATATGAGTTCATATAGCTTTTAGGTAGCATTACACTGCCAATAAGAAAATCAAACTAATATTAGTACTGGTACTGTGCATTTGAATTTCCTGCCCTCTGCTAGGCTGCCTCATAATGTTATCACACACACACATAGCGGGATCAAGTGTGCCTTAGCTGAAAGTCAAACCCTGCAGGAACAGGCCATACAATATTGACTTGATACAGCAGAGGCACAGATACTACCTGGGAGCTGGGACCTGCCAGTCACAATTCCTCAAGGAACCTGCAGAGTATTTTCTGTATATTGCTGAGGCGAGGAACAGAACTTGAAGTGGATGTAGCTCGGCAGGTTATGGCCAAAGATTGAATGAATTCTCTTTGTTTCCTCAGTGACAGAACTGAGTTGCAGGCAAATAAAACAGCCTGACAAACAGAACCTCAAAACGATAATAGGTCTGCTCCAGGTTCCATCTCATCTTTACACACACACAGAAGGCTGATTTAACCTTTCAGACAATGTTACTGCAGCCATAAAAGATAATCTGCTGTCATATTTTCTTTCAGCATAAAAAGTCTTCTGCTCGCCTCTCAGTACGATATTTTTAGAGTTTCTTTGTCAAAACTGCGAGGTCAAATGAGTGCTCTGCTATTATACCTTTCTGCATCTTCAATTCATTCCACTTCATGTGTCACAGGCTCCTTTCAGTTTGCTCACCTGAGAAGGTTCACAGGACAATGCCTTGGTGCCCCAGAGTGACAGGAGAGGAAACACGCACGTCTCAGGCACCTCTCATATGTCAGAGTGCTTTACTGTAAGGGACAATCAGCATGATACTGAGAAATACAACTAAAAATAAGAAAATCAAGGAGGGAATAATACAGGGAAGGCATAAGATATTTTACAGTAACTGATACTAACGAACACAGCAAAGGACAGCCATGCAACGCAACCAGATTCAAAGCTCTTTATTGCCAAGACTGGCGCCTGAGGCACACCCCTATACTCTCTCCTTCCTTTCTAAATGCCCTTTTCTAAGATGACCCAAGCTGGCTAAACAGGAAATTAATTTCTTATCTTTCTTCAAATGTATACTATTCCCTTTTGTCTCTCTCAAATAATAATGTCCCGTGAGGCAACGCACCTTATGTGCCTTACTTAAAACTACATATATAGATTTGATTTGCTACTTCAACCTTGTCTAGCCAAACAGGTCTTATCAAAGACAGATACTGGTCTAATCTGACACAATTAGCTTTTGTTAAAAAAACACTGCATTTTATCCAGTTTTCCATGTAACTCCCTGTCCTTGAACTACCCTTTTCCTTCAAAGGTGGTTCAAAGACTTTTTTTAGTACTGAGGTCAGACATACATAACCATCCTCAATTCAAAATACTTACAAATCCCTGTCTTGGACTACTATCACAAGTCAGACAAAGCTGTATTAAATGTGATGGTCAAATTTTTTTCAGCTGAAAATCAGCTTTCAATAGAATGAAAAAGCCCTTGGAAAAAATCTGACTTTCCATTGAACTGCCAGGCATGTAAACCCAGAATTAGTTCCTGAGAAATCAAAGATATTTATATTACAAATGATAATTTGATGTCTTGCAGATATTTAGTTCAAATCCCTCACTGATCAAACAGCTTTCCTGAGGGTGGATCAAGAACTACTATAAAAGAATCTGGAACAATACCCACCATGATGCACAGATGCATAAAATAATAATTTAGGAAGGGCCAGACTTCCTAAATTATTTGACATATACACCTCTAGATTATAGACTGGAGAGCTCTTGTCTGCTATCTAGACGTGTATCCATCCTTCATTGCTGCATTCCGCGGTCCTTACCCCCACAGCTGGGCACACACAGGTTTGCTCCTTGGGGACCGCAGGGAGTGGCACCACTGGCCAGGCAGAGAGAAGGGAAAAGCAGTCCATGTCCAGGAGATGTAGAAACTGTGCAAAACACCAGGATAGGAACTGGAGAGCACAGGAGTGAAGAATGACACAGCATGAAGAGGGGAAGGGCCCAGCTCTCCTGGGCGATCTGTGGCCACACACTAAACTGCTTACTGTAGATACTGCCACTGCCTGGTAATTTTACTGCTGTTCACCAGGGAAACATTCATCATCCTGATGTTCATGGAGATTGAGTCTACTTAACTGGGCTTTAAGTCACCACTGTGACAGTACTGAAGGTATCTATTGCCAGGGACACCTATTTTGTTCAACACCTGCAGTAAAATAAACATCTGAGCCTCTGAAAGCTATTTATCATTAATCATGTTCTGGCTGAGATAGTGCTTTCCCTTTGCACCTTGCTAACATCCGTTCTGCAGAAATAGAGGAATCTCTGAACTGATATCAACTTCCACAAGATTTACAATGCAATTTGGAGACTTTTTTCCCAGAATAAGAGAGTAGAGTCTATTACGGTAATTATATTCTTATATATGTTAGAAATAGGAGTTTAACAACAAGAACAAATAAAACTACTTCAAATCAAAATACATTGCACAAAGCATTTTTCGCAATATGATAAGTGAGTCAAGTATTGCTTTGTTGACAAACTTCAAGCTAATAATTACAACTTATAAGCTAATAATTATATATAATTATAATTATTACAAAACAAATACAGGATTTTAAAACTCAGTGAAGAACTACAGGTTCACACACAGAGACAATGAAGTACTTATTCCACTTCTGGAGAACAATGAGGAACTAAGATCATGTGCTCCTTCAGAATGCTAGAAAGATAAATGAAGCAGAGCTAAGTAACTAGATAGGATTTAGCAAGTGTAGTCACACAGACATAACCCAGGACAACTAGGAACACCAAAAAAAAAAAAAAAAAAAAGGGTAATTTGAAGATTGAATATTTCCTCAGATACTAAATCAACTAAGCAGAGGGAATCTGTTCGAGTTAATTCCCTTAGCAGAGGGAATTAACTTGAACAAGTACTTCTATGGCTTTCCTAGCAATAAATACCTTCTAAAGGTGCTAATTAATAAAGCCTGAATTTTAGACTGCACATGGTCTTTCACATAATCAAGTCTGAACTCCTGGCCAAAGACACTTAATTTTCCTCCTGTATTGATTTCAGAAATTTGTGCGTGCTAAAGCATACCAGGTGTCAGGAAGGTATCCATTCCTGATGAGAAAATACCAGCAGTGAAGATATCATTACTTCCCTTAGGAATATTTGCCACTGAGTGGTTACTGTTAAAACATCTTGCATCTTTTAGTACAAATTTAGTCCATTGCCTGCATTTTTTTTTTTAATATAAAAATTAAAATGTTCCAGTATCACGTTGCATGTTTTCCATTAAAAAGCACTTAAAGAGTCGCTATTTTCCTTTTTCCTTTATTTTTAGTATTTTGTAAGAAGAATGAGTGGGCTCATTCTTAGAAACTTGCCAACTTTTTCATAATCACTTTAAAACATGGACCACCACACTGGACATAGTATTCCAGCTCTGGCCTCACTTCTATCTAACACAGAAGACTGACACACTACTTTTATTCTTTACTAACTGTTTCCATGCATTGCTTTCCTTAGAGCTCATGAAAAGTCTTAGTGCTACAATCCACAAGCACTTCAGGGAAGTTTGGCCCTCATCACGTACTTTTTTCAGGAATGCAATTACAAAAAATATTTGTATGAAAGCAGCTTGCCAAACAATCAAGTATGGTTCCATGGCTGTTCTGTCCTTACCAGGATTTTATCTCCATCATCCACCTGTTCTTTTATGAGCAACTTCAGTGGTGAAATTATTGAATATTAGATTTTCCATTGACCCCTCTCGAACCTGCATTGAAACACTCACCCAATTCATGGCAGCTCTTCACTGGCAAATACTGTTTACAATCTATCAACCACACAATTCTTGACCAATTTGTGTCTTATTGATACCATAGAGAGAGAGAACTTTATCATCATGCCTTTCCAAATGCCTTAACAAAGCTGGTTAAATGCAGGTCATTTTTATCAGACTTGAAATTTCATCTCAGGATAAAATCAGATTGGTCTGACAAGATCTATTTTCTATAAAAACATTGTGAACAGCTTTATATGTAGGTTAAATACATGTTACAGTTCTCTTATTCCTTAAAAGCCAAACTTAAATAGCCAAATACAGCCTAAAAGGGCGATGATTATATTACAGAGATTGGCAAAGGTTTCTAGTACCAAGCATCAGAAAATTTCTTTTTAGGATTTCTATTATGTAATTTTAAACGAGATATAATTCACTAATTAAAAAGGCAACCCAGTATAATTTTTGACAATTTACAATGCTAAGCTTATTTTGTATTTAGCCCCCGGATTTCACTGTAAACTGGATGATGATAAATGTATTCTGCTCTAAAGTTTCTTGAACATTTAAATAATTTCTAGTGAGAGATAACAGCATTTTCCAGTTTTGACAAAATGAAAACATTTATTTGAGCCTTTGCTCTTCCACTTTTTTTTCCTTTTTGTTTTCAGAATTTGACTTAAGCAGCTAATTTCCTGGGACAGCACTGCAAGTTCTGCATCTTCTAAGGACATACCTTGATGACAGCAATTTCTACACTGCAGTGTTACATAAAAATCATTAAGTACTCAAAAATATGACTGCTACTGCTAATATACCCAGAGAGCCTGGCAATGTGTTTTAAGTTTCCACACTTTCAACAGGTTTTTTGGGATGCTGAAGTTTCTATTTTGGGGTTTTTTACCTTTTTTTTTTTTTAAGATGCCATCATGGATATTGAAGTTAAAAATTAATAGGAGTTATTATTCTCCTAATACAGAATAAGTGACCCTTGGTTTGGATCATTAATTAGCAAGATTAGTCCAGATGTAGTGGGCCATATCAGAGCGCTGAAAAGCCTTGCTACATCAGGTGTCTGGCAGTGCTGCCCCTCATTTTGGCAGGAGCTTGGAGGACTCCATGACCTCAGTCACTGCTGGATATGCCAAGTAATGTCTTGCCTACAAGTCTTGATGGTGAAGCTCCGGACAAGCATTTATTACAGCTCCCCACAAACAATTCAGCCCTTCAACCAATCAAAACTGACACAACCTCAGTCTGAAGCACAAATCAAAGTAACATATGTCATATTCAGATTTTCATTTCCAACCACCCCACAGGACTTTTGCAGTTCACACACAGTCTCATCCACTGCTTTAGCTCACACAGAAAGCTGGAGATATGTCAGAGCTGGAGTTGCTCAAAGCTCTTCTACTTGGTCCCAACAAGATCTCAGTTCTTCCCTTGATCCTCTGTTCCTGGCCCTGGAACACTCAGGCTGTTACTGAGTTATCTCTGGCCCCACCATTGCAGAAGATCAGTTATTTGTAGGACCAGGCTATCCTCTCACAGGCTTAGAAGTCATAGGCAGGTCCCAGTCTCAGGCGTTTTGGGAAACCAAAGCAAACAAGGCAGCTAACATAAATCCTGAGCACTGAAGCCCCAGAGAAAAAGGGACCATGCTCCACTTCCTTTCCACAGCAGACTGCAGAGTGATACAAATGTGCTGCGCTGCTCAAAACTGGTCCCCTCTACAAACAACAAAATTCTGTCAGAACTCCGAGGTGTCAAGTGTCTTTCAAGTGACCAAATTCCTTCTTATGCTCTGTCCTGGGAAAAACATGGGTTTAGCTATCTAAATGTCACCCAATTCAGTGGCAGCTGCCAACCAACAATTTGATCATACCTCAAAAAAAAAAAAAAAAAAAAAAAGTGACTAGAGTGAAACTTGAGTAGCAAAGAGTTTTGGTGTCCACTCTGGATTAGGATTTAGCACAGGACTTGTCAAAGATGGGAAAGAAAAACATTATTTCATGTTCACAGAATAGCTACACCTGCTCGTGCTCAGTATTGCTGGGTTTTTTATTATAAGCAGCTCATGACTGAAACCCCAATAAGTGACCTCTCCCTCTGTAATAAAACACAGAATGAGAAAACCTCATGCTCATTCATGCTGTACTGTACTTTTCCTCACCCCCATCACTGTCTGTATTTGTGTTGGGGCAGCACCAGTGCATGTGTGCAGTGTACTGACAAAACCAGAAGGGAATGATGCCAACCACAGAAGTCACTTGTCACACTTGCAAAAATCTGTCTTGTTCCCACTCACAGCCTGCCCCATGTCTCTCCAGCTTTATCCATCACATCTCACTATCCCCACTCAGTTTGCCAGCATTCAGAGGTTCACAGGAAAGCCTCTCGTGCCTCTCAAGAAAGCCTCAGGCCCTCTCAAGACAATTGTCTTGCTCTAGACTAGTGTAGGGACAGGAGCAGGGAGATGAGCCTTCCTGGCTGGAGATCTAACATTTCCTTTTCCTATTTCTGATTTATATTTGATAAGCTGCTCTGCTGATCAAAAGGCAGTTTGATCTCTTAGCATGTATCCTATGTTCTGTTATTTTCATCTGCCTCTGTTCATAAACAAGGTATTCTGGCTTAACTGTTCAGAATTTTAAACTAATATTAGAATAAATACCTCATATTTCTTTCCATGTTCACTAACCTTTTTATTAGATATGTGCCATAATCAATTATCCTCAATTGTTCTTTGCACTAGAATGTGCATACTTCTTAGGGAGCATTCTTTTGTGAGGGCTTTCTAGTGGGACTTTCTCTGTATTAAAATATCCTTACAACACCAAATATCTGGGTTGCCAGAAGGCTGCTTTCTTTGGATCACAGCAGAACCTATTCCTGGGCAATGTGTCTTCACATCTTCAACACTGAGCCCTCCCCTTCTTAATATGCTTTCTTCACAAACCTATTAGAGAGTGCCAACTTCATCCAGCTACCTAATTGTGTCTATGACATTGGTTACACACTGGAAAAAGCTGCTGGAGAATCTGAACATAGCCTTTGGACCACACAAGAGCAGAGATTTTCAGAGGATGTCTTAAACTAAACAGACTTTGTATTAGCAAGATTTCAGAAAGGTTGTTCTGCTCTCAGCAGCTCAGCTCAGCACATGGAGATGTAAGGATTATTTTAAGCCAGCCCCAGCAGCTCTTATTCATTACCAGTCTGGCCAGAAGTACAACATGCTATTGAGTAAAACACAGTTCTGCAAAATGCCAAACCATGTCCTGATCTTGCCACACCACTTTTGAATCTACTTCCATATATGGAATGAGCATGGTTTCTCAAATCACACAAAAAAGCAATGCTATATTTCCATGACTACACTGGATGTTATGCAGGTGCTGTCAGCTCACTCAAGGGTTTCACCAGCACAGGTCATGTTGATATCCTGCTTTTACATTCCGTAGGGACACACACATCCCTGATTACAAGTTCTGTTTGTACACTCATACTGGGCCAAGAGAGTAGCACTCCAGTCTATCCTCAGTGCTGTACCAAGGAGTCCTCAAAAAGCTTTCTCAGCATTTTCACTTTCTTTGGAGCTACTGCTCCCTTCTGACATGACACCAATCTCCTGTTTTGTTCTTTATACCACAGTCTTCTAATAAAGGTAGAGAGATTCTATTGTCTTTATATAGATTTTCTTTTCTAAAATATATAGTGAATTATTACTTTTGTTCCTACTTTTTTTTTTTAGAATCTTTACAAAAACAAGCAAGCATCAAAATAAGAGACACACTGTTCCTCCAAGCTTTCTTCCACATTTGTTGCCCATCCTTCTACTAAATTCTGCAAGAAAAGAAGTTCTTTACAGGATTTTTCTCATAAGGGATCATATTTTCCTTTCAAGTTGTACCTTTAAAACCTTTGACTCGTGGCAATGCAGAAACTGGAGTTTTCTCAAAAACCCTCTCCACAGATCTGTGAACTATTTTGACTATTATTGTGCTGCTTTATCTCATGCATTGATTAAATATCTCATCTTACTTCCTGAAAAATGCCAAATAATTATTTTTCTATTTGAACATAATTTTGGTACATTGGTTTAACTCTCCATCTGCATCACCAGAGGCTTGTAGCAAGACTATTACTGCAGCTGTTACTCACAAAGTTCCAGCAGCCATTTTCTTGCCTTGTTTTCACTGCAGTAATTTAGTTTGAGCAGAATGAAGCCCATTTGTTTGGAAACTCTTGATCACATTATTCTCTTGTTACCCTCTACTTCCACCATCGTCCTGGTCCCAAGTTCTCCTGTTGCAGGGCAGAGACACTACAACCACTACTATCCTCCATGGTTGTCTTGGTGCAGATTCATTTTACCTGACAATTTATTGATGAGAGGTTTTTGAAAGCTTTCACTTTATTTGAATCAGACCTTCTCTGGTCTCTGTGATTGAAGTAATTCTCTTGATCAAAACAAATTTGTACTTATATTTCACTGCATTTAATTATTAAGGTTTATTCTACCTACACCCTGCAAATTATTAGATTTGTGGTGCCACTGGTAATAAACTGGTATTAGCAAGGGATGTAACCACTGCCAGTCGTCATTCTTCACACATCTGCTTTCTGGAATACTTCTCTGCCAGATGGTGATGCCAAGGACAATCTCATGAAACAATCTTCCACAAAGAGTGCAGAAACCCCTGCTAACTTGCCTGTGCTTCTAAATTAGTTCCCTCTGCCAGCACCAGGGTTCAAATATTTTATACAAAAGCTGCACTTCAAGTGAAGAGCTTCAAAATTATCTGACCTGAGGCAGCTGACACCAGAGACTTTCTAAGGCTGGAAGGGTCTGTGCACAGCCAGGTCACAACAGCATTCATCCTTTCTAATGCAATAATTTATCTTACTCATACCAATGGTATCTCCAGTTCTGTAATCAAGTTAAGTGTACCATATGCAGAAGTTCCTTTTCTCTAGGAAAAGAAACCCTATTGCCAAGCTATGGGCAGAGCAGTTTTGGAATGTCCTGAGACATTTCTATGCCTTAAAACATGCAAGGAAATCCTTTTAAGTTTTCCGAGGTCAAATTTCTTTTTATGAATCCCATGTTCACTCAGCTTTTCACTAGCTTAATATTTTTGATATTAATATTAATATTTTGCTGGGTTTGGTGCCATATTAATTACACAGAAATTACACAGCTTTTTAGCTTCCTTTTTCTTCTAGATGTATTTAGTGTAGTATTTTCTAATTAGAAAATCAGATGCCTTTTATACGCTCCTAGTTTCCTTGGTATGGAGAACATTGTGTTTGATTTCTTATGTTTTGCCTTCAGAATTCTATATTCTCATGTTCTAAAGTGAGAATAATTTCACCAAGTTTTATCTACTTAATTATTAGGTATCTAAGTCTAATTTAAATGTTTAGACCGTTTTACAGCAAATAAAAGGAAAGCAGCTCATCCTGATCTCAATTCATTCCAATTAGCCTTATCCTGCAGTGCTGGAGTTAAAGGTCTTGGATTTGGCCATTTCTCTTTGCTGATGAAAAAGTAAGACTAGCAGGTTAGCTATCTGCCCGATGCCCTGCTGTAGGGTGTCTGAAAACAGGGGATGCCAATGATGTCTACTTAAAATCACACAGATTTGGCAGAAAAGTCCCATGCATGTCTTGAACACCAATGTGATTATTGCAACAGTCTTTCCTATCCACTGTGTGTAGCCGACTCATGCATCTCTGGTGGTGCTGTTGAGTTGGTTGTAGGTTCTTTGGTATTTTTCATTTGTTTGGGCTTTTGATTTTGTTGGTGGTAGTGGTTATTTTGTTTGGGGAGGGTTGGGAGGCTATTTTGAGGGGCAGTTGCTGGTTTTTTTTGTCGAATGAAAAGTCATTTTCTTGTCACTGTACAACCGATGGCAGGGAAGGTTTTTCTTCTACCCTTTATCTGCCCCACATAGTCTCTATCTTCCAAACCTCTTTCTAATGTTAATTTGCCTCTTCATTTATTCTTTTTTAATCTTATAGGTGTATTCTTACATCCTTTGCATGTCTTATCCTTCTATTTTCAAAAGTAGCTGCATTACCACTTATCAGTTATATAAGCAAGTTTCCATTTAAGGTCTCTGATTTTTACTTACATGGAGGCGTTATATTCAAGATATAATAGACTTCAAATAACGTGAGTAAGATGTCTCAATTTTCTACTCTGCCACAGGGAGCTATCAACTAAGACTGCGGTCTGCAAATACCCCAGACATTTTACTCAACACATGTTAGAGAACAAGCCACTTCTCAGTCTGCAGCTACTTCTATATAAAAAGATGTGACTAAGATCAGTTCCACTAACTTCCTCCATTTTGCCCACATCTCTGCAATGCTTCCAGTTTCAAAGTTGAAAGCAGCAATATTTTAGCCTTATTCTGCAAAAAAGCCAGAGTTAATTCTTAGAGTCCAACATTATATCTGGATCTGGACTTTAAGTCAGGCTTTCCTGTAAATACACACTGAACCAGATTTTATTAATATTGATTTTCATTACTCTCCCTTCTTTCAGACACAAGAAAGACAAAGAGAGAAAGAATGAATCTCTTTTAAAAGAGACCTCATGATTTGACTTTGCAGAGTTACAGTATTATTCCTTTTATCCTCAATTGTTCAATATTTTAAGTTACAATACTAGCAGGAATTTTTTTTTTAAACACTCCTTGAAAATATAAAAAAAAAAATCACAAAGAACTAGAACAGAATTTGCTTGTAACAGCTGTAAGTTAAAATTAAAATATCATTTACACCAGATTTAGTGATTCCTCCTCAGCTTTCTTCACAGCCCAGATTAATTTATCCTTACATATTAAATCACCGTAGATCCCACGGGCTTTTCAAACACACATCTGTTATTTTCACAATTAAATCTAACGTAACCATCGCCCAATTTTTCAGCCAGTCTATGCTGATAACTCCGCATCCTCTACAAATTCCATGGTACATGAGAGCATGAAGAGCATCCTCTCCTGCAAGAGCCAGGAGGAGAGCTCCCTCTAAAAACATCTCTTGTCTTTTGAGACACTTCAATCTGCTGTACGTGCACTGCAGAGCTGGCGATGTCTCTGTGCCTCCCCAGAGCAGTCATGCACACAAGCTGTGCTCTACAGCACCCAAATAATCTCAGTCAGCTGTTAGCAGGAGTCAACCACGTGCACAACTCAGCCAGAGGAAAGTTTCATGGTTTGCCTGCTCCCACTCAAACACTACCAAAATGAAAATGTTTGCTCTTTAAGCTAAAACGGAACTTATGCCAAATCATCCTTTAAAAAACACACACACAAACTGAACTCCAACAAAGAGAAAAATGTGAGTTCTCCTTATTACAGAAAACAGACTAGAAAAAAACAGAAGTGACATCTATACTTTCAAAACTTTCTTAGTTATATTCCTTCATAAGCACAACAAAATAATATTAAAAACTCATAAGTAATCTACAAACTGAGACTCCAAAATATTCACAAAAAGGACGCTAAAATGAAAGGCTGCAAAACTCAAAAAGATCTTAAAAACATCGCACAAAAGATGGATCTGGGGAGTGGTGACATTAACTTCTAGAGATTCATGCCTGCAGCAGAAATACAGAACCTAGCAGTAGAATATCAAGCAACATCTGTAACAAATGTGCACTTAAAGCAGTCTGATATAAGACAACATTCCTCTGAAAAATTCTTCTATGTAATTTTGATTAATATCACAATAAATCCTATCCTTAGGGGCTTTTTAATAGTAACTATAATGTGAGCATATTTTCCTTTGAGGAGGATGGGATTGCCTTCAGTTACAGAGCCCCCATTATGTGATGAGGCAAAAGGCAAATCACCTTTGGGGCCAAATGCAGGGCTTTACAGAGCTGTCTCGTGTATTTCTACCTGGGACCACATCTGCTGCTTTGTTGAGGGGGTGGGGGGAGTGCTTGGGTTTGATTTTTGTTGTGGTTGGTTTATGGGGAAGGGAGTTTCCAGTTTCACACCTCAGAAGCTGCCACCTTTCCAATATTAATAACATTCTTTAACGGAGGCTGTTTTATGGCACAGACACGCAGGTGGGCTGTCCTGCCCAGGTGCAAGGCAGTACTGCCCTGCTATCTTCTCCCTATCCCTGAACTGCACAGGCATGGATTTGGTCTGACTGGAATTTCCCAGTTATGCCAAGAGGTTTGCACTTAGTTTCTCCCACTTTTTAAAGCAGCCTTAGCGCAACATCTACCTTTTTCTATTACGCTATTTAAATTACATCTCCCTGGAGATGCAACCAGAGCAGCTGGAGTGTGATAAGGCTTCTTGCCAGCTTTGAAAGGCTGTAGGACCCACATCTGATTTGCTTTTGAAATGCCAGCACTGCACATAGATTTTCCTTCCTCTTTTATGCTGCCCTAAACGATGTGATTATGTCTGTAATACTATAAAGCAACTGTGTCAACAATAAAGAGGAAACATTTATGGCATAGGTTATTAAAACAATGAAAAATAGGCCAGTGCAATTTAAGTTCCTTGAGTGGGCTGAATAATAACTAGTTAAATAAGATAAATAATTTATTACAGAATCAACACAACAAGCACAAGAAAATTGCATTCACTTTAAAATGCATCTCAAGAGGCTTCAGAGCAGAAGCCTGGACAATCCACAATGAATGTGTCAGAGCAAATGCAAAGTGAAGGAGGTTTAGAGAACCTGTTGCAGAATGGAGTAATGACTCAACTTCAGAATATCCACATACTTAAAAACCAGCCAGTTAAACACACCAGACAAAAGTTTATGCTAAAAGTAGTAGTGGCTCAAGAGACGGAAGATTACTGTGGTGGCTGGGTGGATTTTCTGCTTCAGCACACAGCCCCTACAACTATGTGTGGTCAAAGCTCTGTGCAACCCTGGGCAAAAACAGGACGCATTTCTACAGGGTGGGATAAAAGCTCATTAGGAAATTATAAGGCTGCTTACAAGTAAGGCCCAGCTCAAACATCATCAGATTAAGAAAGGTAGAGTAATACTCATCTTCAATTGCTTATTCTGGAAGAGAATGAAAGAAGAGTGCAGACAGAACTCAGTATAATCAAATGCAAGTTCCCTTACAAGCCTGTATTTTTCATGCTCAGTCTGACAACTCAGTTCAAACAATTCAAGTTGTTTGTAATAACAAAGCAAATATTTCCAAAGATTAAAAAATTAGAATTAGGCTTGTATTTCCATTTTTAGGCTTTTAATTAGGTTTTTCTGAAGTGCTGTAAACAGAGCAACTCTAATTAATGGCTTTCATACTTTGCTTTTAAATAATACCTCTTAACAGCCTGGCAGTTTGGAGGTTTCAGATAAAATTGGGACTAGATCAGAAAATATTGTTTGGCTTGACTTTAACAGAAAAGAGAGAAATCTGAACTTTCCCTACACAAATAGATCTCATGAGATTCTCACCTTGATCATGTTTCTGACAAGAATTTATATTAAGATCTCGCCATCTTTTCTGAAGTAGACTCAATTTTCCACACAACTCAGTATCTGACCTTGTATGAAGAACTCACCCAATCTCCTGACAGATATGGCTTAACTTTTAAAAATAAACACAAAATGTGCACATACAAACACCACTATAAAACAATTTCTGTGTCTGTAGTGTATAGGACACAGCGAATTATTTAGCCTTTCAATTTTTAACTGAGATCTGAAGCATATTTTACATTGCTACAGGATAAAGAATTTGTACTTTGTGTGTAAAGCAGTGATACCATAAACAGCTAACAATGAAAGAAAAGGAGGCACTGGTGTGGACAGGCCCAAGACTCCGTGTTCCTTCCTCAGCATTTCTACAGAACCCAAATCACTACTGTTACATTTGTTCCTTTCTCATTTAAGGAGGCAGGGAGAAAGATTGGGGAAGATGGGACAAGCAAGAAGGCAAGAGAAAGAAGCAGGGGAGAGAAAGTGGGATGACAAATCAATAAAGTAAATTTTCCCTAGCAGCAAAAATAACTGACAGATCTGCTTCCCAAAGAACACTAAAAATTACTTTGCGAGTAAAAGTGGCAGAGAAGATAAGTCAACTTGAAGGACTCACGGGAGAGCTGTTATTGACAGATACGCAGATGATGTAATTGCTCAAGATGAGCAGGTTTTTCTTTTACCTCAATAAAGCACTTCTGGATGAAAAGATTAGAAAGACAGGTATGAGACAATAGCATAAAGCCCATTTCTAACTTACATAATTTTATACAAAGCAGACTTGATGTATGAAGTGGAGAAGAAATGCATTGAATGCTGAAGATAAAGTATTACAGAGAACAACTTACGCACACTCCCAGTGAAAAAAGAATTTAATATTTGATGAAATATACTTTGTCTCTTGAAGAAATGCATTGATTTTCCAAAAGGCTAAATACACGTGTTTACTAAAACATTTGCTACTGTTCTTATATATATTAGCTGATAGAATAAATTGTCCTGTTTACTCTCCTGCATCTTGCTCCAAGTGTGATTTCTTATGCAATTTGTTCAGGAGACAATCTAGTGTATGCTTCCTATGTTTCAGCTTCTGCTGCATTATGTATACCATGACATTCCCTTCAGCCATTCTGGTAGCCTTTCAAGACAAGTTTTGAGCATCAAATGGTTTGGATTTTAGGGGAGTTTTTAGGTTGGTTTTTCTTTCCTGTTACTGAGAAACATTAGACAAGACTGATGACAGGTGAATGTATGCAGTAAGGGGGGGAACAAAGAGATAGTGTTTTCCATATTTCCATTTAGTTAGATGATTTTCTTGTGCTTTAAAATGAAATTTCTTAGTGTAAGAACAAGAATATGCTTAGAGCAGGATGTTGCCACCAGTCTCTCTATGCAAATATCCTTTAACAAACCTCACAGATACCTAAAGCCTCTCTTAACTCACACTGGGCCACCTCTCACGTCAACATTACCTGAATGGTGCAACCCTGTTGCCAGGCTTCTGACCAGCCCCAGTGCATATGGGGTAAGTACCCAACTTGGTTAATTGTGTTCAAGGTGTCAGCCAGAACCTGCCACTTCAGATTGAACACTTCAGTACAGTCCCTTTTCAAAAACTCTTTACTTCTAATGCTAAGAATTATACATTTTCTACATTTGTGAAGACAACAAGGTACATTTTCATGAATGGCCACTAAATACTATGAGCTTCAAACGTGAGTAATATATTCTAAATAATTCATCCAGATGCGGAAAGTATTGGCTACCCACCAGCAAGATTTAAGCACTGAAATTATCTAAAACATCTGAAGGGTAGATTAGGTTTCCCAACGCTGCTTGAGAGCAGAACGTGGTAAGCAACTATCAGTTAAATCAACAAGATGGTAAATGAACCCCTGAGAAAATAAGCAAGTAATGAAACAAAATGAAAGTGAAATTTCATCAGAGTTGTTGTTTTAAGGCTTTAACAAAAATCTCCCTCAGGAGTCTCTCTTTCACAGATCTTTTTCTTTGTTTGAATACAGGATCAACTGAAGGATGGCGACACAGTTTATATCATCAATAATGATGAATTGACCGAAAACTATGAATCGTCTGCTCACCTACCGGTGCCAGCGCAGGACAGCACAGGCTCCATCCAGGCTACAGGCAAGGAAGATATTCAGGAAGGAGACCTAGGATTAGGAGGGTACAAACTCCACCTTCAACACACTGCAGGTCAACCACAGAATTCATTAGCATGAGCAGTGTAATGTTAATCACAAGAAAGAAGACTAAAACAAAGAAACAAAAGATCCTGTTACGTGAACAGGAGGTCAGAAAAAAATGTAATAAGCACAAAAATCAAAGAAAATTTAGATCAGCAACAAAATGCCTGCTCCTCCCAGGAAAGGAATTTGTTATCATATCCATATGTCTACAACCATATGCCAGTCTTATGACTGAAGCAGTTTTTAGTATAAAGACATAGGGCAGTACCAGTCCACTGTAAATCCATTATAATAAACTTTTGTCTCAGCACTTGACTGTACTGTGCCCCTTACATGGACACAGGCCTTTGAGTATTGCTTAGAGTCTTCAGTAAGTTGAAATGGAGAGAAATAGCTTCCTAACATTCATGCTTACATGATGACATCTCTTTTCTACTCCTGGTCCTTACAAGATCCACACAGAACTACTCAGCAGCTTTTACATTTATAAGGAAGAAGCAGAAGATTCCTTGTCCAAGGAGTATGTGATCTAAAAATGTTTAAAACATGCATTGCAGCACCTCAGTCTCAATAGATAAAGCTCCTTCATGCTCACACTATAGACATTTCCTGACACCCTGCCAAATATTTGCTTTCTAAATGTACCTTATGGCCTGGTCCACAGAGGGTTTCACTAGGCTGCCACAAACTGAACACTGCTAGTAGGAGACATCAAGGTGTATGAAATCAACAACACCCCTCATGGCAGCACAGAATGGGCACAACCACTATTTAAAACCCGCAGCTGTTCCACAAGGCTTTTATCATTACAGCTCCGCAACACGCAAAACTTAAATGGGGGAAAGGTTTTCTTGTTTTGAAAGATCATTCTAAACATATACTTTGATTTAAGAACTCAAATGTTTCTTTTTTTTACTGTTTAAGAAGGGTTGTTTCTAATCAAATATTTCTGCAAAACAGTTCTCTTCAGACTGCCTGCTCCAAGGATAAATTTATCTGTCTGCTTACACTGGGCACTCAACATTACGCTAGAAATGAGGACTGTGGTGGTTAGGTGGAAAAGGGGAAAAAAAAGAAAACCAAGAGAGAGGTATCAAAGTGCTCATTGCTCTGCATAAACACAGTAAATGGATAACCAACTGCTCAGCCATACATACTGCTGGCTGCCATATACCTGCCACATATCAAGCCTTAGTACAGATCAGCTTTGGCACACAGCAGCAGCTAAGCAGTGCAAAACCAGGGAGAGGGTCAGGCTTCTGTTGTTAGAGCATGTGCCTTTCCTCACAGCACGAGTTTCAACTAACTATGCATGATGATGTTCCTGCTACGAAAGTCAAAACATCAGGAGTTTTTAAGGAAGATCATTCTTAGTATACAAAGACAATGGGCAAGAAGATATTTATTATCTAGGAGAGTAAAAATCAAACTGTCTCTGTTAACAGTCCTAAAGATGAATAGGTCCTAATTTCACCACGAATAAAACCTAAAATACAAATATAATCAAGTTTAAGTCATTCTTTTCCAGTGTCATTAATTTCTGATTATATGTGACTCCAGAACAGCCATATTAAGCATATATTTGAACACAATGGAGTTGTATGTGCTGTTACAAAAGATTAGAAGCTTTAACTGGCATTTTATTTTTCCCTAAACTCTAATCAAGGATCTTCAAAGAGCCTTAATCCCCATGTGGTTTAAAACAAATAATATTCAGGCATGATAAGTTCTTAGAAGAACTATTGAATTTCCAACTCCATGTTTTGCTTTGTTTAGCTGCAAAGGCTGGGAAAAGATATGCAGCATCTTGCAAGAATCGATGGAGAATGGGTAAGGAGGGGAGGTTTTATGGCCAAGTACTGGGAGACAGCAGAGATCAGAGGAAGGAGAAGCGGGCAGAGAGACAGTGGAGTGGGGTGAAGATGTGGCAAGAAGTTCTTGGGTAGGTGCTAACACCATCCTGACTTCAGTAGCCATTTTCTGGTTTCAGTCTTTGCAAGTATTGAGGGCATGTCACCAGGCTTACTGAGTTTCTTGGGAAGCACGGATTCCAGTCCCTAGATTATACTAGAAATCAATAAAGTGCTGTAGTATAATGAAGAGGCAAAGCTGTTTTTCACAACTGTGACATGAACTGGAAATTACAAACTCTTCAATAGTTTTGCTCTTAGCTTCTACTTTGAGATGCATCCTGAAGCAAACTATACAGGGGCTTGCTGATTTATTTATTGTGCCTATGTCCAGATTTCTCATATTTGTACAATGATGAATGGAGAGCTCTAGGGTCTGAAATTCTCTATTTAAAAAGTCTGCAGCAAATACTTTACACACTGTTCTACCCCTATGCCTTAAAGGGCTGCTCGGTAAAGAAAGTCATCCCTTATAACAGGCAAGTCATAATCAAATTCACATCTTCACAGGGCAGATTTTTATGTTAACATTGCCAAAGAGGCTGAATCAGTGGTCCCAGCAGGAAGGGCATTTATCACCTGGGATCATGCTCAGCAACCAAAGTATCATTGGTTTTTAGGAAAATTAGCAATATGAGCTGAAAGCAAACCCAAAGCATCTGCTACTAACTGGCAGTAAGAGTCTCAATTGTCCATTACATTCACCACTTCCCTACTTTAAGATATTCTTTTCATGACAAGCAGCTCAAGAGACTTACAACAACCTTAGAGCAAATGACATTTGTATTAAAAAAAAATTACTGACAACTAGTAATTCTGCATGACTGTTTAAACAGAGTAATGAATAATCAGAGAGACATTTAATGTTAATTTACAGCTTGCACACTGGATATTTAAACTACTCAATATCACAGTGTTTGACTGAACGTGCAAGTCGCTCACAATAAATGTGAAGCTATTCCTTCTATCTGACAATCTAATAAAACACTGCTTGGAAAATAAAATGTAATATATATCGTCCAAAATGTAGTGACTGCGTAATCAGAATGAATGTCAGGCAAGGTGGAGATCTGGAATACTGCTAAACCTTTCAGGTTTCAAAATTAATAGATGACATTTTATACAGAACTATGAAGAGCTGAGTTTGAAAGTAGTGGAACAAATCCTGGCTATACAGCAGAGCCAGTCCAAAAAGGCACTCTACTGAAAATATCAGATCACTAGGATAACTTTCACAGAGATGTGCAATATTTGGTAACCTCACTGATAACAGGGGCCATCGGAAGCAGACACTTATGTTGCTGTGTTTCAGTAGTAACATTAGGGCCATCTCCAAACTGATGAGCCCTGTGTATAACTCTGTTCAGGAGACTAATTGCCTTAAAGCCCTGAGAGCAGTTCACACCCTTTTCACCTAGCAAATTATTCAAGTGCCTTGCTGAGCCGGTCTCTTTCCTTTCTTCCTCTGTATTTTGCCATCAGCCATCAAGAAACATGAGCCCCGTAACACCCTGAGTGCTGTGTATATTTGGGTACAATATAAATGCAGCAATATTCGGGTCTGTATTTTAGATGTACATGAGCACTACACGCGTTTTTGAAATTCTTTGTTTCCACAGAGACTGAGAATTCTCAGGATACAAATATTAACTATAAACTTCAGAGAACCAAGACAATATCCTGAAAGCCACTGCAGAGACTGAAAAATACTACTTCCAGCCCAGCATGTTTTGTGCTTCTATGCTTCTAACCATAAAATTGTTTTTCCCTACTTCCTTCTAGCAATGTAGAAGATAGCCTTTATTGACATCTTAAAGCAAACCAGTTCTGAGCATTTTAAATAACTTAATACAAGGAAACTCTTCTCTGGCAATATAATCCAAACAGACACAAGTTCTGCTTAGTGAACTGTAAAGGAACAGTCAAAATTTTATTTTAGAAACTCTCTTTCAGAACTTGAAAGTTCTCCAGTTGACCCAAATTTTCTAAGCAAATATTCATGTATGACACAGCTTTGGTCCCAATACCTATCAATTTTCAGATCATGAAACCCTTCCTCCCTTGGGCTCAGCAATCTTTTGTAGTAGATACTGCTGTTCAGGAGAGTCAGACAAAACACGTTTCCATGAATACTGGTTTATTGGTGTTTTGGGGGTTTTGCTCTTGGTAACCTATACATTTTTTACATCATGATCACATAGTAGAGTGCAAGTTTCTGAACAGTACAGAAGAAAACTTTTCCAATATAGTAATTATCTCTCCCCTTATTCATGACCTTCGAGTGATTAAAAGAATAAGACAGCCTAGGGCAGTGATGGGCAATCAGCCAGGTGAATATCCCCTTCAACAGCCTTGTGGTGCAAGTAACACTTCCAGTCTTAAAACTGCTTACCAAACATCCTGGCACACGTTTAGAAATGCAGACTAATTCTTCAAAAACCAAAACAATGCCAGTCAGCACCATGGTGCCAATCTATGGCCCAGGTTTGTCTTTGTGAAAAAGAGGTTTTCCTGTGGTTACCCCAAGGTGTGTCAGGTGTTATCTCCAGCTGTGCCTCTGTTCCTAGCAGCTCCTTGGCACCACCAGCACAGGCCCATTACAGCTGCAGTGCTAGAGAAGCCACCAGCCAAGACTATCTCATACTTACATGGAATTCTTCAGGGAAAACCCACAGGCTTCGTGCGCTTCGTGTTTCCAGTTAGGAAACTGGAATTCCAATCCTTCCAGCTTTCCCACTGTAAACAAGCACACAGGCTTCCTCCCACAGCAGCCCACCCTGGCTCTGGGGAGTTTTCCCTGCACGCACCAGGGGAGGCAGTGAGGGCTGCACAAACTCTGCTGCGGGACATGCAACAGCGATGATTCTGCTTACACATAAATCTTTTTTTTTTTTTTTCCTCACCAGTGTCAGAGCAGAAGCTACATTTTCCCCAACTAATTCAGTGTTACTGGTCAACATTATTACCCTACAAAAATCATATCTGAGGTATGGAAGAACAAATATTGTTTCAGGCCTCAGAGGCTCCCAAATCTGAGCACAACAAATTAACATCATCCTCTTGAGGACCCAGCCGAGCTTGAAATTCCGGTGCAGAAAGCAGTAGAGAATATCCAGGAGTGTTTTCCAGCTACTGTTCTACATCGTTGTTTACCACAAAGCTGTCTGCTGCTGGTGTGCTGCAGCAAAAGCAGATAGACGTAAAAAAATACAGGTACCTTATTGAATAAGGACTCAAGACCAGGCGGAGCCTTACACCCAACAAGATAAACACTGAAAGAAATAACCTTATGCCATGATACTAGACATCATGCGAGTCTAGGACAGGTTATAAATAAGTGAATTGAAACAGGATAATGTCTCATAAGCAGAATGAGATTTCTTATTCCACAGGTAAAGTAACTTTAGAATGCATGCCTGACTGGAAATGAAAATATAAAAGAGAAAATGACATGAATAAATGAATGATGAAGAAACGAAAGGGGGAGCAACAGTGCCAAAGAGATTCAAATTGAAAAAGATCAGAAAGATATTCACAGCAACTGCAGGCTAAAACCCAAATTAAGCAGAGTGAGAAAGTAAGGAATATCTCAAAGAACACTCTTAAAAACTTTACTGAGCCATAGATAGCCCTGACACTACTATATTGAAAACCTTAGGCATTCCACAGACTTAAAGGCAGAAACAGCTACCAGCTGAAAATTGACCAAATTTAAAGAAAATTAAGAAGAAGGACCAAAGATGAAAGGCTAATCCTCCAACAGCACTGTTGGAAAGCAATAAAAGCAACACAAGCCTTATATTTGCAGAAGGGTGGAAAAATGAAGATGTAAGTTCTTCAGTCCTCTTATTTCATCTGTCCCTCCTTCACCAGCTATTCATTTTTGTCACCCTTCTTACACCTTCCCTGGTTTACCTTTAAGATGAAAGCTTTACTTTTCCCATCCCTTGAGCTAACAAAATTATGAAGTCCTATTCTCCCTCTGCATGATTTCCACACCCAGCATAATTTTAAATTGTTCTTCAAAAAGCAACTAATGTGATGCAAGATTGCATGAACTACATAACTTCTACCCCAAGCAGTGATTGTGCTCAAAATCAGGGGCTCAAACACATCGCAATATCCTTTAGGCACTTCCCTATCACTACAGATGCCAAGAGCAAGAGCTCGTGTATTTTTAATTACAGGAACCGAGAGGAGGAAAAACCCTTAAGAAAAGCTCCAGAACCATTCTCAGCGAGGCTAACACGAGGTCTTCAGTGCCAGGCAGCGACATCACGCGAGCACTCTGTCTGCACGGTTCAATCTCGCACTGAGGATGGTCCTGCAAAGGCTTGGGCAGGATTGCACCGCTCGGGCAAGGGGGAGCACCAACACACACCCGAGACCCGAACCTTCTCTTTTCACCCTCTGCACGTATTCCCCCAGCCTGGGGCAGCCCCAGGGGGGACAGCTCCCAGCCCATGGGAGAGCTCACGTTTGACTGCAGCACACCAAGCAGACGTTTCCAGCTGGCAGAGCAGGGAAGGTGGTGCTGCTCTCTTGCTCTTTCGTGGTCCAGGCACGTTTTCCTGCTGGCACCCAGGGAGTACTGCTGCCACTGCTGATTAGAGAAGTGACTGGAGCACCTTTTCTGATCAAAGCTAGTGTGAAGTGGACACTTGAGACAAGTACTCCACTTTCTGCTGAATGAACCATCAGGCCCATTAAAAAAAAAAAAAAAAAAAAAAAAAAAAAAAAAAAAGCTGCTCTGTTTTTTAACTGTCTTGTTTACTGCAAAAATCTGTCTGCAACCACTGACCCTCTGATATTTGCAGACCTAAACACCAGTAATGGAGATCTGCTAGGAACCCTCAAACTCACTATATTTGGCTCAGAACAAGCATCCTCCCCCGTGTGCCATCATCTGATAGGGTTTCACACTGGCCTGGTTCACAGGAAAACTGCAATGGTCTATCCCGAAACTGAAATGTTCAAGCACTGGAAGAGAATTCCAGGAAAAAGTCAGGTACATAGTTACAGATTCCCCAATTCTTAGTGTAGTTCAGGTGCTCTGGGAGGGTAACTAAACCACAGTTCCCAAAAGTTAACTTTCACCTAAAAAAACCGCATACACCCAAGGAGCACAATTGGTACATGTTTGTAACCAAAGGCAAGTATTCCAGCTGAATTTCACAAGGAATAGCACTCTTATGGCTATTTTACAGAAATCTCCACCTTCTGTAGAACTATAAAATTAATTTGCAATATTCCTTTCTGCTCATGCAATATCCTCAATGAACAAGTAGTGACACATTGAGTGTGTACTATAAAGATAGAGTCAAAAACAAAGTTTGAATGCATTTGCATAAATAATAAGGGGGGTGGAAGCTTATAAGCTTGGTTTATCTCCCAACTTAATCAGGTCTGAGGAAATCTGGTTTATTCTATTGACAGTTGAAACTGTTTAGAGCCTGGTTAACAAGGTTTATTGGAGAGAGGAAAAAAAAAAAAAAAGATACATTAGTACCCTTAAAAATAGCCATGGCTCATAATTTATTTCATGCTGCTCCTCAAAAGATTTAGAAATGGTTGCATCAAGAGTATTATTTGAACCACCTCAGACTTCCACTAGATGCTTTTGTTATAAAAACATGCTCAACACAGCATGCAACGGAAGTAAGGAAATCCACTACAGAAAAAAAATCTGCCTTTAGGACTTTCCAGATTATTTCTAGATCAGTCAATGTCTTCTGATGACTTTGAAAGTTATTTCAGTATCCCTAAGTCTGCCTAACCACTGTGGTGAGTGACCTGAGCCAGCAAATAGTCCATGAAATCACACTTCTCCAGCCTTGAAGACTGGGACAGGGAAGATACAGATGCTGTTTACAGGTTACAGGCTCCCCTTTGCCACTTCCCCCCACATTTCTTACAGAAACCTGATTGAAGAAAGGTTGGAGCAGCATATAATAACCCCCATCCATCTTCACTACTAAATCCATTTTTTACAAGTTTGAAAAGCTGTCCAAAAATTTGCCTCATGTTAAACTGAGGCACAATTTTTGAAAGACAGTCTAAACTTAAGTTCCTAAAATTCATGGGCTGCCTATTAAATAATCTTATTTTTGGAAGTGATGAATACTGAAGAACTCACACTGAAAGCTGTTACAGCCCTAAAGGTGCACTGAAATTAGCCCAAAAAAGTGCCAGAACACACACTGCTACCAGCAGAGCCTCCATGACAAAAATACAGCATAAAACACACCTTATTTTGATTGGCACAATAAGCTCCCTATTCCAGGAATGAAACTGATTTTATCACAGGGTGACTCAGCTTCTGTGTAAGGAATAAATTAGCAACAGAAACAGGAGTGACCCCCTTCAGGCCATTGGTGCTGGATTTGCTTTGGGGTTTTTTTTATTTCCTTTTTCTTTTTTGAAGGCTACCTGGGGTGGACCGGGCTAAGCCTGAGGAGTGATGATCTCATCTTTTGTTCAGCCTCCCAGCCAAGGTGCTGTGGAACGGTCTGTGTGAATTCTCAGCAGAGCCACAATTTGTGTGAAAGCCCAGTGTGTTGCAGCTTATTTTCCCTTGGCTGCTCCAGCATATGCCTTCTGTGTGACTTGGCCTCAAGCTCAGAACAGCCTTAGTTGATGGGGATTTTTCTGAAACATCTATACAAAAAGGTATCACTGCAGGACAAAATAGTGCAAGCCTTGGGAAGAGGTTGTTAGCATTAACCAGTGCCTGAAGTTGCTAAATTCTCTGTAGTTTTAACCTCCAGGATTTACACACCTAGAGAGCCCTGGTTGCGACTCAGTTTATTTAGAAGAGCTTTCACCATCTGTTCTTCCAAATCCTGAAAACACGAAGAAAATGCACTTCACAAGCAGCTACAAACACAGATGAGCTCTGCAGTTTATAATACTGGAATATGCTACATACAGGAAAAATAATTCATAACAACTCTGAGGTTTCTCCTTCAGGCATAAATTGAGGATTGAAGCTCTAATGCTTTCGCTTTTTGCCACAGTGAAAGAATTCTCTGGTTTATATTAATTCACCATCATACGTCTTCATACTGTGAAGCAGAGACCCACATATTTTAAAACTAAGATGACTTAAAAGATTTCCTAATTAAACTGGTCACCTTCACTAATACATCACTTGTCATCACACAGTTCTTCCTGAGACTTTTTATTTCATAGACATTAAAATCTCTGAATAATTACCAAGCTAAATTACATTTACAACATTTTTATAAATAATACCTTCAAACCACGGTCCAATTAAAAAAAAAATCCATGAATATCTTACTTCCCTTAAAGTACAGCTCCCAGCTCTTATCCCTGACTTTTTACCCGTTTCCACCTAGCTGACAAATGATGCCTCAGCAAACTCTCCCCCAGTTTTCCAGACATTATAGGTCTCAGTTGCCTAACTGCTGGGGATAAGGCATCGGGGCTTCCCTAGGCAGACTTCTGTGAAGAACCCCCCAAAGCAGGACCTGCTCTGCAAGCTCCCAAGGAAGCAGGAGCCTGCCCACACCTGCATGGACAGCAGCCATTCCAGGCAGACAAGAAATGCACCCTTCCCACTCTTCTCCTGCAAGGACTCGTATTTCCACATTTTGCTCCCAGGTAAACTGGTTTGACAAGAAGCCACCACCCCTGAAGGCTGGAGAAACAGATCCCTCATTCCCAGCACTGATCCTCGGTGTCTGCTGTCACAGTGCTATGCTGATGCTTCCCTGAAGATGGCAAAGTGCTCTCCACAGGTGTGCTTCTCCTGCCTGCCATCTTTAGAAGGGCCAGGTCTGCCTCGAGAGCCATCAAAAACAGCGTGTGTATGAAGGGGAGGGTCAGCAGGCGACATCCCTTCGAGGGCAGCCGTAAACCCTCCTGCCCTCAGAATCAGTCATGTCCTTTTTTGTCCCCCTCTATAGATAGAATATTCTTTCTTGTCACAACAGTGCAGAAAATTGGCAGAGTCAGTACAAGGGCTGACAGGACAAAGTCGGAGAACACTGGTCTTGGCATTCACTGGTGTTTCATTTTCTATTCTTATTTCTTCTTGGACAATCATAACTTTGCTGTTCCATTGCAGTGCTGCCCATAGGTTATGGAATTCAAAGTGACTCAGGCATAGTTAAATTATCTCTTGTTTTTCCAGGGCACTTACTGTAGAACTGGCTAAAAATACCACTCAGATGTTTTGCAATAAAAAAGCACCTTTGCATCAAAATCAAAGACTGAACAGTACTGTGCCAATTTCATTAAAGGTTCCATGTAATAGAAGTCTTAACATTAATCATTTTGATTGTTTTGGTTAAAAATTTGCCCATTTATTATTAATTTTATGCATTAAAAATTAATATAGAGTGATGCTATTTGCCCACATACTATACCCAAATTCACAAGCAAATCTTAAAATAATTCAGTTAAGAAACAACAATGCTTAATATCCTCATAAGAAATTTTAAGCTTTTATTCTAGAATAGAAGGGGAGGAAATATTTCAGATAGAAGAAACCTCTGTTCCCCCTAGGACTGACCATCACAAAACACCAACATGTCTCTTTGAACCTTAGCTAACCGTGTTTTCAGGCTGCTTCCAGCCCAACAACTACAGCCCACAGCCCCTCTGGGGATGCAGGACATGCACAGGGCCTCCCAGATAAGAAAGGAGAAGTATCTCTCTGCTCCAGCCAGTGACAGGGTAGTAAAGAATGTCATTTATCACATGAACTCCAGCACTCTCAAACCAGCTCACTTCCTCTCTTTCCTGGCTCCCCGTCGGCTTCACCCAAATAAGCTCCATTCCACAGCAATAATCTTTTTCCATTACAAGCCCTCAAAACCCCCAGAGGTTTAAATGGGAACATGACAACAAAGCCAGGAAACTCACATTAGTTAAAGGAAGGACAACTGTCTATTAATATGATCATGGGCAAAAGCATCTGTGCAATTCTTTATTTAACATAATCTTAATTTCAGGCTTAACTCCAGTTTATGAATACATAAATGAGAAATTTCTTGCATAAATTATTCACTATGAATTAAGCACCCAGCTGCACATAGCTGACAGATTTTTATGAAAAAATAAAATGATAAGTCATTTATATAAGCTATCCTTTTGGTAAACATTCATTTTATCCTCTTCCAGGAAAAAAGGATATTTTCAATGCCTATACAACAGGAATCATATTGGGAAGAGCTTGGCACATTCCCTGGGTTTGCAGAGTTGGGGTTTGAGAGTTATTTTGGTTTGGTGTTTTGTTTAAGAAAAGTTCTGGGAAAAAAAAAGAAAAAAATTTTAAAGAGACAAAGTATATGAATCCTTTCCCCAGTAAAATCATTTCTGTGAGTGTAAAAACAGGACTTCCATGTTTAGAAGAAAACACTAATTTTCTTTGAAGTTTCTCTGGGACAAATTAAAAAAATCTTTATCAAACCAAACAGCAGAAAAGTGCTTTTTTTCCTCCACAAAATCTAATTTGCTATTACTCAAAAGAAAGCTGAGTTCACAAAAGTAACTGAGAAGCATAAGTTTCCCATTTCTTTTGCCTTGTCTTTTTTTCTCCCATCTTTTTAAATGCTTTAGTGCAGTGAAGACGTTTTCAAACCCGAGGTGTTATCCAGCCTGAGGGAGGCCAGAGGAGGTCACACTGAAGCCCTAAAGCACGGAGGGGAGCAGCTCTGGGCGCAGGGCTCCAGACAAGCAGCAGCAGCACTGGCAGCAGCCTGCAGCCCTGCCCAGCACAGGGAAATCCCCCAGGCACCAGAGCTGGGACGCGCAGGCAGCTCTCACACAGCTCCCACCTGTATTGCCAGTGCTGGTGACACAGATGCTGCTGGCAACCCTCACAACAGCCCCGAGATACTCAAGTTCTAATCATCCTGATTCTCAGACGGAAGCAAAACTGGTGTGGTTCACCTTTGGAGAAGGTTATGGGCAACCAGGGTGATCTTAATTTCAGATCTGCCTGCTGAAATCTTAATCTGTGCATGAGCCCAGCTCCAGGTTTATCATTATGTGTAAAAAGTTAATCCTGAGGATTTCATCCCAGCCGGCAGTATTCTTGTGTTAAGAAAGGGGCCTGCCATGCACAGTGGCCATTGCTCTGTAAATGTTTCCCTTTCTGTGGTGCTGCTTTTTCCTGCCTTGCATCAGTGGCTTGAATTCAAATACCTACAGTAGGGTTTACAGCAATCTGAAGAATGGAACGGTGCATGCATCTGAACAGTGCAGCCAATTTCTCTAATGCACTGCCAATTGGTTTTTCTGAGAAAATATTCTTCTGACTAGGAACCTGGTTTACATTTTTATATTTTACAGGCGGTTTTTTTTGAAAGAAGGGGACCAGCTTGACTTCAGAAATTTAAAAGGAAGAAAGAAAAGAAATTTAAAACTCAGAAGGAAAACATCAAATAATTTCACTGATCTTTGAACTGAACTTTTAACTGAAAGGGAATAACACCAAAAATACCCTGTCTGCCTTTCACCCTAAAGCACCACCTTCCTTTGCACCTGGGGATCAGATGCATAAAAGGAGCCTCCTCTTCATTGTATTTTGGGGACTGTAGCTCAGAAAGTTTACCAGGGCAGGCATGCCAGCCACATGTCACTGTGCATGTGTCTGGTCTCCTTTGCCAGTGCTGCCAAGCAACCCAGCCACGGGGGAGGCAGTGCCTGCCCTCAGCTGAACCCAGCCATGCTGTGATACAGGGAGACAAAGCTGGGAGAGCTTTTGGAATCATCTCTTCTGCTGAAGCAGAAGATGAACTCAAGGTCAGTGCTCCAAGGAATAGGAGGACAGGGGACTTAGGTACTGCTGTTACACAGCTGGGATGTTAGTAAGAGCAGCTAAAGGAGAACATTTCTGAGAGTGTGGTTATTCACTGATGTTTTCTTGCTGCCTGAACCATTATTACAGAGGACATGCCAAATAATGCATTCCTGCTCTGTTTTCTGGCCTTCAGAAGGAGGAGTGGTAGTTTAGGTTTTCTGGGGCTTTTTAAATTTTCACCTACCCCCATCCCACTCAAAATATTAATGAGGAAATTGACAACTTGAATTCACCTAGTCTTACTGAACAAAGCAACAAATTGTGTTTGCTGGAAGCAACTCTGTGCAAATCAGCAACAATTAGATAACTAAGGGGTCTGATTTACTCCAACAAAAATCTGTTGCTTTGCCCCTGTTGTATGACAAGCTGCAGATGGGCTGGGGAATGTGTGCTCAGATGGATAGAATTATGGTGGGTTTACATTCAGAGCAGCAGAGAGCTGAGGCTGAACACTACAAATAAAAACTGACCCATCTGGTGGGAGCAGATTGCATCAGAGGCTGCTTCTTATTTCTCTTGCGAAAACTCTACACACTCAACAACAGTCACACTCTGAGGGGAACAAGCTTTGTGCTACCTGTTCTGGGAGTGGACAGACCCTAGCCACAAACCAAGACTTAAAGGATCTCTACCTCAAGTTTGAAAAGGTTGGGAATTACAGTTTGCATCTCCTATTGCAACTCTGGTTTTGACGCTTTCCTTCATCTGTCACCTTGTTTCTGCCACAAGCCTGTGCACATAGTCACTAGTGCAAATCTCCTCATCTCCTCTAGGTACTTCAGTTTTCCAGTGCCAAAGGGGATATTTAATACATATAAATATATTTATATACTTATATATTTAATATATACTATATTGAAATTATTTCACAACTAGCTTCTCAGGCTGTTTCTTAGATCTGAAGCCATAGATGCCTACGCATGTCCATAGCTTGGGAAAGCACTGCATGGCTCCTGCCAGGGAGCATGGCAGTGACCCAAATCTCTGCCACACATGGCAGCACTCAGCATGAGGCACAAACGAAATGATAACCTCAGTCTCACTGAACACGCTGGTCTCAGACCATCATACCATCACCAGATTCTGCCAGAATCAGGGGATCAGTATTTCAGCTTTCCCACTTTTAAAAGGGCCAGTTGCTGGCATGGTCTGTCTCTTCCTCAGAATGTGCCAGTGGCACATAAGCTCCATTGAAAGACAATATTCCATGATATAAAACCTAAATTTTTCTTCCCTTAATTTCAATCTGTTGCTCCCAGCATGCTGCTCATCATTATGGAAATGAAGCCTCCTTCTTTTTGGCATTTACACCCTTCAGAAAACTGAAGATTTTAATGTTCTGACAGAAAATTAGTTTAGTTTTTATGCTTTTTTAAATGGCCCAAGCCAAGTTCACCTCAGCTGGGAAAGTGACTGGAACATGAGCCAAGGAAAGCTTCTCCCTTCGCTTCCACTTTTTAGAGTGAAAATTTAAGCAGAGAAATGGTACTTTCCCTTACACCTTTACAGGCTTGTGTAAAGCAATGGACAAAAATTTCATTTAGAACAACCTATTTCTTCTTGCTGAAGCGGGTGACTCTCTACACGAATACATCTCTTACATTTTCTCAGAAAGATGGACAGGCACCTTCTGTCAGAAGTTACCAAGAGCTCATTATTATTGTTGAGCTAAATGACAGATAGCAGTGTCCCCTGGTCTCCCAGTGCTATAGGACTGAGTCAGAAAAAACATTACCACCCTCTGAATCAACAGAAGCATTTTAGAGTCATTTTTTAGAAGGCTGTTTGTCTGGGGATGTCTAGCAGTGCTCTGCTTTAGCTGTCGACAAAGAAGCCAGAGTTGAAAGCACTATGAACCATAAATAAAACAGAATAACACTACCATACAAGCTTTGCACTTGCTTTGAAACCACTCCCTTTTCCTGCCCCAGCAGGGATGTGCACAACCTGACTGAACATATTCATTTGTTCAGCAAGGCTACCGGCTGTTTCCACCTCTCCAGACAAAGGGCTGATTATTTCCTCTCAAGTTAATGACTACTCCTATAGGCAGGTAGGCTGCCATCTCTCTCTCTCATCACTACCTTTCCCTTTCACCAAAAGAAAGATCCCTCCCTGTGGCACTGAGGGGAACACAGCCCTTTGCGCTGTCTGCAGTACTTGCCTGGCAAAAAAAGGCCAGGGCTTTTACTGCTCTCAACACCCCCTCCTGAGAGCCACTGTATTGTCAATTCTTTTAACCAGCCTCAATTCAATCCCCTTTGTGAAGGCCTAAAAGACAAATCCATCCTTGGTGTAACACTACTGCCCTCAGAAGAGTATAGTAGAGTTGAATTTGGACCAAGCTCCAGTTTGATTTGCTTTAAAATCTTTTTTGCCTGTGTGTATAATTGTTACAAGCAGATTCCTTCTTTCCTAAATCTAAACCTCGTTTCTCTACCTGCTATTTCATCTTAACACAGTCATCTGAGTTATAGACATGCCTACATGAAGCACATCAATAGATGCTCTCCCATCCCTGCCAGTAATAATTCTTTATCAGATATGTCTTTGCCTCTTGCCTTTTTAATGTTTTTGTGTAGGAGGTAAGGGAGCTGGCAAGTATTTTTGTTAATTTGGTGCCTTTGTTTAAGATAGATGGAAAGCTTGCCAGTAACACACCAAATGCTCTCTAATTAAAGTCAGTTCAGTGGCTGTGATTAGATGAATTGTAACTGACTTCTAAACCCTTCACTTCTCAGCCATAAATCCCTCCTGCTCCCCAATCACCTGCAGTGATGACTAATGCCAGGTTCCCCTAGTTACACTGGAAAAGGGGGAGCTGCTTGGGGATTAGACAAAGTCTGCTGCCTCCAGCTTATTTTCAGGCTTTTGGGCCCAGGAAAAAAATTAAATATGATGAAAGGAGCCATATTAACTATATTGCTCCTCTCCTTTTCATTCCTGCCTGTGTTAAGTGCTGTACACAGTTCATTTTATTTTCAATTGATATTAACTGCCATTTCCTGACATGCTCTCCTCCATTCATTTCCTGATTCATTCATCATTATCATTCACATATGAAGACTTCCACTGCAGTAGCCAGCATTCCTTTAAAAAAAAAAAAAAAAAAAAAAAAAAAAAAACAAATCACAACAACTTAGGGATCCATTCTTCTCTCTTTCCCCGTAGCCACGTCAACAGAAAAATCTGTGGATTTTTGCCCCAGACTTGCATCAGCAAAAAACAACCAAAAGGTTCCCGCTGTCCAGTGTTGGGCATCCCCAGCTCTAAGACATGAAAGTCAACAGCTCTCAAGCACAGATTTTTGTTAGAGATAAAATTAGGGTAGGCATGACAGACAGCTTAAGCTTTTCCCACATCTTCAAGTGCAGTTCACAAGATGAAGTAACTGCAATACTAAGAAGCTTTTATTACAAACACAAAGCCCAGTTCCATTATGAAATAAAGGAATAATCAAGCATCTTCGTCTTCTTTCCAGATCTAGGGGAATTGCCACCTCATCCCCACATTTCCTCTGTAAATGGCTCCATAGCACAGGTAGCTCATTATACACAAGTACTCTTCCTGAAGCTGAGTGACTTGAAAAAGCAAGGCTACAAAAATTAAGAAACTTCTCATGGAATTTACCCAGCACGTTTTTTATAGCAGTTTTCTCTGGGAATTCCCATTCCTGTTATCCATCCCTCTGCTGTACTACCAGCACCTACAAAGGTAAAGCAATTGCAGTCTTTCACCATGGCAGAGATAACAGCAAATTGTTTGCCTATGAAATATGTCAACAGTTCTACGCCTCAGCCAGAGAAATTCTCAGAAGCTAAGAACTCATTAAGCACTAGATATAATTAACTCTTTGCACATTCTAAATAGGGCTTGTTAACAGAAAATGTTCCTTAAGCACAGGGAGCAATCTCTTACCTAAAGAGGTTTCACAGAAAGAGTTGGGCTACTGACAGCCTTAAGCATCTGATCATCACTAATGACAAAAGACTTATTAGATTTCTATGTGTTTTAATTAGATTTATCTGTTTTCATTGTGAGAATAGGGTTAAGGACAATTTGTTCCTTACAGTTTTCTTTAAAGTTAAAATGCTCTTAAGATACCAGACCACAGAAGCTGGTTTGTCTTTTTGCATTTGCTCTGTGATAGATTATTTTAATTACAAACTCTTCTTCATAAAGAAAAAGGAAAGACATCTCCACAATCTATACTTCATTTTTGTCCCCAGTACCAGGAATAGTGTCTCCTATAGGAGCCTATAGCCAATATGATAGATCCTGGACACAAGCCATCAAACACTAGCTAATAGGTGTCACAACATATTTCCCCTCGAGTGCTGTGACTCCCAGGGCACGCAGCAGCAGCTCTGCATGTGCCTGGCACTGGCAGGGCAGCTGCCCTGCAGTTGTTCAGGTGCCCAGTGCAGGCTGGAGCGAGGCCATCTCTGCCCAGCCCCGGGGAGGGCCCAGCCCAGCAGCAAACCCACCCCAGCTGTGCTGCCGGGGAATTTTGTCACGGCACGAGTGTCAAACACGGCTGCTGCCACCAAACCGCTGCCCATGCACACTGCGTAAAAATCCCCACCAGTTCTGGCAACCCTCAAACTACAGCAGACCTCTCTATCGGCTATGGAGAAAGACGCTGCATTATGAAGGAGATCATCAGTATTAACATCACAATAGGGCATCTTTGCCATAGATAGTTTGTTGAGTGTTAATTTGTGGTGCGCTCCAGTCTTTTAAAATAAATGCAAAATTGTGTCTTCAGACAACAGTCAAATAACACTTTTTTACAATTTAAAAGCTGTAATGTTAGACAAGAGCCTTATATAGGATTAAAAATAAAAGATAAAGAATAACCATGCACACACCCCAAATGTTGAGTTACACTTTTTGATAACAGCATGTAATAAGGATTTGCTGCTCTCTTAGTGAAGGGAAGGGGAAGAAGGGTGTGGATAAGAGCAAAAGAATCCTATTCTGTCTTCAACACCTGCTGGAGAAAGCTATTGGATCCAGCTGAGCATTTGATCAAGCTGAAACATATAGACAGATTGACAATCTGATTATTAATCTTCCTTGAAAATGCAGCAAGAAATCATTTAAGTGAGGGGAGAAGAGTAGGAGGAAGAAGTAAAACAAACACTGCAACCATTTTAGTTCCTCACCCAAGGTTTTCATTCCTTTAACTGCAAATTGTACCAAATGCCAAATCAATTGTTCCATGACCTTGCACTAAGTGAAAGGGCAAAACAAGAATCTCTCAAAATGATAAAGGTAGGCCATCACAGCTTGCAAAAATAGTAATCAATAAACCACTTCCCATATAACAACCCTCCCTCTAACCAGATTGGGATTGAATGCACTCTGCCTACACTACTCATTTGGAAAAAAAAAAAAAAGGTGGGGGGGAGGGGGAAATTTAAAAAAAGAAAAAGGAAAGAAAAAGGAAAAAAAATAAGGAAAAAACCCACACCACAAAAACAGATACCGCATTTTGGCTAGTTAATGCATATAGGACACCAAATAATCCTTTTCTATTTCCAAATCATATAATCAAAAATATTCACATTATTAAACCACAGAAGTTACAGACTGAGAACTTATGAACACCTCTATTCTCACAGCAGGAGCAGCATAATCCATTCTAATTCTGTGCCCCTTTCTCCTAGGTATCTCAAGTCTTGCTTGGTTTTAATCTTCATCTGCACTTAAAGGTCAGGAAAGACCATTCTCAGTTTTGCCTATATACATTTATTTCCTATCTATAACTAAGAATTAAAACTCTGTAAGGTTCTTTTATTTGATTTTTGCCATTTCACAGTTATTCTTCACTTCCCACCCATGTTCTCTTTTTTTAAGCTGTAGCATATTGCTGTGACTCTCCTAACAGCTTCCTTACAGTGGTACATAAACACACTTAAATTGCACATGAATTATTTTAAAAGCTGTCTGGGCATTTCTGGTGTTTACAACACTCGGTATAACAAGATTCAGCCCCTGACTGAGGTCTCTGAGCCTTCCCACACACAAATGATGGGCACATACCCACAACATTAGATTGACAATTTTTAGGGTCCCTGTTTTACAAAGAGGAGAAACTTATCACACAGAGGAACAGGATCATTTGTAGTAGAAGCTGCTCCCAGAGGTGTACATTTTGGTCCTAAGATGTTTTCGGTTTCCAAATCCCTCTTGCTCACTATGTTTCAACATTCCAGTTTCCCTATTTGCCTCTCCATGCCCCATTCCTCCCCTTTTCAATCTAGAGTACATCATAGTGATCATTAGCAGCCCTCCTGACTTTTCTCCCCTTTTTTTCATTGTGTGTACATTTCCTGTTACACACATCCAGAGTGCCTGTGACAACCTCCTGTGCAGCACTGACTGTGCTGCCCTGTCTGCACACAGCCCCAGGGCAGCTCCTCTGCCTCTCTCTGCACCCAGGTGGGCACCAAACGCATCCACAGTCCCATGTAGTCTCTGATCAAGCCTGAAACTTCTTCCCAGGGTGCTCTATTCTGCTTCCTTAGGTACTGAGCTCCAGCTGCCCTGGTGCTTCAGGCAGGTCTCTCACAGGGCCTTCATCATGGCAGTGTTACTTGCTGAAGTTGTTCAGCCAGGCTGTTATTTGAATCAGCTCAGAATTTCCAAAATAACTTTGTAAATAACTTGTAAATTTTCTGTTACAGCTGTAGGCTTGGCCTTATGCACCACTGCACCCAATGCTTTGCTCCTCTTCCCTGAGCAGCTACCATTCCCTCTGGAGTACTGGCAAGCTGCTTTCCTTAGAAAAAACATCAAATCCCTTGCTGCACTCAGTAACTGCCTCTCACCGTCAGGAATGGGAAGCGGGACTTAATTCTCAACCAGTTTCCCTCGGTTGCTTCTCTCCTGGAGCAAAGCACATCAGTTCATGCTCCCTGGGTGTTGGCCAGCTAGAGCTGGGCAAAAAGCCTGAAGAGACGAGCAGAGCAGCACAAAAAATTCCCTGCCTGGTGCATTATCCTTGCTTTAATCCAGTATCCTGTTTATTATCCAGAATATTAGACTCATTCCTGCTTCTCTGCAGTCAAGAGAAATTTAGACTGTGAAGGTGGATGGTTTTTTGGGAGTAAGCCAAGCCAGGAGTGCCAGGCCACTTGTTCTCCTGCTCTAATTTGTTGACACATATGTACACACTTGGGGAAGACCAGGCTTGGCAATAGCAATTTGCAGCTAATAACTTACAAATGCAGAAGTGCTCTGAATAACAGCTCCGTTCGCAGCATCAGCCAGGCTGCTTCTCCAGCCCTGGTGCTTCCAAACACCATGGGCAGCTCCAGGAAGCCCCACAGACCTCACGGACAACGTTTGTTTTGTCCAAGGCCTGAGCCTGTCTTGTAACATGAAATAATAAAATACACAAGTCTGTACAATGTCCCCTCACAAACACTGGGAACATTGGAGAGCACCATTTGCCTCCCATCAAACAGCAAGTCATGATGGAGCATTTTCTCTCTATCCATTTCCAAACTCAAAGAAACGGAGTTCCTAGGGAACAAAAATGTTCACAGCCCCATGTCAAATTCAGCACACATGTTTAAAAAAAAGGATAGATGAGGATTCTTGAAGATGTTTAAATACCTATTTTTTTACATTTTCATGTGAGGTTCTCTAGAAAAAATACCAATATATGTTCAAAATTAGCATTCAACTAGATTGAAATTATATTTCTAATAATTTTTTTTTTCAGAGAACAGGGGTTATGGTGGTAAAATAATCCAAAACCCTACTTTGTTTCTAGGGGAAAAAACAGGATAAATTGACACCAAAATAAGTATTTACTTTTTTCCCCATTTTATTGAAAATTACATACACAAAGTTTGAGTATAAAAACTGAATTGAAAGGCAAACCCAAAATTGTTTAAACAAGCTCCAGTTTTTGAGCAGCTCTTTCTAGCATCAGTCTATGAGCTATACTCTGCTCTCTTTGAATCCCACAAACTCTCCAATAACCACAGAACTCCTAGGCAGGCAAATATATTTTTGCAAAATCTGAGACCAAAAGAACAGCAGATTAAACCTCTTCACGCTTCAAGTGTCCCATAAATGTACAGATGCATCTGAAAAAAAAATAGATTCACTGCTGGAACAACGGGATGAAGTTGGATTGGACAGCTTGGGAGGCTACATAAAAATCTCCCCACTTCCTGTGGACAAGCATTACCTCTCCAGGCTCTATTCCACATAGCCTTGTTTGGAAAAGGTGTGATTGTTCCTCTGTCTTCAAATGTACACAGCAGTCAACTGTATTTTTTCCAGACTGTTTGATGAGGCCACTGGAGCATTTAAAAATGCAGTTCCATTCCCAGGAAAATATTGTATATTTGGGGTTGGATAATTCCTCAGCAAACACAAAGGGAAGCACATGTGTTTCCAGAGGAAGAAGCCTTACATCTACACAGCTGGATGTCTTTGGTACATCACTTGAAACAGTCAGCCATGCTGCTCCTAGAGCTGCTTTTCATATACACTACAGGGTCAGCCATATAGAATTTTTTGGTTTTTCTACTGTTTTGACAGTCATTCTGAAGTATTATCTAAATTTAAAGGGCTGTTTTGCAAGTCAGCCAATTTGAAATCAGATCTAAGATCAACAAAGCCAAGTCCTTGAAGGCACATTTCTCCAGCTGACAGACAAATACACCTTTTTTCCTCAGTCACTAATTAGAGCCATGTTGAACTTTAAGTCAGGCTCTGCTGTATGCTCACAGAAGCTTCAAAAAGGCAGGTAAAAGGCACAAAATTACTCTCTCTGAACCTTTGGCTAAATTGCTATTCCTCCCCCACCCTGGTTGCTGAGAGTGCACTTGGTTCTTTTTGCTACAGATTATTGTATTTTTTGTGGCACCCCATATCACTACTTTCACATACTTGAACACTTTGTTGAAAATAAGTAGAAATTGTAATCGGCCTCAAAGCATTAAAGAAGGCCATAATAAGGAATCCTGTTTAAAATCTTAGATTCAGTGACAGTTTGGGCATATTCTGAGCTCTCCAATTTTTCTGAGATTACCGCAGTTCACCAAACGTTAACCACCGTGAGCATCATCCACACTACACACACTACATTGGTATCACAGGACACACAGAAGGGCAGGTCACAGACAGCTTCCTCAATTACTTTTGCTGTGCATCAGCATGTACCCATCTTTAAGATGATGCAAGCTGATGTCAAAACTGTAAGATACCCTACTAAGCAGTTGGAAAACTTTATCGGTTTGAGGCAAATAAGGCACATTTTTTCCCTGGAATTCAGCTTATTGCCACTGGAAGACTCTGCACAGCAAGAATAATGCTGCACAGAGTCTTTGTGTTTCTTTGTTTCTGGGTGAATAAATATGTACATACATAAATCGAGTTATATATACAGTTTATCTGCAATGCAGTCAAGAACTGTGTCTGCAGTACATAAGAAAACACCCAAACTAGCTTTGGGCTAGACAGCTCTTATCCATATCAGTAAGACTGCAGATCCTTGGGATCCACCAGGGCTTGCACAAGCCCGTTCAGGACCCCAAGTTTGCTCTCAATACCTCAGACCATGCTTCAAAAGCATGGCTGCTTTCAGAGGGGAGCTTTACACAGCTGTTGCCCTTGAGTCTTCAGGAGAATCACTTCTACCCTGGACTGAAATAAAAGCATGCTCCTACTAATCCCTTAAAATCTGCATCTTGCTTTTCCTCAGAGAAAATGACCGTGGACACGTTATCACATCTCCCCACATGATGCTAATGCCAAAGTTGATCACTTGGACTGAAAAAAACAGGAAACAGTTTAATAATTGTGCCTGAAAAATACTGGAAGAGTTCTACATTCCTGTTCCTTATGAACATATGGTCTAGAAAGATGATGTACATGCCTGCAGAACTGCTCAAAAAGCTCCCATACACGCTGGTATTAGGAATAAAGCTACTGAAGAACTCCCCCTGAAAGCACACTGCCTCATATGACTGGCTACTCACTGGGGAGAAATTCTTGAATAGCATGCATAATTGAAAGCCAGACTTTGCAAATAAAAAGCAAAAGAATCAGAAGAATTGTCTTGTGACTAACTACTTTTTCTGAGACAGCCTTAAGCAATTTCTGTACCCATGAATTTATCACAAAATACATCTACAAGCAAACAAAAACTAACATATAGGACTTATGAGAGACACTGATTCCCTCGAATAAAAGGTAATAGATAGAAAATAAATTCTTGCCATATTATACAGGAGGAAGACCATCTGTAGGATGGACAAGACATTTGGCATACCATCAACAGCCTTTGCATAAGATCGTAATTCCAGGATCCGACACACTGCACAGAGCAGAAATGACATTGCTCCTGTTTCCCAGGTCCTGACACCAGGACTAAGATTTCAAGTCTAATCACTTAAGCATGGTCCCTAAAGTGTTCCAGATTTTCAGAGGATGCAATCTACACTCAACCTTCTCAGACATCATACAGCAAGCTTCATATAGAAAAGGTTATGATTTTAAAGAATGCCATCAAAGCAATATACAACTTATATAGATCTTTAGAAGCAAATATCTCACTTTAATATTAGTTTCTACTGGTGACAGAAGTGTCACACTCAGTCATTCTCACTGTTCACCCCTTCTATTAATTCCATTATTATTTTGACCTCCTAACGGTTCCTGATAATTCTCCTATCAAGATCAAAAATGTGAAACAGTCAAGCACATTTTGACACTGCCTTTAAGCTATGCTGAAGAAAGATTTATTTGCAAAAGCAAACCCAAAAACACTTTCAGGGAAGTATTTTATAGAGCAGCTTCATCATCATCTTTTGTTATGTTCAAACGGCTATTTCAGTAAAATTTTGTTTCATGTCTTACCAAAGCTCTCAGTAAATCATGCTAAATTGAAATAATAGCTAAATTAATAGAAGCCTTGAAGTCAAGGAAAGAGAAGATGAGAATTGTGCATGTGACAACTTTAATTATGCTAGGACCTGGACAGTAACAGAAATTTTGTCCATCAAAGCTCTAATTAAAAATACTAAAGACTACAACCAACAAGAAAACACTTATAACTCAACATGTTCAGTTTTACCCAATTTGATGTATTCTGTGGGATGCAGAATTCATTTCTCTATTTAAACAACATATTTCACAAATAATGGAAGTCCAAAGATCCACGAATACAGCCAAGGACCAGTTACGAGAAGTTCAACAACTGCAGGAGCTTCTACTCAGGTTTACTGCAGTAACCATTTCATTACCCTCAGTAACACCAAAAGCTGGAACTTTTTAATAAAGGAAGAAAATGAGACTTCTCACTTTTGCTGGCAAATCAACCTTACCAAATTATTCTGGCCTGAGATGGTGGTCAGACTTCCCATGAATCAAAGGAAGCAGCTTACAACAGAGCACAATGCCCAGTGATGAAAAGCAGTATGTGAAGAATAAGTTATCAGAAATTAGAGCCAAACATATCTTTAGGTGATTTCAAGACCAGAAGCAATTTTAATTTGAATTAGAATTATTTTAATATCACTGAATACAAAATCAGTCCTAGAAGATAAAAGGGCTTTGTTCAGGGCAACATTAATGCAAAGTATCTCTCTTCCTTCAAGGAAAGAGAAAACCTATACAGTTTTTTATAAATTATGTCGTCTACTTCAGTTCTTATGGATTTTCACAGCATACATTAGTTTTGATGTTTTTTAGGCTTGTTGTCATTTCCCCCTTAACCATTTTCTCCGCCCTAGTGCATAATTAAGCATTTCCCTCAGACTATGTTGTAAATTAGATTTTAACTTGAGCCATACTTAGTTATAAAAGGAAAATGAATCTGGGAGTGTACAGACAGCTTATTTACATTTTGCCATCTTCAGAAGAGACACAGCCTGGAGGAGGCCACTGCATTGCTCATAATGCTTTTCTCAGAGCTCATCTAAAGGGCTCAGATAGCTGTGGCCTCCACAAAAGAATTCACAGGGATGCTGTGGTGTGGGTGGAGAAAGGAAGAAAACAAATCAGAAAAACTTTTGATGATAAACTAAGAAATGGTGGGTGTGACAGAGCATGTGAACTACTTGTTTTACAGTAGAGCTGTAATAAGTATATCCAATTTTGTAAAAAACAAGGGACAAAAAGGAAAATTCTGAGAAAAAGTTAGTTTTCCATGGTATACTTGATGTTTGGCAAGCAAACAATCCCAACACAGCCTCTACAAGACAGTCAATTCCTCCTGCTACATCATTGCTGTAACAAAAACATTTTTGTGGCCGGTTCTTCCCAGAGTCCCAAAAGTTATCTGTTAGCAGGTCAAAATATTCTTTCAGGGAGAGGACAAAAAACAAAGCCACTTCCTGTGTTATGCATTATTAATTAGCTCCAACTTGGGGGGTGGGGGTTAGCGTAGTTTGGCAATGCAGAAACCATTCTGACAAAATATTCATTGAGGCAAGCTGTGCAAATGCTGCTGCCAGCCCACAGACAATGGCTCCATTGTTCTGCAGAGTGTTGAAGTGGGAGCAATCTCAGAGGATACAGCAAGGAATAAAAGGTAACATTTTTGCAAATTCAGCTCACTTTCTCTGCTTTAAGGGTGGCTTTTCTTTTCAGGAATAGATGTTAGTGCCCAGGCTCTGTTATTGTAGGCAATTGCTGCTTTGCCAATTTACTGTATGCTAATTTCAATCTAACGACCTAATTCAATTAGATAAAGCAAAGAAACATGCTCTTGATCGAGTTTAAAAATACTTGAATGAAGAATGAAGGTGGGAAACATGTGATGCTGAGTTACGGTATTAAGTACTTAGACAAGCCTTGTGAAAAGTTCTACCCCCTTAATCCCGGTGCTTTCAACAGTGACCACGAGGCCAGCTCTGCTCCGAGGCACAGGAGAGCTTCTGTAGCACTGCAGGGAGGTGGGTGGGACTGATACAGATCCCACACTGGAGCATAACACCAAGAGTCTGTCAGCGACCCAAAAGGACAGGAATATTTCACATGCGTAGTCTTTGTTCTAACAAACCTGGAGGAACAATGCCTTTTGGTGTCATAAAGAAATAGTACTTGCAACTTTTGCCTTTCAGACCCCAAATGGCAGAGAAAGACCCACATTATTTCTTTAGTTGCTTCTCATCAATAATTTATTGGCACAGTCAATCACATATTCTTATCTGAACATCCTTATTCTGAAAGGGAACACTGCAGAATTACAGTCTCAGAAACAGTAAAGTTAGACTTACAAATTCATCCAGAATAATGCAAGTTCATCTGCTGAACCCAGTAGCACAATATCTGCTTTTATGCAGGATCTTAAAGAGATCCAGAATGAGCCACAAAGCAAACAATCGAGCCTCAGCAAGGCTATGAGCAGCATTCATTGGAGAGAAGGGAGGAAGAGAGGAAATGGATGCACTGCAAACTACAACAGTATACATGCAGTGTAGTGTATACATCAGTGTACAGGCAGTGTGTACCTGCTCACAAGACGTTATGGTCAATAAACAAATTCCTTTCCAGCAATACTGCAGCCCTCATCTTCCATTTGCTTCCAGTTTCATTCCCCTTACTCATCTTTTCTCCACCTGTTCTTCCAGGCTGCCTCTCTCTTCTTTTACATATCTCCACAGAGTATAACACACAGATGCTAAACAGTTCAAATACAGAGATTCCCCCAAAACTCTTCACAATGGGTGAGTAACTTCTTGGCAATTTCCTGGTTTTGAGTGACTGAGTCTAGATCCCAGAGCAGATGTACTGCCTGTCAGGTTCATGTTCCCAGGAGTTTCCAGTCACAGGGCTGCTGGAACAGGCAATCCTAGACAGGAGAATCCCAAACATCTGACAAAGCTACCAAAGGGAATTGTCCCACATGTTTGCTGCAGGGGCTGCATCAGCCTTCTGGAGTTTCTCAGAGGGACTTCTCTGCTGTGATTCCTTGTGAGCACAGAACCACCTTCAGTCACCTGAGCAATTTACACAGTGTACAACAGGGTAGAAAACTATATAAGGACAAAATCAGTTCCATGCACAGAAACATTCCACAGGGTTAGGTTTCAACCTGAGTATTCTTCTTAAAGTGTCCTATCTATCATATACAGCATGAATCAGCTGCTTGTATTAATAATTATGACTAACTGGTGTCAGGCTGCTGAATTATTGTTATTTTTCAATCTGGGAACAGTATTCTAAAGTTTGAAAATAGTGTATAGGTGACATTGTTTAAATACATGAACATATTTCTTCTCATGTTTTTACATGGACTCACAGAGGATACTGCTCTGACTTCAGTACTCGTCTTGCATAAATACAAAAACGTCAGGCTTTTTTAAATTTACTCCTGGCTCTAGTGCTACCAGCCTCCATGTTAGACTGCATTTACTTACATTAAACATTTTTCCCTTCAGTGGTGGGGAAATAATCACAAAGGGAAAGCCCCCAGTAATGAGCAGGTCCTCCCAGCACTTGCTGAAACACATGATTTTTGTCTCCAAATTCTCCTCTTGTGAGTGGGATTAACAGTTCAGACCCCAAGTCTTATACTCACCGTACATCCTATTTTACAACTAAATGCTTCCTCCTTTGGAATCAGCCCCATGTTCCAACAACTCCACAATGTAGTTAATTGGAAAAAAAATAGGAGAAAGTAACACTGACTGTGACTGACAATTTAATGTGGGATTACAACTTGCAGTGCTTATTCTGCTGTTATTCACAGGCTCAGATTTGGCTGAAAAGCAATTTTCCCAGAAGGTCCAAACATAAGAGGTCTCTTGAAGAGTCTTTTGAGCCATGACAAATAAAACATGGACTATTACAGTCAATCCTACTTTTGGCCAACAAATTACTTTTGCTGAATTATCCCAAAGTCTTATTCTAGAAGCAGTCCATGGTCCTTAAGAAACAAGCTGGAAGTCCTTTTATCTGAAGGGGTTTTTCCAGCAATTATGCCTGCTTCTAAAACACATTCAGCCCTTCAAAACAGTCACATGAATTGTCTTCCAGAAAACAGCATTTTACACACCTACAATTGCCTGTAAGTTTCCTTGAAATTATTCAGCTGATTAATACAGGGAGGTTACAGCAAGTGCAACAGCTCTTCAGCTAATGTCTTTAGCATGAAGTCTACACTAATTTTGTGAAGTCTAACGTAGAGACCTTGTGACCAAATTCTTTCCAACTTTCTTCCAACTGGATCAGATGTTCCAATAAAATACATCATTTCAACCTATAAATTTTGTCTTTTATGCCTAAATAAATGCAGGATGCCAGACCTACCAGTGTAAGGATTACACAATCTATATTTTTAAATTTGAAAACCAATACACTAATGATGCCAGATCTGCAAGTCAGAAGCATGATGATTTTAAATAGTAACTGAGAAAAAATAACTTCTAAGATTGTGTTACCAGCCTTTTGACACATTTCTGGCAAAGCAGCAACTTGAAAATATTTAAATATTTGGCCTTAACAAACTATGAGGTACAGTCTGTTAAAAACCTGTGTTCTCATCCATATCTCAGGTATTTGCTACGGTCTTTTTCTACCCTCAATCTCCTCTTTTGTTGCTCCCCAAATCTCTCCCTCCAAAAGCAGAAATGCAAATGGATGCAAGATGTAGCAGGCTCACATCTTCAAGTGCCAGAAGAAAACTTTGGTGTGAATAATGTGAAGGGCACCTGGGTCATAAGATACTGTCTGGTAACATGTTAAAGAGAGGGAAAAACTAATAGCTTGAAATCTCAAAACAGATATGAACAGCCTATGGTACAAAAAAGCCCAATCCTTGGGATGGATCTACTTGTCATCATAACTCCCATTATCCTTACCAGCAATTCATCAGTACAGTGAGCTAAAGATAAAAATTCCCCATGGAGCAATATTAATCACACTGCTTGTTTTGTGGGATCTGCAATGTCACAATACAAGTTGGTTACACAGCTCCCCTGTGAGCTGAGCCAGCCTCAAGGCAGAGGCAACAGTTTTACCTAAAGGTTACACCAGTGTCCTGAAATTACCCCTCTAGCCTTCTGTCCTGCAACCTCTGCTCTACCAGATTAAAGAGGACTAAACTTTCACTGCAGACTGCCCTTACCTAAACACACGTCTCAAGACACAGGAGGCGGGCACCTCATGTGAGGCTGTTAGTGCAGTGTATGGTGCAATAAACCCATCATTTCCCACTCCTTCGTTGCCATGAGGCCTCTCAATACAGAGGTAAGAAGGTTCAAATGAACTGATGCTCATAGAATAAGTTGGCAACATAGAAAAAAACTGTAATCCCTGATATCTAATAGCTTCCAAAAAAGCACTCTGCAGCTTTTGAGATGAGAATAAAGAATCAACTAATGAAAAGCAATTCCTTTTCATAATTAGAAGAATGCTATTAGAACTCAAGACACTGAATGGGGGAAAACAATTGTTTTGCACTTTAGTAGGTTTAAGGCGAGGGTTAGGATTACTGCTAGGGCTGAGAAAGTCAAGTATACAACACCTCCAAGAACATTAGGGCTAGAAAAGGCATGCCAAAACAAATCCCATCAGGCCAACAACATTGCTGCTCCTACAGATTTCTGATCTGATCCAGCCATGGTATCAGGTTTAAAGGAGGGCTAGGCTCAGGGTGAAGGTTGAAACTAGGGTTAGGGTTTAGAGTTCAGTATCCTACAGGTCAGGGAGCACTGGGGCCGGAACCAGGTGCTGCAGGATGGAACCCACAAGTTCCAGAAACAGCCTGCTCTGATATGCCTCCTGCAAGCTGTCAGCACAATCTTTAACAGCACAGCTCAAGGGATGAACTACAACAAAACTTGCATTTATGTTATCATTCTGTTTTGCTTTGCCACTTCACAGGAGCCTGTGGGCACAGCAGCTTCTCCCCCTTGGGCAGAGGGTGTGAACTCCAGTATATAATGTGAAGTACTTCGACTTAAAAAAAAAACATGAAGCCTTACTCAAGATGGTAAAGACCTACACAAAGAATGACCTTGGGAGAATCACCTTGGCATGCCTTTTCCAGCACCAGTGTCCTTGGATGGACCTGTAGGGTCTTTGAATCTCTTAACCTTAACACGAACCCTGACCCAACCCCGACATCACGGCTGGTTCCGATCAGAAAGATGCAGGAGCAGCAACGTCTATGCCCTGCCAGGATCACCTTGGCATGCCCTTTGCTGCCCCAGTGTTCTTGGAGTTGTAGGATACTTGACTCTCTCCATCCTAACCCTAGGCCTGACACTCACCATAATGCTAGCCCTATCCCAAACCCACAACTGGTCCAGATCAGCACGCTGTAGGAGCAGCAATACTGGGGCCCTGCTGGGATCACTCTGGCATGCCTATTCCTACCCCACCAGGAGTGAATTTGTGCTGCAGACACTGGGTGCCTTGGAAATGCCACTCCTTTTTGTGTAAGAAGTGTGTATAAAAAAAAACCCTGCTAAGCTTTGAAGAGAAGCAGCAGGCAAAGCTGTTACAATACATACTTAATTCACAGCAGTGATTGCACTACAACACCACAAACTAAGGGAAGACAGCAGGAGAGACCCCTACACACAGACATTTCCAGAAATGTTTTGAAAAATTTGGTTCTATATATTGTTTTGGACAATGCAGAGATGCTTAATTTTAATTACCATCAGGGCTCTGAGAGCACAGATGGATGTCTGTTAATTAAAGCTTGCAGAGTTCAGTGTAAATTCAAAGAATAAAACAAATAAATATTAGGCTCACAAGAACATTCAAAGTAAAAAACGGTAATGAATTTTGGAAGTAAGGAAGGAAATAGTTGTCAGTAGAAAACAGCCAGCAAAGATAATAGAACCCCTGCTAGCAGCCGACCATCACTAACTACTCTGTCTTATCAGGAAGCAACTTGTCAGCCAAGTCTGCAGGTTAGAGGGAGAGCCAAAAGCCAGGCAGATATAACACAGGCATAGATAAATTTAGTCAGGTGTTGTCCAAAATCCAATGGTAACAGAGGTGGTGATGCAAGTTACCTCTTCTGAGGCAGGAACAGGAAATAAAAATAAATTTTAAAAAATCTAGTCAACGTGCATGAAACCAGAATAGGCGACTAAAGATTACCAAGAAAGATCACTGCTATGTTTTCAGTAAAAAGACACAAAATGGGAAAGCAAGGACAGTGAAACCTGGTCAGGGAGATCAGTCCCCACTACCAGTAGTCTCTACTAAATTTCAAAAACCAAGATATAGATATCCTTTTATAGTTAATTTAGGACTCCAGAAATGAAAGTTTCATAGCCCGAATACCTAAGCGTTTCAAAAATCAAAAAAGGAATACTAAATTAGGACAACTTTTACAGATATTGTTGCATGATTTTTTTCTTGACACTGAAAACAAGGACATCAATTCTAAGGATGGATTCTTGCTAAAGTCAGTATCTGCCATCATCAACACATCTCCTAAAAGAGGTCAGCAAATAACCTGAGCCTGTAGTTACTTTCATTAAACACAAGCCTAAGATGAACCAAAATCATCACAATATCACACCTCCAACTTGGCAACAGACTCAAGATGTCACTCCACAAACTGCTCTGGGATGCAAGGTGTCAGCAGAGTCCCACAGCAGCCCCTCAGTTTTGTGTCTCTTGGTAGATTTAGCAAGAAAGGCTCATGCTGTTCACAGTACAACCCAAAGCAAAACCCTCCCTTCAACACTTTTTCTGAGCACGGGTGTGACAACTGCAGCTGATCTGTGTTGGAGGATCGGCTTCTGAAGAGAAATAAGCCAAGGAAGACAAACTTAATATACAGAAATAGATGCATGAATGAAACAAGCTTCCATAAAAAGCCAACAGCAACAGACCAGTCTTGACAGGGCCTTAATCACTTCCTTAAAATACAAAATCCAGGTAAGTGTCAATAGTTTGTATGGTAAAGACAAATTACTTTCCAGGTGAGCAATCCTAGTTACAGGCAGCATAAGAAAAACAAGTAGAGTCACAAATATTGTACATTACTCATAAAAATGAACTGTATGTTTATATTATTATGTACAATATATCTTTATGTTATTTATAATATAAGTAAACGTATAAATAATATTCATTAATATGTCTACAGGTTCAAGCAAAATATTTAACAATAAGGAAATTCCTCATCCTCTTCTAAAACATTTGTATGGTTTTCTTCTCTACAAGAAACCAGCTGTGGTAGGACTGAGATGTAATATCACGCCAGTGTCCTCAGAAGCATTAAAAAAAAACCCCAAAATATCAACTGCAACATCTTGAAATCTTACCACAGAACAACTATGCAAAACTAAGCTCAAGTACAGCTATTTTAAGTACAGAAACTCTCGAGGTACAGAAGCAAGGCTGAGTAATCATATATGGAAAGTACCCTTAAGAAAAAAAAAAAAAAAAGGCATTGATGCGCAACACAGTAATTTATTCCAGTAGCTCAAACATCATAGAGAGACTTTCAAGACCAGCATTGCTCCTACTGATATTACCCACAAACATCCTCTTCAGCTTGCGTTAAAACTTGTCTGCTGGAGAAAGAGAGGAAGATATCAGTAAAAGAAAGCATGAGACACGACAGATGGTAAAATTAATTTTAAAGAGAAATCAGACTCCTCCAGTCCTGGAAAGGGTATAAAGCCTCCTCTTTAGGCCAGTGGGCTCTGATGAGAAGAAGGGCAGGCTGGCAGAGGCAGAGCACGGTGCTAATGCACTTCTGCTGTCTCCGGGACCCACCTCGATAGGCGCTGCACTGGGTAGGCACATGCTAAATGCTCCTGGGCAACAGCCACCAACGCTCTTACATGTCTCTGAACAGAGCTGAACTTTTGCATTTGATTTTCATGTCATATTTTTGAAATCTGAATGCAGAAAAGCAGCCAAAAAATTCACAAAAAGTCAAAAGCCAGGAAGACTGAAAACCTACTAATCTCTCTAGCATTAAAGCACAATTTAGGAAATTTCCATACACAGCATTTGTAGATTGCTTTTTCTCAGCAGTTTTTAATAATGGATATACTGTTATGACACAGCAAAGATTACTACTTCCACATGTTATTTGCCAAATATTAATTATTCTGTCTTTTTAATGTGGTTCTTACAGAAATTATTTATAACTGCTTTATCCTATGGCACTGCAAAGCCGTACAAGCCATCAGTTTCAGCTGCATCTTTGTCAAGTTACTTTGATTGTGCTCACAAGTCTCAGGACTGAATGCTCCAAATAAAGGACTGGCACCTTATTTGTTCTCATCTTTGACTCATCTGAAGCCCTGTTGAGGCTGACTTCTCAACCATTAACATAGACAAAACGTTTTATTAGCCTGCCCTGTCATTCTGCCCACGAGCCGTTTAACCACTAACAAGTGGCAGAGCCCTGACAAAGCCAGAGAGATATTACAGATGCTGGGACAAGAACACAAGAATGCCTTCGGGAAGTGCAGCCTGGAAGATGTGGCTGCTTCACTCCTGGGGGCATTACATTTTACTGTGTGCCTAACACAGTCCCTGAAGCAGGAGCTAACGACCACTTCCATCTGAATGCTCTAATAAGGAGGTTATAAAGCCGAGGGCTTTCTTACCCACCCTTTTCTGAGCCACATCCCAGCAGTAAGAGCTAGATTTGAGCTGGGCCATGACTTTACCCCTCCAAAGCCCACTTGCATTGATGGCAAGGAATATCTACAGCCAAGAAAGGAATCAACCTGCATCTCCTCCATGGGCACTCCAACAGCTTGGCCATCTTACCAAGCACAGCCTGGGAATATTGCTCAGCATCCCTGTGAGCAGAAATTGCATCTCTGCAGGATATGCACCCCTGAATGGGCTCCCAGGAAAGGGAGGGAGGCAAGGCACAGCTGTGCCCCACCATTTCCAGAGGTCAGCAGTGGCACCTCCCTGTTCAGTTTGCTGGAGCACCATATCTTGCCCTTCATGTCCACGGTGGAGCAGTTAGACACTCTCACATACAACCTGCCTTTCAGGGTCAGCCGCCCTCATCTTAAGCTCTACGCCACACACCTGATGCCAGGGACCCAACCACAGCACAGTAGTAGCCCAAATTTGAACACGCAGCACCCTAACTTGTCATTTTACAGTACACAGTTTCAATGTCAAGCTTGCTTGGCAGCTTGCCAGCCCTGCCTCAGTGTCCCAGACACTCAGCCCCTTCCTCCCCCCAGCCACACCACCCTCCCCTGCCTGCCAGGTGTGTGACCACTGCTCACAGGATTGGTGACACGACCCAGGTGCAAAGCAGATTATTTATAACTCAGCCCCCCACTCCCTGATCTAATTTATAGCATAACATTTCAACAGTTTTATCAACACGGTTCGTGGGACAGAGAGCCACAGCCAGGCAAAACGAGAGAAGAACAGCTGGAGTTGCAAGGTTACTGCAGAGGCCAAGAACTGTGGCTTCAGAGGTGGCCAAGTGCCATGTCCTGTCCTTTTTCTCCCCAAGATACAGGACATTTTCTTGTAATTAACAGCAACCAGAAATGAAATTTACATATCTCTGGCTGTTTCTACTGAGTTCTTCTGCAAGTCAGCAATTCTCCTGAGTTAAAATAAGCCATTAATTCTAAGCCATGAATCTTCAAGGTCCAGAAACTGCTTCTAAGGACTCTAAGGGAAGAAACTAAGGTCACGCATTTTTAGGTTTAGTCAATAAATTTACTGGTCACAAGTCCATATTTCCACCGAAATATGGTTTGGGATCCACAAACAGACCCTGTTCTTAAGTAAAAATACCCAAGATCTGTGCTAGCAATAAGCTGGATTGCAGATTTTCCTTATCTGTTGACCTCTCATCTCTCTATTGCTTAAGTGTTTAAATAGTTTTCCTCTTTACTGTTCACACTAGAGTTTCATTTTATACACACAACTCTTAACCTAACTTTCTTGCTGATTCAGGGCTGCAGAGTGCAGTGTCCATGCAGCTCACAAATTGGATGGACATAAATACTGGGGATCACATCGAAGCTCCTGGCATCGCTTGTAATTTAGCCATTTGATACATTTGACCAACCAAGCTAAAAACAATGATTCAAAGAATTTGAGCTCCCATACACAACACTGTCACAGAAGAGCAGTTTAGATTCTGGCCCTTCATCGCTCTAAACCAAGCAGGAGACATGAATGTTGAGTTAGAGACACTGATCAGGTTACCCAACAGTCCCACACTTAACAGCATCTTCCTGTACTCCTTGAGCACAGTAGCACCACACCAAGGAAGACAGTGGTTTGCACTATGTGACTTGGATCCCAAATGAGCCACAACAAAAGCTGATGGCAAAGAGCTAGCCTGTTCACATGCCAGCTTCATTCTCCTTCATACGTGCCGTCTAGGTTCATGGCTACACCGAGCGCACACATTTTGAGAAGGAAAAAAGACTACAGCCACTTCACATAGAGCAGTGTTTGAGACCCCATTCAGTGAGGCCAGCTTCAGATCAACTTCTTAAATAGCTCATCCCTGACCTGTGAGGCAATCCCTCTGCACAGCACATGAGCCAGGAGCACAGGTAGCTCTGCTGGTCCGCAGCTCTCAGGCAGCCCCCTGCCAAGGACAAGAAAATCCAGAAGGAGGCACACCTGGCAGAGCTTTCCCAGGCAAAGAAATCTGCTTCAGTGAAAGAAAGGCTCAAAAATGGTAGACAACAACAGGCCAGAGAAGGGAGAGTACCCAACCCTAACGGGGATCAGCGGAAACCAGGTGCTGCAAGTTAGTACTCAATACACAGATTTCTACCAAAATTTCTAATCTACTGCTAAGGATTTGAAAAAGCACAGATGCCCATTGTTGTGTACCAGCCTGAGGACGCTGTTTGCACAAGCAAAAGTTTAATCTTAAAAAATAAATATGGACTAAGAGAAATATTCCTACCAATTAAAAAATCATTTACGTAACTACCATCTGCAATCGCTCCCCCCCCATAATTAAAATGGATGAAGAGACCCTTTCCCTCTGTCCCTCTGTGCACAGTGGATGTGCCTTTAATAGCTGTTGCCTTTATCTTGTTTTGAGTCTGATACAAATGATCTTAGTGCTCTAAATCAGCCCTGAATAGACCCTTTGATAGGACTGGTTTTCCCAATTATATCCATTACTGTTAGTCATCTGCTTCTTTCACTTATTCTGGATCTTGTCATGTGCTCTTAACATAAATGGAGTTTTGCTATTGATTTCAGCAACAATGAAGTGGGAAAAAGCATTAGTCACAACACAGCACGACAGCTCCAAATCATAAGGCCAACATAAATGCTCCTCGCATCTAATTTATTTCTCATTACAGTGATGGCACCAGAAACTCAGGCCCTGCCTCCTCCCCTCCTTCCAAGTAGCTCTGTGCAATGAGAAACTAAACTCTGGGTAAGGCCCATCACAAAAGGGCCAAAGGATTGTTCTGGGGGATTTTGCAGATGAGGCATTCCCTATAAGAAAACAGTGAGAACCACCTCTCCAATGCACCAGTGCCAGGCACTGTGAAAGCTTTCTGCTCCAGCTCTACTCTAACACATTTATTTGCATTTTCCTCCCAAAAAAGTAAATTCTTCTAACTTTTAGATTTCCAAATGCCTAAAGTCAGAAAGTTCATATTTGCTAACTCCAGACCCCTTTTTTGAAGTCGTAGCCAAAGGAAAGACTTGGCAAGGTACACACAAATTAAGCAGTACTTAATAAGCTACTGCTATATAATACATAAATTCTTACATTGCACAGTACTTTTGTGGGATTAACTGTTGCAAAAGCATTGCCAAAATCCAAGCCAACTATGTAGTCAGAACTCTAACTTCTAGAGCACAATTTATTAGCACAAATCCTATGCATATATTGTTCTGTCCCAATCAAAATGCAGATGACTATATGATTTCAATACCTAAAAATGCTTAGAACTTCTGGAAATTGAGTTCAACCTGGAAATTCTTTTCCTTCAGCAGGTTTAAGAGTATTTCAACATAAAAGACTTCACTATATATCTGCTCTGAACAGACATCAAGCATTTTGTGGGCCCATTTGAAAGAAGTCAGATTGAGACAGCAGTTGACAGAGTATCTAGTCCATTTTAAGTTAAATATCAATGAAACCCTTCCCTAAAGATTAAGTGTCACACTTGGTGCATCAGATGTTTATCCATATATTGGTGTTGAAAAAACAGTTTCCTATTTAAGGCAGTTATTGATAAGTTCTGCAAAAATAACTCTGGTGTTGCCCTGCTGAATTACCTTGGTAGTTTCAGATATTCTTGGAATGAAAGGTATTTCAATGATAGGTATTCACTTTTCATCTACAAATATATATGTCATGAATAAGAGTAACAATATTCACAAGATACATACAGACTCTTATACCACAATCCCAAGGAGAGTACAAAGAAGGCTTATTTCATTGGGTTTTAAAAATTAAGTTTAACAGACTTCACACAAAAACACTGAGGTACAGTGAATCAATCAATCAGGATTTCACAGAAGTTTGGTCTTGAATTGTTCACTAAGCTGTCATTGATGTTTAGTGCCCCACAGTTAGCTAGAAACACCTTTATTCCACAGCTGGGTTCCATAATCTCACTTTTTCTTTCCCTTGTTCTCGTCCTAAACAATCCAAGCAACCTTACTTATATATAACACTGGACCTGGGGAGTGTAGATCATGTACATGGCTACTCTGAACCATGCAGACTCAAGTCAATTTGAAAGAACTGCTCTTTTTGGAAAATATTCATGCTAGAAATCCAGAAGAATCCATAAGAATCTGGTAATTATAAGAATCTGAAAATTATCCACAGAACCCATAACATAGTCCTCCTTTAAGAAGGGAAATGACTACCTCACCACAATATTTCAACTTGATTATCCACAGGAAAATTCTTGATTTAAAGACTTGCATGTGAGCAGAATCCAGTTACATGACTTCTAAAAGGAGAGGAAACCAATTAAGACATATTAATACAGCTTATTGATAGGTATCTATACTCTTAAACATTCACAATTCTAAAGTTATAACTTCAAGAACCTTGTATTGAAAGGCCTTGGGATAGTATCTCTGAAATAGATTCCAGAGACCAGAGATTTTTCTATGGAAATTGGCTGATCCCAAGAGCTATTTAAATTAGCATTTAATTCATGTCTTTTTAAAATGCACTCCAGTAACACATTTGATCCTCATTTTTGTACTAAAACAAGGTACCAATCTTGGGCTCACAGCCAGCACACTGGGAGTTTTCTAGAAAATAAGGGTAATGTTTTTCAGAAGAAAGGTTTCCAGCCAGCTAGTCTTGGTCGTACGAATCTGATGAGCTTCATTCAGAAATATTCATCCCTCACTGAACTGAAAAGGTCATTCATTTTTCAGGCCCATCAAATAACCAGCTGATTTTGCTATATTACCTACTGAACCTTTCTGCTTCCCATCAGAAGAGCTGAACTTGCCATTGAAATAGAGGTACTCAGTAAAAATCAGACACATTGTCTAATGAGCGGTGCATGGCCCACTGCAGCTGATGCCCTGCCTACCATTTCACACACTGAAATGCAAGGCATTTCGTGCTGAATATATTTCAGAATATAATACACAATCAAACCTCAATCCTGATTCATGGCAATAATGGGAGCATCCTTTTTAGTCAATTCAATCAATCAATCTGCATATTAAAGAATCTTTTCAAGATTTTAACAGTGAAAAAACCCAGGGTGAAGAGTCACGGCCCCTCAGGTAGCACTTCAGAAAGCATATTCCAATACCAAAAGCCAAGTCTCTGTTCATGTGCCAGAAATCAGGTATGTGCAGAGAAAAAAGGGGTATGGAGGGAACAAGGGCAGGGCTGCATCTGCCCTGTCTGAGGTTGACATCCTGGTTTTCCTTCAGGCACTCCAGGAGGTGTATTTTCTCTGTTGTATGAGCAGATTCTTCTATCACCAGAGCCAGCCTGAGCTGGTACTGAGGTGACTGCCAAGGCTATCACTTAACTGGATGAGGCTGCCATCCATTACTGAAACAAATATTGCAAGTGAACTTGATAGATCAGCTGTTTAGCTTGTGGCTTCCACTTCCCAAGCAGCTGCAGCTCTTCCCAAAGTCGCTGTATTGATTTTCTGACAACAAATGTCACTACAGTGAAATCATGATGAAACAGCAGATAAGAAAGCAAGAGTGCCAGATCAGCAACACCAATTCCCACAACATCTTAGAAATAATAGGAGTGTTCAGGAAGCCAAATGCTCTTAGAAAAATATATAAATTTTTTTTTGGAAATACAGGGCAAAATCCTGCTTTCCTTTTATGTGAAGGACCCTAGTTTCAGTGTACAAAGACATACCAAATTCCTCCTAGGACTAGAGGTGTTCCTGTGACCCCAGAAGCTCCACAGCAGGAAATCTGTAAACACTACTCTTGCTGCCAGGGCACAGATTGCTGTAAAACTGTATGTGAGAACAACTATGAAACAACTGCCTGCCAGAGATGTTGCTAGGATGTGGCACAGCTCCAGCCTGGTGCAAGTTCTGGGCCACGTACTTCTCTGTACTTGGCTGCAGAGCAAAGCATGCAACTCACAGGGGCATCCAGGGCAAGATAAAGTGCCAGTGACTGAAGCAAGCCAAACCCCAGGAACAGGGCAAGGCTAAAGCAGAATTCAACACACCTGGAAGTGATTATCAGGTATTTCAATTCCATTTTGGGGTGAGGGAGGATACACTTTAAACACTGCCCAACCTAACAGAAGGGAGGAAGCATTGTTACAATGCAATATGCTTTATTAAAACAAGATGATACATCTATTAAAAAGTAAATGTGCACCTCTTTACCTAACCTCTCCTGTAAATCCAAACTGTCATACCATACCTCAGCTCCCAGTCCTAATTTTCAACAATTCATTTTGAGTCTGCTGCCTGATAAGCACTTGCCATTAGGTGTAAAATTCAAACTTATCTCCATTCTCATTCTTCAGATACCACGTCTTCAGTCGCCTGCTCATGCACCACTTGTTCCCTAAATGCTTCACATTAGCATAGAAATGCTTCCTCTAAATTACCTTAGTTCCTTTTTTTACTTAAGAGGGGTTTATGTGAAAATTAAATGTCTATGAGTTAAGACCATATTCTAAGCCTAATGCAATAATACTTTTTACTGTGTGTAGGTTTTTAAATTAAGAATATGTTACATCAGTGAGCCAAACTTAGCCCTGTGTCTTACCATGTCCTGATGCTCCAGCCACCGAGCAACCTCTTGTACCACTGGCCTGGCCCCTGAATGTGTTCATCACACGGGCCAAGCCTGGATAGTTGGAATGCAAATATATGCACAATTAGCAGCATTGCTGGACCATTTTAAAAACCTTCTGAAAACACATTAAGTGATTTGTTGCATTTTTATGGGGTTTTTTTCCTCACAGCCATTGGCTCAAAAATCTTGCTTATATTCAGGGTATCAGGAGAGAAACCAAGAGTCCCCAGACACAGGTTCCCTTTTGGGCACAGCCCTATAGATTGCTCATGGCTGTTTTAAGTTCTAATTGCTCCAATCTGGCATTGTCAGGAGCCCCTAGAACTGTCCAGTAGCAACATGACCTATTCCATCCTCACCACAACCCCTCTCTACAGAGAAGCTTCACTTGGAAAAAAATGTCACATACAAGCTCCAAGCTGCCTCGCCCAGGCCACGCTGCCATTAGAAGAGCTCAGATTTAAAGGATCAGTACATGAGCATTGAAGGGGAATAGATCTGCATCTGTGATGTATCCAGTGGCCTGAAAAAATAGAGTTCTGTACATACATAATGATGCCAGTGTGAAGCATTTTTGTCACTACTACAACCCAGTAAATGCCAGAGATGCATTGCTTTCACTGAAGTACCAGAAAGCCAAGTTAGAAACATTAATAGCTTTGTATAATGAGGTAGTTACTATTTGTGTTAGAATAACCATATGCCAAACAAACTTTTTAGACAATAACATGGTCTACTGTGCCAAACATGTTATCATCTCCTCACTGCCACGCTTGTTCACCAATCCCCAGAGTACCCAGCACAGCCTTGTACCAAAGGATGCCAGTACATTCTCTAATAGCCAGTGTGGGTACAGAAATTTCATTCACCATCTGGATATCATGGGATACCCCCCCTTCTCTCTCCAAGCCCACCTGTTGAACACAGAAGCACAATGCCCATCACCAGCAGCCTGCAAAGTGCGCCCTTTACACAAGTCAGAGAAGAAATAAGAAGAGCGGGCATCTCGATTTAACTTCAGTAACCTAATGCAGAAGAACTGCTGGGAACACTTGAAATAATTGTCTGAATTATAGAACAGAAGTGCTAACTAAATAGTTATAAGGGATTTTTTAAAAAACAAAATATTTTAAATGCATCCTCTGCCTGTGCATTCAGTTATCCTTTCTCTAAAATTATGTTTAGATTTTTCATTTCTTCCATTTTGCCTTCCCACAGGGCTGAACTCAGCAGCTACCCAAAAAGGCCTTTATACCTAAGGCAAGAAAATCCAAGGCTTCCATGTGAGAGCAATTTATGTCTATTGTTTTAACCAGGGGTTACAGCATACAGGGACACACATTCATGGTGCTCAGAGCAATCAACAGGACTCCAGCTATAAGCCCACACATGCATTTTCTCAGCATCTCCTATATAGACTGATAAGTGAAAATGAGGAGTCATTACGAGTTGCTGTTCCAAGACCTGAAGCCTGCAGTGCGGAAAAGTCCATTGATTTTTTTTTATATCATTTAAAGAATCTAAGTGTAGTTTACAGGCTGTGCCACAGCCAAAACCAGCCAATTGTGAAACTTACGTGAAACAAACATTAAACTTTCAAATAATTCTTCATTCAGATAGACATGACCAAGATGAATGGCTGGCTACCACTCAGAGCAAAGCACTTACCCAAATTATTCATTATGAAAGGATTAATTAAGCGACAGGGAGCCTGATCACTGTCCTGAATGAGACAGGAGCAAGACAAAAGCTCACCTGTGCAGGAAGGATGAGAGGTCAGGAGAGGCATGTAAGAAGACAAAGAGAAACAGACACATTCTGTAATTCATCTGTGACTGCAGGCATGTGACAGGACCAGTAGATACACTAAAAGCCTCCACAATGAAACCCAACAAGACATAAAAATGGCAATGAAATGCATAAAATTTTTCTGTCAGTCCACATGTGCAAGAAACCATCAACTCTGAAGCCTCTCCTTAAACACAGGAGATTTGCCTAAGCATTGCATTGCATGTCCCTGAGGAGGTGTGCAGGAGATGGTGCCAGCAGGGGCCCAGCAGCACCGCGCAGCTCACAGCAGTGTGCCAGCACTGCCCAGCACAGACAGGAGCCAAGTGCCCTTACAGCAGCACAGCACCCCCAGCCCGCACAGACCACACAGTCACTGGTAACACCTCCCCAGGCGAGTTTTCTGCAAGCCCCCCCGAGCCCTGGTGTCACCACCAGCAGGTTGCTGGTGCTCATCTCCAGCACAGCTCGGCAGACGCTCCCGCAGCAGCTCCACCCTCAGCGCCAAGCCTTGCTGAAGGGGTGTCCCAGCAGCATGCCCACCCTCACAGCGCAGCCGCCCGCCATGGCTCACCTCCACCAGCTCCACCAGCCCCGAGGCTCCTCGCAGGCCGCAGCTCCCGCATGGTGCACAGCATTCCTTGCTCCAGCGCTCTCGAGAGCCTCCTTAGTCCCAGCTGGTGCTCTTCCATGTGTTTCATCAGCTCTTTACACTGAAACGTGCCTGAGCACAGCAGCCCCACCACCTCTCCAGCTGGAAAACACACCGACGTTCCTGCAGCTCCGGCGACATCCCCACAACCCCGGGCACGGCGGGGCCTTAGCTCGGGCGCCTTCCAGCAGGCCCAGGGGAGCACAGGCACAGAGCCTGCAGCAGCCCTTCCCTTCCAAGATGCTTCTGGCAAAGCCACACCGTCCCCAAGAGCAGCTCCCCTCCTGCATTTATCCTCACTGAAGGCCACGGTCCCTCAGGAGCGCTCCCGCCACAGCCAGCCGCCCCTGTGGGGCTGAGGGCACACGGCACCCCTGGCCCGGCAGGGCACAGGCACAAATAACAAGGCACAGGGCAGAGCTGGGCTTCCACCTCCTTTCGCCAAGAAACAGTTATCTGTCTGTAACTGAGGGAAAACCGTTGAGCAGCACAACCCCCTAACAACTTTCAGGTGTCCCTTTTCTATATCAGGTTCATTATCATTCCTCGTTAACACCTGTGGGGCACCTCGTCCTGAAAGGCAGCAGCTGCCTCTCAGGTGTGGCATCAAATACAACATTTCCCATCTAAAGTAAACTAGAAGTAGGGGGCCTCATGCGTGTCTAAGCTGCATCCTGGGCCTCTCAGGTGTGGCATCAAATACAACATTTCCCATCTAAAGTAAAATAGAAGTAGGGGGCCTCATGCATGTCTAAGCTGCGTCCTGGGATGAGGGTTTCTGGGTTAAGATAACACAGCAGGTATTCTTTGGGCAGTAGCCACAACACTGCACTTTTATACTCTGTATTTTTACCTCTGCTCAGCATGAAAGAACATGTAATTAGGGACCAGAGGTTAAACCCTTATAAAACCAAAATGTTATGGTCAGCATGGGCTGCTGTTCTCATTTGTGTAGAGGAGCAAAGACGCACAAAGAACAGTTTTCCACCACTTACTCCTTACCACTGTACCTCTTTGAACCAGGTGTCCTTTGCCATTGACAGCTGTGGCAGTTTGTGATGGAGCTGCAGCCAGTGGAGAAGGTGAAAAGCACATGAGCCCAAGGAGGCCAGCAGACTTCACCCCCAAACCCTGCTCTGGCAGTCAGAACTTCCTCACTGCTTCCTGAGCTGAAAGGTCCCCAGTGCCTCCAACCATCCCCGTGTGGCACTGGCAGGGTCTGGTGAAGCCATGACATCAGAGAACCTTTACCTTCTAAAGACCCTTTATGATATCAAGTCCAACCATTAACCCAGCTCTAAGCCGTGTCCCTAAGCACCACACCCACATGTGTTTTCAATACTTCCAGAGCTGGGGACTGGATCACTTCCCTCAGCAGCCTGTTCCATTGCTTGGCAAGATTTTCAAAGTGATTAAATTTTTCCAAATAGCCAATCTAAACCTTCATTGATGCAACTTGAGTCCACTTCCTCATCTCCTATCACTTGTTACTTGGTCAAGCAGATACAAGGTGTTCTGAAGAACAAAAGAGGTCACCGCTCGACCAACTAAGTTAGTACATCTAAAAACACTGACTGAGTGTGCAAGGTGTTTGTTTTTAGTAAATTGACCAAATGTTTGAGATCTGAAGGGCAGATCCCAGACCAGTACAGCAAAGATACATAGGAACCACCAGTGGCAAATAAGCAAGTAATGAAAGCTGCCAAGAGTGATTCTCAAAGTTACATAAACACTAAATATGTCACTTTTCCATTTTATGTCTCCCATGATAAACTGTTATGAGACATGCACATGGCTTGAAACAGATAATTGTTGATAACCCTGACTGGTGGGAGAAGGAACCATCTGGCAGATGGCAAACAAGAAGGTGCCAAGAATTTAGCAGACTAGGGGCCTGCGAATTTATGCAAAAAGGTCTGTAGAGAGGAATATTTAGACAAAAGTTCAGCAACTCTGTTTCTATCTATACACAAAACAAGTTGGAACGTCAAAACTATCCAAATAATTATGAAAATTATTCCTGTTTGAAATTCATCTTGAAACTGAGGAAAATCAGTGAATCTAAAACTGTGAACTTAGAAGTGAGGAATTCTTTCTGCATATTATGATTAATCACAAATGGTTACAGCACATAGCATCACGTTTCATCTTCTGTCCTTCAGGTTTCTATCCTCACTGCTTTTAACATGCAAATGCCTTTATTCATCCTCTCCTGACCTTGCTGCATGGTATCATTTGTTTCTTTCAATTTCCCTTAACAGTATTTCTTTCTTCCTATAGCAGAGAAAGAGCAACTTCTGATAAGCCCCGCTTTGTATTCCTTTCTTTTCTTCTAAGGGAATTTCTTCTGCCTCTGCTCTCCTCTTTATCCCTCCTGGGTAGAACAAGGGATATCGCTGGATGCAGCGTTCTAATTGTGAATCCACATTTTTCCACCGAGATCACTATTCATTAGCCACTTTGCTGCTGACCCTTTGCAACAGCTGAGATGCAGCCAATGTCTCTTGCAGTTAAAGGGAAGTGAGGACACGACCCATGTCAGTAGTCACAGGCAAAACACAACATTAATAAATTTATGTAACATATTTAGTGATTTGGGGGCTGGTTTTGCTGAAGCATCATGGATCACCACGAGGACCACACAGCATTGAGGTTGGCCAGGGACATTGTGCAGTCTCTGTCCTTGAAAGCTTACAACACCCACCAAGATAAAACCTGGAGCAACCTAGTTTGATCTCATAAGCTGACCCTGCTTTGAGCAACAGTTTGGACCAGAAACCCCCAGAGGCCCCCTCCAATACAAATTTAGGAGGCCATGATTTCCAGAGGCACCCTGAAATACAACTCCCACTGACTCCCGCATAATATTGCAATTCCAATGAAAATGGCACACACAGATATTCTTGGAAATCCAACTTAAAGCTTACTAGAATCTTCAGATTTCTTAATATTGTATCTGTAGAGCCCCTTCCAGTTAGCAGCTTCAACTGACGTGGTGACAAAGGTGGCTCAGCAGATCCTTCCTTGATCAGGCTTCTTTGTTAATAATTTTTCATTTGGGGAGTTTCTGCAAGCACATTTTCGTCTTGTTTTTCAGCATGAACATCCTATTTCCATTCAAATCCCATCAGAATAATGACATTATGTCCAGACAGACATTTGCAGTACCTCATACTAAAAGACCTGCAGGCTGTGCTGGCTACTCACCAATTTTTCTGAAAGGAACAAAGAAATGGTAACCCACCTCTCGATCTCAATTCCCTTCCCATCACCCTGTTCATAACAAGCATTTTCCTGTCTGAGAACTGCAGAGGACACCAGAGAGCTCACCCACATCAGTTGGTGTAAATGGCTCTCTCACATACAAAATTTTCTTCTGCGAAGAAATATGCCATATATTTTTACACATATTTTACAGCTTTGTGTTTCACTGCAGAGGCATATGATTCTTTAATCCCAGTTCTCTCATTTTCAAGGCCATTTTATTACAATTTTTTATCACAACTTTCATGGTGTTGATCTGTGTGTGGAATGCCAGCTCGTTGTGGATCAAGGGAAGATAGGACACCTTACATTTTGCACAGATTCTTACTGGATTTGCATTGACCTAGACTCTGGACAGTCAATAATGCAGGCCCATTCTTGTGTTCCTTTCATCATCTCATGATGCAGGGAGCCCCAAGTTGCAAATTAAAATAAATACAAGGAAAATTTACAACTTGAAAATATAAAACTGTCTGTGTTGTACTAATTCCATGCATTTCCTTTGCAGAAATGATAACTTACATGAAGAATCATGGATGTCACGACAGCCAAGAGCTGATATTTAGGCACCTTAGCAGAACTCATTTGTTGCCAGGGAATCCAAATAAACCACATAAACCTTATTTTTTACTTTAACTGTGTACAATATAATGAGTATGGCTAAAATGTTATTCTATGTATTCTTTAATTGTAAAACATGCACATTTTTGTAAGATCTTGCTCAGGATCTCTGATGCAAAAGGCAAACCCTATGTACTGACTGCCAGGATAACTAGCAGGAAGCACTGACAGTTGCAGTCAGATACATCAGTGGCAAGCATTGTCACACTCACTTAGAGCCTCCAAATTAAATCTGCTTACCTTATTCATGTGCATAATTCCAGCAGAGTAATATTTACCCAACACCTTTAATTGAAATGGCAGTAGAATAAGAACATTTTTGATCCATTCAATGAAGTGACATAACACAGGCAGCATTTGCCCCACGTTCAGCCTGTTCCTGTGAAGCAGCCCCACACAGCTGGGCACAGCTGGCATTCACTGCTCCAGAGGGACCCACGCCTGCATTTATGGGATGGACAGGAGCAAAGCTGGAACACCAGCTCTGAGACCATCTGTGCAGTGTGCAAGGGCTCACGTTAAACACCTTTCATTTTCAACACACCACTAGCAATTAGAAATGAAAGGGGAGATAACCTCACTACTCTTCTCATGGCCTACAGGATGAGAAACACTTGTTTCAGGATTGCTCATAACCATCAGTATTTCACCTCTGAAGACCCAAGTTCTAATCATAATGGAAATACAAGGTTTGTGGGTTTAATTATGTTCCTCTTCCCAGTCATGGCATGAAGTTCAATGTCTGAAAAATTACAAGGTGATTGGAAAAAAAACGGGACTTCCTCCTTTTGTTAAGAAAGAATGAAAGATACTTGATCTAACATTTTTTTCATCAGAAGCTCCAAGGTTAGCAGCAGCAATTTGCACACTTTCACACATCTTGTGGTTTAGTTGAGTCTGCGGAAGACAGAGGGTTTTCCTGTTTGCACACACTGAATGATCACTGCAATTTACCACACCTGTTTGATGTTCTGACTTTGTTCACAGCAGAAAGCAGCACGTAGTTGCCCATTGGCCTTTCTCTTCCATCAGATGAACACGCCAGGTCTTCAGAACCATCTCCCTCCCATGCAACTGAGTGCACCCTGTACCTTGTTTGTGCTATTGATCCTTCACCAATATAAGCATTAGCTTCAGCTGAAGAAGCACACTGTAATTATTAAATCAGACAGAAAGCAAACCCAGGACTATTTTCAAACTTAAAAGTCAAGTTTATTCTGACAATAGCTATCTGTCCCTCCTCACAAAAGGAAAACTTATTTTGTAACCATGTCCTTCATCTCTCTGATACCCTATTTTCTCCTGTCATTTTCCACATTTAAAACTTTTTTTCAACTCTGTTTAGCTTGTTAAAGTTCCTCTAATTCTATTTCCTGAATACGAAAAAAGGGCTAAAATTCTTCTTTTAATTGCCAGTTGTTCACATACACACTTGATAGAGCAGCATTAAACATAGGGTTTAGCCCACCAGCATTTTACACAAGCAGGATCCCATTCAGTTCTCCTGAAGCTTCACCTGAACAAACAGGCATTCCTTTATTTTCACCAAATGAACGTGGCATTATTTCTTCTGTTCACCAAAGCACACCAGGGTACAATTGTACCGTATGTTGGGTGATTCCTTGCTGCAATGTAGTAGGTGGAGCGCAAATTACGGACCAGACTCAGATGCTGTAACTCTACTGGCAATGTTTGTATCAGGAAAGTGAAGCAGATGCTTGCAATGCACCACTATTAGAAAAGCAGTGAGTGCTCGCAGAATGACAAGATGACTTTTTAACATAATTAGGAGCCAAAGGACATTCTTGGAAGCTAAGTCAACCAGGCTCATCTGTTTCATACTCCCAGAGGCAATCAATTCCTGTCCACTTTACCCATCCTGAAAACTTTCCCAAAAAAAGACCAAGGAATTCTGCACGCAGAAATGACCGTGCTTCAGCTCCCAAAATCAGAAGAGCTTTTGCTGCAACACGCTGCCATGAAAAGCCCATCTAGAGACCTCAGCAAAGCTGCAGGCTGGCAGCAGGAGCATTGGCAGTGCCCAGAGCCGGGCTGGCGTTCCGTGGGCAGCTCCGGCAGCCTGCCCTTGGAGCACGGGCAGGGCACGGCAGGGCAGGGCAGGGCAGGGGGGAGCAGGCAGCTTCAGAAAGCAGGCATGGAGAAAAAGCAAGCACCGCGCTCTACAAGCAGATCAGAGTTTCAGACACTGCCCCAGGACACAACAACCGAAGAAAACAAAAAACCCCACAGGGTACAGCCCAAAGCCAAACATCCAAAACCCTCTCAGCACTGCACCGAATGTGCACAGCGGTAATACAAAACACATCGTTCCACAACAACACAAGTACCTTAATCTGCATTTTAAATACCAAATTAACAATCCCTCCCATTTCTAGCTCTGCTGTCTGGAATCTGCGAATACATCCTAACAGGCCAATTAAAAGATCTCCCATTGCTAGATTTTATGTTATTTCACTGATGGTGAAAATGAGCTGAGGGAACCAACATGTAGTGCAGTCATTCAGCAAGTGTATAGGCAATCTTATGCAACAATCTTTTAACTAGTTTATTAAATGCTTTTCCTTTTCAGAATAAATTCAACATCTAATGCCAAAATTTCATCAAGAACTCAAAAATTTTAGTAGCCAGTTATCAGCCGTTTGAGTTACAAGAAACAGACATATTACACTTCACTAAAATTTTCACACATACACCCACACATACACACACATTTATCAGCATCCTGTTTATATTAATTTATTTTCACAAATCAATCTCCTTTTTCCTACTCATACTCTTCACATTTTCTGAAGGCACAACACCCAAATAGGCAATGTAAAATGTACTTCCTGTAGAAAAGTCTGTAGTCTCCTAAGAGAACGGTTTGGCAAAACTATGCTTGTTTAAAAACTCAAGTTCCAAAATGAGCCTTCAAAGAGCAGCAGAGAACACCAAGATTAAAAACTACTTAGGGTGTCTGCACTTTTCCTATGCATCACACCACTTAACCTTTAATAAATCAGGACTTTTTCCAAGAAATTACAAAAGCAAAAGTAGCAAAATCTCTTTTTTCTTTCTTTTATCATCAGGTTTTAACGATGGGAGAGACTCTAGGCAGAGCTCCCAGAAAGAGCCAGACCACCATCTGGCTCCATCACAGAGCAATGACAATTCACAGGCAATGAGTCTCCAACCAGCGCTCTGAAATCAAACGCTGGGCTGGCTCCATAAAAGCTCTGTTACGGTCATGAACACACAGCTGTACATTTCTTCCCTCTTTGTACATAAATATACCCTTGGACACAGACAAAGGGAAAAAAATAAATCATTTTATGCATTTTTCTATGCTTCCCTGCTATGCCTGTTACCGATCAATGTCAAGAAATATCTTCTGTATCTTATGTTTTGTTAGCACTATAGAATGAATATATATAATATATATTTTTTATTTGTTTTCACACATGCTAATGTTTCCAGAATGATAAATGTCTTCTTAAATCCTGCATTTCTTGTCACGCTGTAAATCCACTTCTATTTGACAGTGACTCCTGGACGTACATGTCAAGACAAAAATAAATACTGCTGCGATGGCAAACGTTTTAAAACTCTTAGGACATTAATACAGTGGCACTTGAAAGACTTTTTAAATACAACGGAAAAGACGAGTTAAATAGAAACCTGCTTTGACACAGCCGTAAAATCTGCACTACACTTGCGAGATCTGTATTTGTTTCTGCAAGAACAGCTCCTGATCTTTGAACACGTCAAATGTCGCACTCCAGCCCTCCACCCATACTCTTTAAGAAGTCCACGTCGTTATTTTAAGCAAGCATCCCCTCCAGCTGTACATAAGCAACACTGTATTTCCCAAACAATTGAGGTAATTATAAAAATGAATATCATTTATTATTTTCTTTTATTACTATCATCTCTGAACATTTGCTTTCATACAAAAGTCTGATTTTCAGCATTATGTTTTCCAAGGGCATCCCCTCCGCACCAAGAGAGATAAAGATGTGTTAGGAATTGTGCAAGAGTTTTTGTTACCATCTTCAAACCCACAAGAACTTCATGAACACGATTTTGGTACAGAATAACTACCTGGCATTTCAAAGAAGGAGGAAGGGGATTTACACATATTTTCAGTTCCACTTGCTTTGTTGTTTTTTAAAATCACATCTAACCCAATGCAAGGGGCGGGTAATAAAATAAAATTAAAAAAAAAAAAAAAAGAAACTGAAGAACGAAATCATCACATTACTGTATGTTACCCTTCAGCAGTCTTTGGAGGAAATAGGAGACCGGGCTGCTTTTCCCGGCTCCCTCCCTCCCCCAAGGCAGCCGGAGCCGCTCCTGCGCCCGGGCTCCGCCACTCCGGGCGCCGCTGCCCCGTCACAGCCGCGGCTTCCTGAGCAACGTTCTGCTGAGGTCCTTCACCTCCTCGGGGCTGCCCACCCGCTCGTAGCCCAGCAGGGCCATGGGCTGCTGGCAGTACTCCTCGACCTGCTTGATCTGCTGGTAGCTGAGCGCAGTCCTCCAGGCGCTCAGCGCCTGGGTGGCGTTCCTGGCCGACACCACGAAGGGCTTGGAGGAGTAGCCGGGGCCGCTGGTCATGTTGAGGGCGAACTTCTCCATCTCCGGGCTGACCGCCAGGTTCACAAAGCCGTACACCTGCCGCAGCGTCTTGATGGGCTCCACCACCAGGTCCTCGTAGCGCACGGCCATGTAATTGCCCTGGAGCCAGTCGGGGGGGTGCAGAGCAGTCTGCAGGGTCTTGGCCATGCTGCTGCAGATGACCTCCATGGCACCCAGGGCATGGTAGTCCGAGCCGCCCCCCGCCTCCTTCTTCCCGCCCAGCTTGTGGCCGGCATCGAGGAAGGGCATGCGGTGGATGTGCGGGTCCCGGCTCCTCACCACCTGCAGGCTCTCCCGGATGAGGCCGTGCCGGGACTTGATGCGGGAGCTGGCGACGGCCCGGGGGTCCCGCACCAGATGGATGACTTTGAGGTCCAGGGTCGGGTCCCGCATGAGAGGGGCGAGGACGGCCAGGTCAAAGACACGCACGCCCTTGATGACCAGCGTGCGGTACTTGTGGCATTCCTCCTGGAAGCGGCTGAGGCGCTGCGGGGGACACTTTTTGCACACCCTGTCGTCCACCATGCCCACCACCTCCTTGCGATAGGCCGGGCAGAGGGGTGAGGAGCAGATGACCTTGTTGGTGGCCGCCCCGAAGATGCCGAGCGTGGTGAGGTTCTTGCCGGCGCCCGCCGTGCTGTAGAGCTGGAAGACGGAGAGATCGCATCGGTACAGGGAGCTCAGCATGTCGCGGGCCGCCCCTTGCAGCGAGACGGCGTCCCCGGGGTACAGCTTCTGCCAGACGTGCCACACCGGCTCGTAGAGGAAAAACACCTCGGGGTTCTGGTTGAAGAGCTCCCCGAAGAAGGACGAGCCCGAGCGCCAGGTGGTGAAGACATAGACCAGCTGCCGCCGGGCGCCCGCCGGGCCGCGGCTCCCGGCCGGCGGCGGCGGCGGCGGAGGGTGGTGGCGGGGGGCTGCCGGGGGCTCCCCGCAGCGCCGCGGCTCCCGCCGCCACTTGTACTCCAGCAGGTTGAGCGCGGCGAGCAGCAGCAGCAGCGCGTAGCCCAGGCACAGCGCCAGCGCCTTCCGCCGGCACACTTTCATGCTGGGCGGCGGCGGGGCCAACTGTTGCTCAGCGCCCCGGCGCCCCGGGGCCCGCGGCGGGCAGCAGGGCGCGCCGCCCCCGGCGCCGTCTCCCGGCCGGCCCCCCCGCGCCCGGCCCGCATAGCGCAGCCGCCGCGACGGCCCCGCCGCCGCCGCCGCCCCCGCCCCTGCCCCTGCCCTACTTAGCGGCGGCACGGCCGCCCGCCCGCCCCGCGCTTCTCCCGCGCCGCCATCGCCGAGCGGCCGCGGGCGCCGCCGCAGCGCAGCTCACGGCTGCCGCCGGGGCGAGGCGGAACCGCGCTCCGCTCCTCCCCGCGGCGCGGAGCGGTGGCGGGGGCCGTACCGCCCCGCACCGCCCCGCCGGAGCACGTCGCTCCCGCCCCGCCCCCCGCCGCGCCGGGAGAGCTCCGGTACCGCCACCGAGGGGCGGCCCCGGCCGGCGGCGCCCGCCCCGCGCTCTCCATTGGCGGCCCCGCCCGGCCCCGGGCCGCAGCGCTCCGTCCGCCCCGCCCGGCCGCCGCCGGACACGGCCCGCGCTGATCGGCGCCCGCCCCGGCCGCGGCCCCGCACCGCCCCACTGCGGCGGGCGCTTCTAGGAGCCCTTCTGTGCCGGGGCGCTTCCGTCAGCCCTGCCCGGCGGGAGGCTCCTCACCGGGCACCCCTGGACGGCGGAGCCGCGCCGGTAACGGGAAAAACAGAAGAGAGGGAAAAAACTCTGAAAGGCCCGAGAGGATTCCCAGTCCGATCGCCCTTGTCTTGGGTTGTGCGGAAACTCGGACTTCTCAAAGGTTCTCCAAAACATTAAAAAAAATTTCCTCACACTGGATCTTCCTGATAGAGCTCAGCACAAATCCATCCGCCCGCAGTTCTCACAGTGTTTTTATAGCCGGTGCCCGGTCACCGGGCTGCCCCTTGGGTCGCGGTGCTGCCCCGGCCCATGGGCAGCCAGCTCGGGCGGCACCGAGCCCAGCCCAGCCCCGCGGGTGCCGGGAGAGCCCAGCTCAGCCCGGCTCGGCTCGGCTCGGCTCGGCTCAGCTCAGCTCAGCCCAGCCCCGCGGGTGCCGGGAGAGCCCAGCTCAGCCCAGCCCAGCCCCGCTCCGGCCCCGGCCCCACTGCTGCTGCCCGCCCACACCAGCTCCGAGCCGGCAGCCGGCCGTGGGTCCCAAACTCCCTACCCCGGCTGGGAATCAGAACGGACAGGGCTTTCTCCTGTGTCCTGGAGACACAGCGCTGTGTGAAGGGCAGCCAGAGCAGAGGTGCAGCTCCAGGCAGCACCCATGCTTTACAGACCACCACATGCCCAAAATGCGCCTGACAAGGGCATGGAGTGGCGGGTCCCACGGGGACAGCGCACTTTCGGGACACGGGCTTCCCGATGGGCTTCCGGCAATGCCCAGTGACTCTTATGGAATTTTCTCTGCTGTTTCCTCCGCCCCTGACCGGGCTCGGAGCACTCCGGGGCTGCTCGCGAGTTACAGAAGCGTTTGGCGGCTCTCGCCTGTCCATCGCTCCCTGTAGCCAGCAGCTCTCGCCCCGCTGCCTTACCATGCACGGACGTACACGGCACACCTCCCCGGGCAGCTGGGAGCCTGCGGCTGCGGGGCGGCTGCCCCTGGCCCAGACAGAACCCCCACAACAGATGACACTGGTGAGATTTTGCTGGAACGTTTATTAACGGCACGGATCTGACACCACAGCAAAAGCTTTTACACTGGGGAACCAGAGAAAGCACAAATTCACCCGGTGTGTGTCTTGCTTGGTAGCACGCTATTTAATAAAGGCGAGAGAACAGTACCAAAGGGTGAAGGAGCTAAATGTGTAAGCAATCTTCATATCCCTTATCAAAAAATTTCAATACTCCTCCCACATTTTCTGCAGGGATATTAACAGCCATGCTCCCTTTCTGCCTCCTAAGCCCCTCCCAGCCTCAAAGTGAAGGGTAAGTGAATCTGTAGCAGGAGGGCTCCTCTCCTCCCTGCTTGCCCCTCCGAACCTCGCAGGGCAGGCTGGCAGCGGGATGGGAGCAGGGAGCTCCCCTGGTGCGCGACACCAGTGCCACCCTGGGCCGCTGGCCCGGCTGCGACACGGCCATCGAACCGCACAGGCCAGCTCGAGCTGCCAGTGAGGCTGGTGGCAGTGCTTAAACGTCACCGTGACTTTTCATACAGAAGTAATGTGTTAATAGCAGACTTTAAGTAACTATTGAGTATTCAAGAAAAAGTCTCTACTTCATCAAAAGCGAGGGGGAAGAGGAAGTCTTTTTTTTTTTTTTTTTTTTTTTTTTTTTTTTTTTTTTACCCTGCAGTGCTCCAGAGGAAGTCTTTAATGCCGCATTGTCTACAAATTATTTGTATCTAGTTGGCAAAAGAAATGTGTGGTTTAAACCTGATGAGCTTAAAACGATTGACTCGTAACTCTTGAAACACAGTATATAATGAAAAATAATAAACCTCTGTAGCATCTTGTAGCGTAAGATTCTTGCAGTTATTCTATTCTTTAGTTCTAATCCACGAGTTCTTCACATAAAACAAGACTTCTACTTTTTTTATGTGTTTTTATAAAGGTTCACATCAAATATTTATTTGGCTTTCCATGCCCACTACAGATGAAGTGACCATCACCTAGCTAAAGCAGAGCTGTTTCTTTTTCATTCTGGAATGCTCTGTAGTAGCATCAATTAGCCTTTATTAGATGATAAATGACAACAGCAATACTGAAACACTGGAGTTCATAAAACAATATCTCTCACCACTATCGTTCTGCAGCACTAATGTAATAAAAGACAGAGGCTGCAGGGAGCAAAACCAATCCATAGCAGTGAAAAATCATTACAAAACCATGAAGCTCAAATTAATCCCTTTTTTCCATTTCACTCGGTTGAAGAGAGATATGAAATTTTCTGAAAAAACCTACACTGCCAGCTCCAGTTCTCACAGCATTTAAAACATAGCAAGTAACAAAGATAAGCGAACATGAACTGCAGATATAACAGTTGAAATGGTAAAATTAATCAGTAAACCCAAACATGAAAAGCTGTAATTGGATTCTGCACCTTCCCCGCTGTCACACAGTGGTTACATCTCTGAATGGGCGAGTGCAGAAGTGTGGACAGCAACACTGCCTTCACCAAACTGCTCCAACTCAACGAGGAAAACAGCTCCCAGCAGCTCTTTAATCTGACCTACGTGCTGCTAAACAGATTCTTACTTTGCAAAACTGGAGCAACGTAGGTGTTTGTGCTGTGCAGGTGGATCCAAGTCCCCACGCACAGCACAACTGCAATCAATCAGGTCCAGTGCAGCTGCTCTATCTGATCTTCCCAGAAGTTTCAGATCTGGTAGTCAAGTTAGCACTTTGAATAACTCAGTATCAATGAATATGGAGTAAGTTTATATGGAAGAGATTTATACAGCCAACTTTCAATTCACAAGTTTGGAGCTTTGGTTGTTTTTTTTTTATATCATTTATGCATCTGTTGCAAAGCATTAGAAACGTTAGAATCAAAGAAACACAAAAGTATTGAATATGGTAAGAGGCACAGAAAGTGTGTGAAAGAGGCACAGAAAGTGTGTGAAAGAGGAACATTCTGCAGCTGAACAAATACAGCTCTTCACAAATATATTCAGGTACTTCAGTGTACATTTTCCACCCTCTGTTTTACTTCATGTCTATTTTAGGGTCACTAATTTCAGTATACTAGATCACCCATGTCAAATAGTAAAAAGTCTCCTTTCTTCAAAAGCAGAATTCATCATCAAAAAAGTAAATTTCAAAGCCCCAACACTTCTTTCTAGGCCAGCCTTACTTTTTGACAATTACATGTAGTTTCCTTGAGGAGCAGAGGAGAATGCTGCTTTTCCAGTGCAGATTGTTACAAAACTCAAATAGAAGTAGGGTGGCTGTACTTGCCTCAAACTCTGCAGCCAGCAATGTGTAAAGTGAGGGATAAGTACCTGCAATTAAAATTCCCCAATTTAAAATAAGGAAAATATTTTATGTTACAGTTTAGTATTTTATATTTAGTAACTATGTTTGTGAATTTTACATGTAATATTTAGCCAACCCAAATCCTGACGAGCTGAATTTCTTCCTCCCTCAAAGTGATACTGCCCCAACCAGAATTCTCCAAGATCCCTTCCATGATGTCCCTTCATTTAAGCAATAAGGCTGAAAAAGGTTTCATTCTTACTGGAACACTTCCCAACTTTTTATTTTTTCATGCTCTAAGATTTGCCTTTCTCATGTTCACAAGGATGCAATGGACAAAATGAGAAGTTTTTCCTGAAGTCAGACTTGAGCAAGATTTTATCTTTTAAAAGAAATTGAAAGATGGAGATTTATGCTGTTATTTTACCTAGTGTGAGGTAAGTTCTGGGTGCTGATTAGACAATCCTGTATCTAGCCTAATCTATTCAGGGAAAATAGAGATCCTGAATTCCTCAAATATTGCCAAAAAGTGAGCATATTCAACATGTCCTGCAGCAGTGGCAGCTGATTTCCCCCAAAACACACTTTTCCCAGTAATGTTGACTCCTTCAGCAGCCATTCATTAAGTGATGGCTGCCACAATCTGCCTCCTAAAGTATCCATTTTCTCTTGGATGTTCCTTCTGAACTGTGCCTGCAGAAGCAGCTGGCAGGGACCGAAATTAAAGCAGCCACTCATAAACCAGAAATACAAAGCCAAGCGGAAAACCTGTCTGCAACAAGCTGTTCCCTTCCACCCCAGTTTCTCTTTCGTGTTCACTTCCAGTTGCACAGGTGACATTTTCAATAAACTTAATTTCAATAAATATTTATAAATTTTTGTTTGTGCAGCTGAAGGAATTCCAGAACTTTGCAAATGTCCTGGGGACACTGCAGTGTAGATTAGTCTCTATTTGACTTTTATTAAAATTAGAAATCTTTTTTTTTTTTCTGTTGTGTAACTGGTTCAAATTCTAAAGGAAATTAAGAGATTCAACTTTTATAACCACGTACCTTTAAAGCAACAGGCAAGGCACTGCTTCACATCAAAAGCTTTCCAAACCTTTAGCAGGTCACACCTAAGAACTACCTCAGCCCCACACATTCAGGCATCCCTGAACTCCCTCCAACTAAATCCATGATCCTGGGTTAATGCCTGTCCTAGCACCCCCACCCCCAGGCCTTGGGGTGTCCAGGAGCCCTTCAGCTGCTCAGGGCAGCCCTTTCCCTGGATAACACCCCTGTCCCAGGGGATGGATAACACCCCTGTCCCAGGGGATGGGTAACACCCCTGTCCCAGGGGATGGGTAACACCCCTGTCCCAGGGGATGGATAACACCCCTGTCCCAGGGGATGGATAACACCCCTGTCCCAGGGGATGGATAACACACCAGTCCCAGGGGATGGATAACACACCAGTCCCAGGGGATGGATAACACCCCTGTCCCAGGGGATGGGTAACACCCCTGTCCCAGGGGATGGGTAACACCCCTGTCCCAGGGGATGGATAACACCCCTGTCCCAGGGGATGGATAACACCCCTGTCCCAGGGGATGGATAACACCCCTGTCCCAGGGGATGGATAACATCCCAGTCCCAGGGGATGGATAACACCCCTGTCCCAGGGGATGGGTAACACCCCTGTCCCAGGGGATGGGTAACACCCCTGTCCCAGGGGATGGGTAACACCCCTGTCCCAGGGAATGGATAACATCCCTGTCCCAGGGAATGGATAACACCCCTGTCCCAGGGGATGGATAACACCCCTGTCCCAGGGGATGGATAACATCCCAGTCCCAGGGGATGGATAACATCCCAGTCCCAAGGGATGGGTAACATCCCTGTCCCAGGGGATGGGTAACATCCCTGTCCCAGGGGATGGATAACACCCCTGTCCCATGGGGTTGGATAATACCCCTGTCCCATGGGATGGATAATACCCCTGTCCCATGGGATGGATAACATCCCACTCCCTCACTGGCCTCTCCTCTTCCCAGGGCAGCAGGCAGAAGCCACACAACAATGTTCCCTTGGATCTGAACTCCCAGTGATGGCTTTGGTGATGATTCTGATTGCTAGTAATGATCCTGGAATTTCAATTCTGGGCACGGGCTGCTCCACCTTCCACAAATCCAAATTATATGCATCAATTCCACCCTCCTCTTCCCACGCCAGCTAAATTTTAAAACAAGAACAATTTGTCATACAGAATTAAGAAATTCTGCCAGGTTAAATCTTTCTGTGTAAGATTTCTGAGAGCTTTACACAGACCTTATCCTTACCCTTTCTCCTTGCTCACCTCTCTACAGGCATAGTTACCACACACAAGCTCTAATCTCAGACCCAGGTCCAGGCTCAGGAGGCCAAGAAAGATTCAGGAAACCTTCCCCGCTTGCACACAGCCTCTTAATAAGGTCTTGAAGAGTCAACCAATGGTCTGTATTTAAGGCAAACAGCTACAAATTCTCCAGTCCACACAAGATTAAAAACAGAGCAAGGTCCAGGGATATCAAAACAACTCATGTTTAGGAACTCTGAGCTCTAAGCGGAGATTCTCAGTAACTGGGATTTGTAATCTACCCCAAAGGAATACTCTGGGCTCTAACATCAAGAGTTCATATCCCAGCCTTCCCCACCTTGTGGGGACATCTGAGGTCTCTTTGCTCTTTTTCGTCTTTCACAGCTCTTGCAGAACCTAAATTATCTTGGAGGCATTTGCTCCTCTCAGGTTTGAGTGCTGTGTTCAAGCACCCCTGGAGCAAAGGGGAGGAGGAGAGAGGCACAGCCTGGAAGAGCTCACGGCTGCTAGGGGATGGCCCCAGTTGTGCTGCTCTCCCACGGGCCTGCCCACCCTGAGCCCACTCAGCCCTTCCACAGGGCGAGCAGCCAAACAAGGCAGCAGGAAGGACAGAGGGAACAGGAGGCACGGGGAAGGCTGAACAGGAGCTGCCCCCAAGCAGCACCGAGGTGGGACACTGGCCTGGCCACACTCAAGGTCCCACGGCACCATCCACACCCTCCCTGCCCCCCTGCACGCTGCTGCCAGCGCTAACGAGCTGCTCGCCATCTCCCTGTCCCAGCAGCTCTCCCACGGGGGAGTTTCCTTACCTCGAGAGAGATTCCTACAGACAGCTACAGAGCCAGCAGCCTGTGCCTCATTAATGAGTTAGAGGAGCACAGGGTCACTGTTGACAGGGGAACAGCAGCAGCCATTAGGGATAACGCAAGCAGAGCAGCAGCGAGCACAAGAGCCAGCGAGGCCGAGGAACTGCTCCTGCGGAACAGGCACGAACATTGCTCCTGTCCAGGTTAAAAACAAAACCATTTCGGGATATCAGCAAACTGACAATTTTATTGCTGCCATGTCAGTTGGAAAATTTTCTGTATAAAATACAAACCCAAAGCAAGTAAGACAAAAAAAGTTCATGTGAAACTACCATTTCCTCTTTAAATAATCACAAACAGAAATCTTTCCAGCTTATGACAGAGTTACACTGTGGAACATCCCAGCACAAGACCAGACATCAGAAGTGGCAAATGGCACAGGCTCACCCATGAAAGCCAACACCACAGAGACAGAAGCAGGTGGAGGAAAAAGCAGTATGCAATTAAGACTTCTATATCCTACAGGGGAAAGAGATTTGGACAAAATTAAATTAGCATTTTAGTTGTGATCCTTACAAGAGTGGCTTACAAACGGAGGAGCAGCGGCTCCAGCAGCAGCAAGAACCACCAAAGTACTGGAAATCTTGCAACAGCATATGCAGTAATGAGAAAAAGGAATTTTAAAATACCACTATGTGCTGTTTCAATAATCAGCAGCCTTATTCAGAAAATTATACAATTTTCTGACTGACAATATCAGGTAATTTGATAAATCTCATTTTACTGAGTAGCTTAATTGATACTGAACGGTGCTGGATTTTAAGAGAATTAAAATTCTCATCTAGGTTATGCCACTGTTGCTGTCTTCTCCTCTAGAATATTCACCTTAAATGTTCAGAGTAGATCCAGAATAGCTGGGAACCCTGCCACCCCAAACTCCTCACACAGCAGTCCAGAAGTGCAGCAAGCTACCCATCTAAAAACTACCAAGTTCAGAGCTTAGTCCATCTGCAGCAGTACAGCAATGCTTTGCATTTTTACTTATTCAAAGCATGAATTCCACTGAAGCGCTGTCAATGCCTGTGGAGGAAAACCCCACAAGCAAGCTGCCTCAAAAGAGAGTCAGGACAGGTTTGCAATTCGTGGCTGGTCTTGCCTTTCTCATCCCAAGATTCTGGTTTTTAAGGCGTTACATGAACTCTTTGCTCTTGTGTCACCGCGACAGTTGAACTCACACCAGCGATGGTTGCGATTCTAAATACACACTTTGGAAAACATTGATTTGTTACCCTTGTTCCTGAGTGGTTGTTGGTTCTTACACTTCAAAACCTGCGAAGGGGATATGGGGGGAGACCACATCCACGTGTACAGTGCCTGAACAATAACCTGACACCGACGTTCAGAAACCAACTCTTCCTCAAACAGAATTACAAAAAATACGTGCAGCTGCTGCGCAGGGAAGTCAGAGTTTAAAAAAGGCAGGTCAGGTACCAACACTTGTGTAACACTGGGGAGATCTCCACTGTTGCAAGGAGGCTGCGTGCACCGCGCAGCTCTCTGCAGCAGCACAGGGCCCGCAGGCCAGCACCGAGCCTGGGCAAGCCTTGTGCAGCCTCTGCCGGGGCCAGGGCCGGCTCAGAGCAGCTGCAGCTGCAGCTGGGTCCCTTCAAGGGCTTCCGTAAGCGCGGGGATGTCCAGGAGTGCACAGCTCCTCAGCACGGCTCTGGGAACGCAGCAGGGACGTTCCCTTCCCGCTCCCTCCAGCCAGGCTGGAACCCCGCTGTACGAGCTACACTCGGTTTCTCTGCTTTGGACAAGCCTGAACACCGCAGCAAGACCATTTCCCTCTGGTTTCCCCAAGGCAGGGCAGGAGAGGAGCCTGTTACCCACTCGTGTCTCCACACCCTCCCGGTGAAGAGCTGCACGCTCGCACACTGAGGGGTCTCGGAGGATAATGGGCTCCCTCTTCCTCTACACCCACAGAAACCACGGGGACACACAGGACCACACCTCCTCAGGACAGGACTTTATTTCACAAGGATTCATCAGAATGCTCCTTCCCGAATCCATCACCCATTCAGCGCTTCACCCCAAAAGGCTGCACAAACACAAGTCGCATAGTTACAGCACGCGGTGATTGTACCTTGTCACTGCAACGTGACCTAAAGAAAAATGGATTTCAGAAGCAGCCTAATTTTAAGTCTTCAGTAATACTTGGCATTTGTTACGAAATATTTGTTACCGGCTGCCCCCCCTTCCCACTTTTCTTCGTGGAAAAGCCAAGCTATAAACAAAAGTACAAAAGCAGGAGGAAATTAAGACTAAGCAGAATCAAAAGATACTCTTTTCTAGAGGGCAAAAAAGCCCAGGGAATCCAGCAAAGGATACGGAGTCTAAATTGCTCTGCAGAGACTATTGGGTAAGAAGAGCTGCTGTAGAGCCCAGGACACAAAGCGAAGAACAAGAGGTGTGACAGTGGTGTTTTGAGAACAGACACTGAAAAAAGCATTGCATAATAGAGCAGTTACAAAATAAAGCCGAATGGGTGTGCTCCTTGAAGCTCTCTTGCTACTTGGTTTAAGCTTTCTATAATCACTGATGAGAATTTTATAAAAGCTGAAATGAAAATTAATTATTGAAAAGTACCTGAAATGCTAAGTGGTTTTCTACCCTGAGGGTTTTTAGCTATTAAATAAAATATACAATTGATTCTGCAGATAAAATACTCCTGTGGCAAAGCACCTTTAGTCCCATTTGACCCAGAACACTGACATTTATCACTCCTCCATTTATAAACAGCTACAAGATAAAAGTAATGAAGAAGTTAATTGGATCTGAAGTGATCATCTTCCCATTGCAGTTAGGATGCTCCCTGTCTTCAACGGATTTTAGTACCTACTTTTCTCTCTAGAAACCCTCATCTAGTCTGTGCCAGGTATGAATACACAGCATTTAAGAGAAAAATAAATTGGTTTATAATAGTTTAGCAACCAAAATCTCTGCTAAATCTTATCCTGAAACACCTTATTTTTTTGTAATTTTTTTTCTTCTTGTAACATAAACTCTGCATATTTCTAAACCAGATTCTTTAAAATGTACTACAAACAGATAAAATGTGTATTCTTTTCTCATTATCAATGCATCTATTCAATACTCATTCTAAGAAAGTCTTTACAGTATGCATGCATTCTTCACATTTTCAGTGTTCCAGATCGCTTCAGAGTTCTCATTAGCAAAGAGAATTCTCCACTTAATTCTCACATATGCAACAATTTACATAATCCTATAACAATGTCTCTCATCAGGAAAAAAAAAGAGAGAAAAAATATGGGTTTTTTTGTAAGACCTTTTAGCTCCTGCTTCTGGAGGTGCAGCCAGTGAGGCTGTTCACATGTCCAACAGGTTTCCCCCACCGCATTTACAAACCCCTAACTGTGGATACACCGATGCACCGGCAGTGCAGCAGCAGGCCATCACCCAGCACAGCTCTGGCTTTCACAAACAGCTCACAAGAGGCCAGAACCCTTTGGATTTTATATTTTTATTACAATCTGCCCACACCTCCACGTATAAACGCCGAACCCTCCCCGTTTGTCGTCCCTCCCCCTCTCCCACCCACAGAAAGGTCGCACGGTAAGGTGACGCAATTTAAAGCCACATCAATGCCTCACACACAGAACAGGTTTGGGGAAGGGAAAGCCTGACACGAAATAAAGAAGGTAAACAGCCTCTTGAATCAAAAATCTTAATAAATATGTAATAAAATTTAATTTTTCCCACCTTGAAGAATTTTCACAACAGAGGAATAAATTCAATAAAATAATGTAAAAGCTGCCCTTTTGCAGGAAAAATCAGTTTTAGAAAACAAGAGTGTACTGAAGGCTGCAATCATTGTATCTGTATGGAAGAAATCCCAGAGCCTCAGGCCCGGTGTCCTGCAGTGCTCCCCACGTGTCCCACAAAGGTGGCTCGTTGACTGAGACATCACATATGCTGCACACAGGATGTGTCTGCAGAGGCCCTTTTTTAAAAACGAACTAAAACAGTACTGTGGTGTTACAAATATTCCCTGTGATCAAAATGGAGACAATAGGAAGCAAAGATTTACCTGTAAAGCTGATCAGGGTAGGCAGCAGACTGTTCAACTCTTCTTAGAGTAAAACCTCACAGCAGGAAAGAAAGCCCATCCACTGGATTCAGAAGGTGCCTTTATCTGGACGGTCAAAGGAGTGAAAACAGGAACAGAGCCACTGCACTGAACCATCCAGCCTGTCTGGAATACACACTCTGCACTCCCTTAGGGATCTGGATCACCAGTGGGGCAAGAAAACAACATCTTCATTTTCTGTTCAGATTTTATTTGAAATCTAATTCAAATTGTCAAAGCTACAAAAAGGGGGAACATTTGGGTTATTTCTGCTATGTCACAACATTCTAAAAACAAAATATCACTACTGCCAGCAGATCAGTTACACACATTTCTGATGAAACGTCTAAACACAAAAATGCTTCTTTTAGGAAATAGTCACAATGAAGATATTTTGTACAATATAAAACAATGACGGGTCTACAGATGCCGATACTCATGAGTATACACGTGCATTCACCAAAAAAAAAAAAAAAAAAAATCAGGAATGCTCTTTTGTTTTTAAACAGACTGTTCAGGCACAAAAACAAAACCGCATTTCCAGTAAGTGACAGCATCATAAAAAATATTAACATTGTCAGTGTTTGCTTTTCTTTGACTTCTTGTGAGATCTGTGAGGAGAACGGGACTGAGACCTGGATTTTTTCCCTGACTTCTTAGGGGATCTGGATCGTGACCTCCTTGATCTTTTGGGTGTTCTGGACCCAGACGGCGACCTGCAAAAAACCAAAGTTTTATGTCAAATACTACTTGATAAAAGCACCTTTTCCTGAAGTTATTTGTATTCATTTATTCAGCCAAACAAGGTAGAAAATATTTTTCCTAATAACTAAAGTAACAGGATGATATCTTGCTTTTGAGAAAAAGGCCATTATTGTATTATAAGGCTTTGAGAGTATTTTAACTTAACTTCAGTGCTTAGAACCTACATGAGAAATAACACACACTCATGTCCTTAAACCCACATCAGGAATTCACAGTCTTTCACATAAGCCTCAAGCATGTTGGCTCTTGTATGAATTGCAGCCCATGTCCATACAGAAATGAAAAACTATATTCAACTGTGTTACAGTGAAATACTTTCGGTTCTCATCAAGCGTATTCAGATTGTGATGCAACCCCACAGAAAAAGAAGGGACACTGAATAAATTTACTGTCATCTAACCCACACCTAATATATTGATCTAATATAATGAAAACTGAATGAGCATCACATTAACTCTAAAAAAAAATAGTCTCAACTACTTTTCTACTTTTATTTGAAACCCCTATTTATATTAGCACAAGAATACTGGAGTTTTGCACTACTATTTTTCAACACCATCAAAGGAGTTTTCCTCAGCCTGACTGAAGAATTTTATATCAGTAAGATATTCTATATTTCTTAAAGAAGCAGAAGGTGAACTTTCAAGTTTCAAGTTACAGCAGCATTAGCAGAATAATAAAATTTCACCTCAGTTTAACATTAACCGAAGACAAATATTTGTGTCAGAGTGGAGGTTAGGAAATACCTTGTTTGGAAACAAAACCCCAAAAGCAGTATCCGACTTTTTTCCCTTAAAAAACAAACTGTGGGAGTGAGCAGCTTCATGGAAGCTCATCACCAGTGAAAGGCTGTATGGTCACTGTAATTTGAGAGGTTCTATAGAAGGGCTACAGAAATTTTAGGAGGACTACAGAAGACTTATCCTTTGAAAACAAAAAACTAAGAAAGCAGCAAGGTGCTCTAGTTTAAAGCTGCATTTCTTCAAATCACCAGTAAAGAGGTAAACAAAAGCACAGCAGAGCAGAGTCTGCAGCTCCCAGGGCAGGAGGCTATGTGCACTTCCAGCCCCGGTGCCCAAAGGGACTAATGAGGAACCGCACCGCGGAGCACTGCGAGACAAAGCACCTGAGTGTCAAACGTGCTCTGCTCAAACACCCTGCCCCAAACACCAGCCAAACACCCAGCAGCTTCCTGAGACAGAGAAGATACCAGCTCACCTTTTGCCTTTTTTACTGACATCTCTGGGAGAATCTTTGTGTGAGGAGCGGGAGCGGGAGCTCTCCTTGTGGGAGCGCTCGGAGCGCTCGGATTTGGGCGAGGGCGACTTGGCTCTGCGGCTGCCGCTGCTGCGGGACGGGCTGGGGGAAGCGCTGTGCCGCCTTTTCCTGGCCACGGGGAGGGAAAAGGCACGGTAAGAACATCTGGGCCTTTTTGCAGGGATTTGCTTTAGCCAATGGCGTGCCAGCTATTAGTAAGTAATTAAGATATCGTAGGCTTTTTATTATTAAAACAAAACATCAAGTTGAACGTGTGCAACAGATTTTCTCTGCTTGAAAAGAATTAAGGCCCGTGAGTCATTTGGTAGTGTAAACACATTCTGTCAGAGCTCCCTGAAAAGCAAGGCCTTGTACCGTAGCTACACTTAGCAGCACGGCAGAGTTTGGCTATGCAAGCATTGGAAGATCAGTGTCCCATCAGCTACGCCACGTGCAGCCATACAGGAGGATCTGCACTGTGACCTGAGCAACACTGAAACCACCACGGATCATTTGTGGTCTGTCCTCAGAACGGTTTTCTGACTGAGGCACTGCAGGCAATTCACTGCTACAAGACACTTAACCCCCTTTGCAACTGGTAATCATTTTACCATGCCTCCCCAGGGCATGAATGAGCTCAAGCGCAACTCTGTTCAAAGGGAAGTGGTACCTTACTTGAGGCAGGGTAAAAATGACAATTCCTTTAACCTTTTGGAACATGTTTTAATAGCCAAAGCACAGGGCTGGTTTGGTTTTGTGTTTTTCTTCTAAAATTAGATGTGTGAAACAAGGTAATTTCAAGGCTGTCACTGCCTACGAAGACACTGTGAGGGTTTTCCTCCCATCCACTTTAGCCCAAGGAGAGCCATACCTCTCTTTTCGTGTTGGTGTACACTCCTCTTTTTCCTTCTTATCTTTGGACCTGGTCTCAGACTTCTCCTTGTCCTTTTTGTCTCTGTCCCGTTCTCTTTCCATCTCTTTTTCTTTTTCCTAGATTATTAGAAGCATCATGATTTCAGATAAGGTGTGAGTAATTCTTAGAGGCAATCACACTAATGACAAACAGCACAAAAGCAGTGAGCACTGATGGAACACAGCACATGATCTGAACTAATGGTCACACCCTCCCAGCTCTTCAGCCCTTTGCTCCTGCTTGGGACACAGCACAAACATTCAGTGTAACACCAACTAACAAAAGCATGAGGGGTATCACTCTCTGTGAGGAAATGTGAGTATTAACTGGAAATAAGCAGTCTTCAATGTCACAAATTTCAGGGAAATATTACAGTTGCAATAGATTTTCTAAACTAAATTAAACATGGAAGAATACCAGGAACCTCTTTCTACTTTAAACATGTGCACTCATCCTCATTAATCCAGACTGAAAATTGATATACTCTCAGAACTAGAAGATATCTAAAGACAAAACAAAAATACAAACAAGATTCTACAATAACATCTACACTGTCAAAACCCAACAACTATAGTCCATATCTGGGTATCAACAGGACCATTTTGAAAGAAAATATACACCCTGAGCACACCAAGTGCTGTCTGTCAAACAGAAAATAATAACTATAATAATATTACTAACGCTGCTTAAGACTATTTTTTCCTTTCCTTGGGAAGCCTTTAGCACAACAGATCAATTACTAAAAGCAGAATGAGAAGTCTGATGAACATCTTCAACTGAGAGCTGTCCCTTTCCTTTCCCACAGCTAACAGTTTGCTTCATGCAGTAGATCCAGGAGTGGTCTCTAAGGTTCCTGTACACACTATGACAGCCAGCTGTAGAGTGGGAAACACTACAGGACTTGGATTAAAAAAGGAGATTGTTCGCATTCTGCAGAAAGCACTTGGACTTACACATGCAGTTTGACAGTACAGTAGTATTTCAACAAGAACCATGTGTTGCTATGTTAAAGCCACCTTACATTCGATAAACTCAATAAAAGCCTATCACAGAATCAGAGGCAAACACAAAGACCAGTTCTTACCCTCTGGAGCAGCTTGTCTCTATAGTGTTCAACCTGTTCCTGAAAACTCTGGCCTGGCTTCTTGGGTCTTTTCCCAGACTCTAACTCATCCTGAAACTTCATCACCTTAAGCTGTGAAAATAATACTGTCCATTAGATTATTTGACTTATATTATCCAGTTAGGCAGGTGGCTGAAAATGAAATTTCCATGACATACAATCCGTGTTCTTCATTCCTTCTATACAAGCTTGTGCACAGAGACACTACATTTATTTAAACTGGATCTAAGCAACAAAACCGCACTCTCACCTGCAGGCACCTGCAGTTGTTTACAGACACGGTGAGAACTAAAAATAGAGGGTTTTTTTCCTGTTATTCTACTAAATTCTGTTCCCATCATTAGTACACTGTACCCTTGTATTTCTTGGGTCATTATCTGTTTTCTTCCTTTCAAAATGAAATCATTTACTGCAGGTGTCAATATATTCTTTCAACTTCTCATCTACTTCAAAGTTTCCTTTGGAAACTGCCTTTTTTTCCATTTAACCCTGAATGTTAAAATCAAATGACTGACATAATTAGGACATAAAACAATGCACCTCCTCTTCAGGGCTGTTTGCACAGAGTGGCTGATTTGAAAGAACTGATTTTTACTAACATAATACTTTTTCATGTGCTAACAAGCTTAGCAACCAAATTCAGTTCCCAAGTGCTGCGAAATGTAACACTAAATTTGCTGCAGTATCCCAACAGTCACCAAGTTAAGCAGATGTCAGAATTTCTCCACGTGTTGGGTTTTTCTGTGGGTTGAGTTTTTTTGTTTGTTTTTTTCCTAGATGAACTAAAACTTTCTCTAAGCTGATTCACATCATCCACATCTCTTACCATTTGTCAATTCTTTATTCCTAGGGATGTGCCCTTGTACAAACAATCATTCTTTTTTTTGGAGGAGGAGAAGGTGTCTCTCTTTTGGGGAAGGAGGAAGAGCTTGGTAATAATTCAGGTTGTATTTGTCAGCCCTCTTCCAAATGTTCATGGTCTGACCCTCCTGCACATCCTGCTCCAACATCAACATTCTATATATGAGTAGAATTTTTCAGTGCTTGAGCTTTTATTTCCAGCAAAAACACTAAGTTTGTTTTCTCTTTAAAATCTCTTTAAAAATGTTTCATTCTTACACACTGGAAACACACAAAGCAACTGTGTCCATTTTGATTATCTGAAAGGATTCTTATTCTCCAGGTCCTCAATTCCCTAACATGAAGTAGTCACAAAATCAAACTCTACAGGTTTTTCTTCCCTCTCAAAAATCCAGCAGACTGGATCTAATCATCCCTTCCAATTACTGACAGAAAGGAAAGGTATCACAAAAACAAACTAATCACAAGTATGTTAACAAACATAAAACCCAAGCAAGGATTACACTATTTTGAACAAGATGCCCTTTTCCTTCAGATACAGAGCTTACGTCAACACCAAAATTTTCATTTTAGTCTCAAATATAAGAGAACAACTTGCTTTGGGGGAAAGAGAAACAAAATTTTAAAAAAGCACTGTTATACCACAGTAATTTTCTGTCAGCTGTTCTGCTTTCCTCCCTCACTTACAGAGCCTGCTCTACCTTGCAGTTGAGCATTTTTTCTGACAATTCAGCCAATGGAAAACTCTAATTATCATTTGTAGCATACCACCTTCCATAAAGGCATGTTTTTCTCCCCCCACTTTAAAAGCAGAGTTTCAAAGGCAGAAATATCTTTTGGAACCATATAATCAGTGTAACTGTGTACCACCTGTGAAATCAGGACAGCATTCCCTACCATCACATAAACTCCAAGATCAGCAGCTGCTCAGCACCTTCAGTACCAAAGAGGAGAAGAACAGATTTAGCTGCTCCAGGAAGCCTCTTATGCTGTCATGGCACGAATATGCCCATTAAGACTTTGTTTTCCCAACTAAATAACCAATATAGTTTAAAATGCAAACCAAAACCCCTGACCAACGAAAGTCCTCAAAATCCCTCTGTCCTCATAAGATGTGTTTCTTTACATTTTTAACCAAAGCTGTGACAGTCTCTATCTAACCATCTTTTGAAAGCAAGGAAGCCTGACTCTACAGCCCAAAGTAACCTGAGATGAAAATAAACTAGGACTCCAAACAACAGGCTTCACCTGATAGAATGAGCGAAATAGATTTAAAAAAAAAAAAAAAAAAAAAAAAAAAGTTGCCACGCATGGCATACAACCCACTGTTGGCAGGAAGTTTAAAACAGCAAGAGGAATTATTTGCATGTAGCTTCTCAAAAAACTGTGGGTGGAGAGGGGGACTGAAGTGGTCATTAGCAGGTGCCTTGAATAGAGAGAAAATAGGAAAGGCTACCCTGTGGAAATATCTCACTCAACACCTCCCCAGACTGCAGCTATGGCAGGATCAGGAGGTTTCCTGAGACAGCTGTGGTCTTTTACAGACCACCATAGATGGATTTCTCCTCCACACAGTTGCTGTATCTCCCTTTGAACCCATGTAAACTGGCTCCTTTTCAAAGAAGCTGTGAGCAGAGGAAACGAGCACACCCCCTGGAAAGGTGACAAAGGGTTACAAAGTGCTGAGATGGTATCAACAGCTCACTACAGACAGACCAGGCTCTTCCATCCCCTCCTGCACTCCAAGCACAGGGTCTCCCTTCCACCCTTCCCTTGCACCAACTGCAGTGTTTGGCTAAGCCTTCCATCCACCAGAAGCTCACCCTCCTCCCCAGTTCCATCTTCCCTCCCTTAGTGAGATGTATTGTCAGAGCTCACAGGATCAGGATGTTTCCTCACCCAGCAGAGGTGAAGCCGTTAGATCAGATCATCCTGCACCTTAATGTATAGAAGCTTTTGCTATTTGCTCTCGTCCATCACCACTGTAACTGTTTTATAAGAAAGTCCCAAAGGCCACAAAAGGATTCTCCACAAAATCTGACCACTCAGAATTACTATTTGAACGTAGACGCTTGTTTAAGTCCCTTCACCATTTCACTGCTCATTGTACGCTGGCCACAGCGAACGCTCCTCACGATCTCTCCATGCAGAGTACAGGATGCTCACATTCCTATCACACTGTTCAAGATACTCTCTCAGGAGAAAAAGATCCTTAATACTTAGGCTTAAATCTGCTTAAGCATCTAATTGATGAATTTTGTAAGCATTTCACTTTGTAAACCTGCATTGAGAATGAACTAATATATCCTCATTGCACTGGTTACTCTTTAAGCATTCTTGTTCAACAGACAAGAACTGGTAAGCCTGTTCATTTTCAGGAGTAAATACATCAACTTTACCTGCACTATCCCCAAAGTCAGTAATATGCATGATAAAATGGAAGGGGAAAATATTTCAAATCCCTGTGCCAAAACTTTGCAATACTAATTCCTCAGACAGAGAGAGCAGCTTCCCAGAGCAGAGCTCCCAGTTCAGAGACTGCAATGCAGAAGTGTCAGATCTCCCTGGAGCTGCTGTGAGCAATCCCTACGTAATGCTCCACTGCAGGATCACAGTCCTCGCTACCGGGGAGCTCTTTCCCATGAGCTCAAGACAAACACTCCACAGCATGCCTCCTGTCTACTGGTTCTCATCTGGAGACTTCTTCCCTCTCTCCTAGAACCCATCTGAGGAGTGTTTAAAGGGTGCAGCCTTAGCCAGAAGCTGAGGCCTTGATTACAGCCCACCCAGGAAGCAGGCAGGCCAAAGGAACCCGTAACATTTTGCTGCCGCAAACGAAAGCTCTGCTTTTCAACATTTAGATACCAACAGGAGTGCTGTCCATAGCCTCCCCCACATCAAACTGATCTGCTTCCACAAACTGTTGTGTTCTAATCTTCTGCTGATACTTAGTCCATGCAGAAGGTTCTACACTTGCAAAAAGGCCTTTTCACAAGAGGTTACTCCACAGTTACACAGCCTCCAAACCTGAAGTGGCCATGTTCAAACAACGAATTTGAGATATATTAGCTGCATGCCACATCTTAGGATGAACTAAGAAGCTCATCACCACACACTAGATGGAAGATGGGAATTTCTGCTTGGTAAGTAATGTAAGCACTCCAATGCAGACTGATTAGACACTGGACAGACATCCAAACAGACCAAAGGGTTTTGGTTTTCTTTAAAACAGTCTTGCCCCAACAATGGCTGTCATAAGTCCTATATTTTGCCAGAAGCAGAGCAAAATATTTCTTTGAAAGCTTGATTCTGCCAGCAAGCCTATGAGTAGCAGAATTTCTGCAGTTGCAATATTATCAACAACAGATGACAGACATACTGACATACACATGTGAAATATCTCTTCCTCCATAGAGCCCTCTGGCATGCTCCATCACACCCACAGGTTACCAAGTGCCTCAGAGCTAAGCAATTCCTGGCTTTTGGCTTTGTGTGAAACAGAAACACAGTCTAAGATTTAAAACAGACCAGAATCTTCTGAGTAATCATCACCTTCAAAGAAACAATTGCTATAAATAGTGAAACTATTGATTAGCAAAAGCCATTTTGTCTCATCTGTTGTTATTAAGCCACAATCAGTAGGATATTCAATGGGGTATCTTTATGCCATTTTGCAGTAGCCTCAAATGTGCCAGCTACAGAAACCTCCACAGACTGCAAAAACCAAAGGGTTTTATTTTGTTCTAGTGATGATTACAGATAGCTCCTGTGACCTGACAAACAAATACTCAAAAGCTGAGTATTCTGCACACCAAGCAACATAATCCAGAGAAAGAAGTAACAGAAACTGTATGGAACTTCCTGACAAAGGTAACCACCTGTCCTTTGTGACATCCAGGAAATCTCTTTGGCTCTTGGTAGAACAACAAGTTGTCCTTTCAATACCGTGAGGGGGCAGGGGTGTTTGGTGTGGAGTACCTGTGCAGGGGCAGGGAGGCACTGACAGCGCACAGCCACAGGACAGGGTCACAGGATCCAGCCCTGCCCCTCCTGCAGCTGGGGCTATCAGCAGGAACCCTCCACACCACTGCTCTCCTACCTCAGTCAAACTCTGCCTGGAGGGCTCAGGTGGCCAACACGAAGGTGAGTGAAGCCAGCTACTAAAAGGACTAAAATCCTGTTTAACCCTTTTGGAAGCACCGAGATGTCACGATTTTTGATGAGCCTGCAGCTGTAGATGAAGCTTTTTTGTTTGGAGTAGGATTATCAAGATGTGTGCAGCAAGGTGAAGGCAGAAGTAAGACACGCTAAGGAAAGGTCCAAAGAGGACTACGCTGCTTCATTTTGTCTGTGAGTTTATCTACACTCTAAGGGATGCCTAATGAACACTTTAAATAATAAAATTCCCATTTTTCTACCACTTCATAGCACTAAGTTCTCTGTACAAAGAGGAATACACCTTTTTTTTACAAGTCCCAGGGCGGAAGAAATACACACAAAGCACCATGAAGACCACTCTGAAATCTGAGTTATAGTATAAAGCAAAGTGCCAGTCTCTGCACACTTAAAAAAAAAATTAAGAAATCACTGTTCTCCAGTGTTACAGGAAAGACTCTGCCCCTGCTAAGTTCTGGAAAGAATTCACACTTCAGAAGGATTAACAGGGGCATGAGAGAAGCAAACAAAAGGTTACTAACTTGCCTCCCCTGATGGCACCAGTCTGATGGCTGAGGCCAATGCTTGTTTCTTACTTCACTTTCTTCTTCCAGCTAACAAGCTTAATTTACTAACTGTGCCAAGACAAAGAATGGTGGCTTTATTAATGAATTTCCAAAAAATGCACAAGAAAATGCTTTTCAGCTTCCCTGGCAGTCACTGTGTAGACTGTGTAGCTAGAGAATTAGACTTCACCAATTTTTTTGCCAAATATTTTACACTACGTTTTTTACAGTACATATTAGATGGCACAATTGTTAAAGCTGGTAATTGGTTGCTTTTTTCCTCAGCTCTTTTTCTCAAATTTAATAATGGTTGTGGGTTTTGGCAGGGATTGGGTACATACTAAGAAGAAACCATGAGTGTGAATGCTTTGAAGTAGTACAGGGAGTACTTTCCTGTCAATGACAAACTTGAGGAAAATTTTAAGTACTCCTACATAGTGTCCGAAATGTTCTCAAAAGGAAAGAAGTTTTTCTCCTGGCAATTCCAAGTCTAAAACCAAAATGGTAATTTACTTACCAAAAAGAATAAAGTGCAAGCGCACACTTGAAAAATTCATATATTTACCACCTAAACTTTTACTGACAGAATAGACTGTTGAAAGAACTTAGAACACTTGTGCGGTGTAAAACTGACAATGGTTAAAGCAAATCACTGCCTAATCTGCCTCCACAGCTGCCAAGATAACATCTGTAAAACAGAGACTTAGTCTGAAAGGAGATCTTTCCACAACTGCTACAATCAATATTGCAGCAACATGAAAATTAGTTTCACTGGTACTTTCATTAATCTAACATCATGTATTTTCTACAAAAATACTGCCACCATGAGTCAGGTCAGACATAAATCCCATTCAGCTTCTCACACTCAGAATTTATTCACTTGATATGGCTGTATACCATGAACTTTCAAACTGCCATTCAAAACAAGAGATTTCTAAGGGATTAGTGAGAGTCTATTAACTTAAATAAAATCTGGAGAGTTAAAAGGGGGCATATTTAATAGAAACAAAATTTGTGACATTTTAAAATATTATTGTCTGAACATCTTAGAATAGTATTACAGAATTTGCTAATGTCTGATTTTAGCTAACTAGCACAGTATAGCAAGAACAGGTAGGCAGCCACAATTCCACCTTCACAACATCACCCAGGTCATTTGGAGATGCTACAACTGCATTAAGCATTTAGCAACTTATTAATATCATTTTAGTGCACTGAACAGAAGCTACAAGAATTCTGGTATTCAGTATCCCCCAGGTTTGAATACTGAATACAATCCAGGAAGTCACACAGAACTTTAAACCTGATTTTACATGGCAGCATATGTCAGAAAGGCTGCACTGCTACAAAAAGCTCGTGCCAAATTCCAGTTCTAGTTACCTTCTCAGTCAAGCACAAGCTCAGAAGCCAGAACCAAGCCATAACAACCTCTGCTGATCAAGCTTACCAGCTACACTAACACCTGTGCTTGGAGAAAGGAGAGAACCAGGCAGCCCTATGAACTGCACACAGGGCTTCAGTTAAAATACCTCCAATTCCACGACTACGTGGGTTAGCCGAATCTACTTCCTTGTTTGATGGCTGACAGTGAAAAGAGACACTGTTAAATGCAATAAAATAGACACTTCAAGGCTAGAAACAGAGAAAACAAGAAAGGCAGAGGACTAAAGCCACATCCAAAAGTTAAACCCAAAAGTTCATTTGCCAAGGGGAGGAAAGTGTGAGGGCACTCGAGAGATCTAAAGCTACAGTGGTACTGAAACAGAACACTGAAAAGGAACAGACATTCTCAACATGCAATATGCCCTGACTATCTTTCATTTTTTCCTCCATTATTTTAAATGTCAAAACCAGGCAAGGTAAGAGTATGAACAAATAAACCTTTATAAAAATACACCAGACTACAACAAAAACCCACTTTATAACAGGACTATAATTATTTCAGTAAAAATAATCCCCAGTCAGATGTAGAGAACTCAGGGAGGGCTGAGGACTGGAAAGGTGCAGAAGGGTGGCACAAAATGCCCCGTGCTCACCTCTATCTCTCGGAGTTTGGCACGCTTCTCTTCACTCATTTCTGAATATTTGACTGATGACTTGGATTCAGGCATTTCCTCTTTAATAGGATTGGAATACATGTGTTGTTCTTCTGACTTAGAACTCTGTGTGTCTTCTTCATCTTCACTTTCTTCTTCTTGGCTTTACAGAAAACATACAGAATTAACTAAGATGTCATAAATTTCTTAAGTACATATGAAATGTACTATTTCTCTTACTTAGTTTCTATTATTATAGTTTTGAAATCTTTTAAGTTGAATTATGTAAATCTGCAGCTACAAATTAGTCTCCATCTGTGAGACAGATCTTTCATTTAATTAAACTGTTAGTTTTTATTACTCACACAATTTACACTTTTCATAGAAACATACTGCAGAAGAATTCATGAAATTTACAGTTATTAAATACATATCTACCTCAGCTACAAAAGGAAACCCACTCCCTCAGCAGAACCTCAAAGTGCTGTAATGGCTCTTTTCAGGTATATTAAGTTTAATAGAAAAACAGTATTTCCTACTTTTGCTCTTGGGAGATAAACCTGAGAGATGGCAGATACCCAAAATTATATTCCCAGGCTGGCCACTAGAGTGCTGCAGGACTCCTGCAATGCAGGAAGTTTTTACAGCACTAACTAACAGATGCTCTCAGCTGCCTGAAGAGCGAAGTGCAAGACAACTCAAAACCAACTTCTGCTGGCATGGAGCCTATCAGCATCCAGGAAACACCCCAGAACACGACTCACTGTGCTTGTCTCAGCAGCAGAAGGCAGAGGTTTAGATTCACTCGTATATACCTGATAGCAAGATTTCCACGCTACTACCTTAGCTCTTACTATTTGATGCTGAATTCTCAAATCAGCATAAATTCACAGATTATAGTTAACAACTCTACCAAAAAATGTACTCTATCATGTTAGCAAAAAATCATGGGGGCTGAAAGTATGCTACACTAAAATCCTGAGTTTTCTCCATTTTCTATTTTCCTACTTTCAAAATTTCATTTTTGTTCTACTCATGTAATAACATATCTATGTTGTAAGGAGTTCCAAAGACACTCAACCTTAGATACATAAAATAAGAATGTTTTCATTAGAATTAAAAAGTACTTACTTTTGAATTTCCTCCTCCTCAGATTCTTCATGTTGGTCAAAAAGCTCCCACTTAGAAGTAGTAACAGCTAGAAGAGACAGTAGATAATTTCAACAACAAAAAAAGCTACCACTTAATCTGAAAATTAGTATTTGTAAAATAATTACAGTAATATATATATACACACACACACATAGTATATAACATATATTAAGAATTACAATGTGGTAAAATTTACCAGCATCCAGCACTTAATACAGACTTTCTATTTCAGAGAAATATTCAAACCAGCCCATTATCAGAATATTTACTATTCACAAAGCTATTCACTCACACTGCATATCACATTGCAGTAAAGCCTTCAAATGCAGAGAAGTGTTCGTCAGTTTGTAACATATTATCTTTCAAACAAAGATTAAAAAAGATTGACAGCCACATACCCAGATTTTTTTGGTTGTGTTCAGGATTTATTCTTAATAAACTGGAAATTACTTTTAAAGGTTGATAGGTTACTGATGTAGAATAACCATAACAGAATACACTATTTTCCTTTTTGGTTAGAAATTCAGTGAACAAGTTACAACAGAAAATCCTACTATGTTACAACATGAATCCTATTAGCATTTTAGCACAGATCAGCTGAAAATAACCACGACATAAGTGACATCATGCTTTCAGTTTAGTTCAGAAAAGGTGCTTTCAGAACTAACCTTGAGCTTCCAGTTCCGATTCATCCACTGCTTCCCACTTCGAAGGGGCAACTTTAAATATAGGCTCATTCTTTTTTGAGTCTTCAGTTGTATCCACTGGGGGAGAAAGAGACACAGAAAAGTAACTTAGAAAGCTCTTCAGAAGTTGAAACTGAAAAGTACTAAAATAACAGTCAGAAGAATGAAACAGATTTTACAATCTTAGCATTACAAAGTAAAGAAACGAGGGTTTCTTTCAGAATCACAGGAAGTGTCTTCCCGTGTTACGCATCAGATCCTGACGTGTGTAACATGGGAAGACACCTGCGTTCCGGAAGCAATTATTACCTAAAAACAGTAGAGCACATTGAAATTAATCAACATTTTACAAAGCTACATGCCAGATCAATTCTAGGCTGTATTTCTAGAAACTACCCAGGAAGAAAAGATCAAAGACTGAAGATTGAATTTGAAAGTTGAAACATTTCGTACAAGGAACTCCATCAAGATCATCATCCAGCGATTTAATTGGGACTCCATCCAGATCATCAATAGGAGCAGCATCAATAGGAATTCCATCCACATCTTCCAGTGGAGCACCATCAAGCTCTTCCTCAATGGGAGCACCATCAAGATCATCCGGTACTTCCTGAAAGCAAATATGCCATTATTCCAAGTACAAATCTACACTGCTTTTCTTTACTTCTCCAGTTATCAAATAACTTCTTTTTAAAGAAGCACTTTTATAAATACCAAAACCTCGAAAAAGTCTACTTCAAAAATTTTTGCTAACTAGTTGCCTATTGTAGATGAAATAACATCATCTTCCTATAAAAAATTATAGACAAGAACTTTGGATTTGTCCACAATGTACTGGAAGCTTTACAATACCTATGTTCAAAAGAAGAGCTATTAAGTTGAGGTTTAGCTCAAAATCAGTTAGAGTCAGACAAATCACACTTTCTTGATACGCAAGTTTCCCCAAGACCAGTAAAATGAACAACTGACAAAAAGGTACTAATATTTAGCAGGAACACCAATTTAAGGAACACAGAAATTATAAATACAGCTGTGTATTCTAACTTAGGTACAGGCACTGCCTTTCATACATGTGTGTTCACCCTTCTCTTCCACTCTGATAAATCAGCTTTAATCAAATTATACTGCAGGCCCCTCTCCCAGTGCTCTGAAAGGCATCTTTCCACACAGTTACAATGCCTGCAGCTCCACTCCAAATTCAGGGACAGTTGTGACAGCGTTTTTCCAGCACCAAGGAAATACCTGTCATTCAATACTAGACTTTGCTATGAAACATTTTCACAATATAACTCCACCACACTATTCTACAAGCAAGAAAACACATCAACAGAATAAACAGTATCTTGCTTTTGAAAATATGTTACACCTCTATTTAGGAGCAAGAACTTGGAAGAAATAAAGCTTTATTCACCCTAAGAGAGAAAACAAAATAATCCTTGCCAGCCCTATTTTATATTAACACATTTTTTCCCTGCTGTCTGCGAGCATCACTCCTGAGGTCACTCACCTCTGTTTCTTTATCTTCCATGATATTTACAAGTCCCAAGAAAATATTTTGCAGTTTGATCAGAAATGGTTCTGGATAGATTGCCCAGTCTTCCCATGCTCTGAAGCATGTCATCACCCGTTGCTAGAAGCAAGAGGCAAAAATAAATGCTAAAACATTTGTATTGAGAAATTTTATGTGATGGGAAATAAACCACAGAGAACCACTACTGTAGACAACTATTGTTAAGTAGTTCCATACTGAAGCATTATTACAATGGTACCATGCTGGGGAAGACTAGTAATTTTACAAAAATACATATATAGGAACTACATTTTAAGAAATCTCACTTGGGTTTCATTTTCCCTTTAAATTCCTGTTATATTATCTATTTTGGCTGTTGCCAGTTCTACTCTGGTAGTAAATTTCATTCTGCTCCAATGTTCGAAGCAGGTGCCTCTACCAAATCAAAGAGAAAATATCTGTTTGTAAAATAACTAAAAATTAACATTAGCTTATACATATTATTGAGCTGAAATTGTGTTCCTACTTTCATTTTGTTCGGCCTGGAGAAAAGAAGGCTCTGGGGAGGCCTTAGAGCCCCTTCCTGCACCCGAAGGGGCTAAAAGAAAAGTTGGAGAAGGATTTCTTACGAGGGCAGCCAGTGACAGGACAAGAGGGCAATGGCTTTAAGCAGAAAGAGGGTTGGTTTAGATTAGCTATTATCAGGAAATTCTTCAGTGTGAAGGTGCTGGGCCCTGGCACAGGGTGCCCAGAGAAGCTGTGTCTGCCCCACCCCTGGAAGCGTTCAAGGCCAGGATGGATGGAGTTCTGAGCAACCTGGGATGGTGGAAGGTGTACATGCTCACGGCACAGGGTTGGAACAGATGATCTTTAAAGTCCCTTCCAAACCAAATAATTTTATCATTTTTCTTTTTAAAAAGCGTATTTGAAAAGATGTGTTTCAGTTCAAGTTTGACACACTAAATGTAACTGAAGATGCAGATACATTAGTGTCTCTTTAACATATAATTTAACTAAGTTTTAAAAAATAGCAGATAACTAAAATTGGTTTTCAATCTAGAGCAACTGAGAGCAGGAGGACAGCCAGGATGAAGCTCTTAATACAGACAAGCTAACTACTCTGTAAGCTTTGTATTTAAAGCTTCTGACTGAGAAACTAGAAGAAAAAAGAATGCAGAGGCATCATGGAAACAGAAGGAAACAGGTCAGGCATGAGAAACAGAGAGCATTTGACCTCAAAAATCACCCTCAAGTACCCATGGTCAGACTGTTAATCAGAACTCTAAAATAAAGCCTGACATAAAAAGAAGAAAAAAAAAGTTTAGAAGTAACTTTATGCAGTTTTGCCCAGGAGCATCTTTCCTACGCTGAGCCCTTAACACAAGTTCACTTCTGAAATTGAAATACAGGTGGTCCAAGAACAGTAAGACAGCTAGAAGGCCTTGTGTGCAACTCAAGTAACAGACATATCCTCTCAACTCCACAACTGTCCATCTACTGCTACACTTCAGCTGGCAGACGCTCCTCTCCTTCCTTAATTTCAACGTTATCCTTGCAAAAGAGAAAACTTTTAAAAAATTATTCTTTTTAAAGCCTAAATAGGGACCTTGATGTCTAAGCCATCTATCACAGTATGCAATCTCTTGTGCAGGAACATCTATTTATGTGACTTCTATGTCATGTAAATAACAATGAAATACATACCTTGAAATTTTCAGACTGTAAATGGCCTTGTATTGTACGGTAAGTAGCATTGAGATCAGAGAATATCTGACATAATTTTGTTTCAAAACTAGAATTAAACATATACATTTCTTTAGTTAAACTTCGTAATATGTTTTCTGGACATACATAATTCATGAAAATACCTGGGACACAGGACTCAAAAGCACAAGGTTCTGATCCTTATAGTAGCCATGAACTGAACTATAAAGCAAATATGATTACTATATATTAAATCACCTTGGACAACAACAGAACTGTGAAGGGAGATCTTCACATCTGCTGCAGTCTCTTTATACACCCTGGAAAGATTGGAGGACGATAAAAGCAGTTTTACAACCTTAAACAGAATGAAAGAATTGTCTCAAAATTCCATCTGTATTTTAAAAAATTCTTAGTTATACTTGTATTCTAATTTATTCAGTGAGGCCCTCAATGAAAGCACAGTGTGCAACAGCTGCCCAGCTTCCCTTGAGCTTCTCACAATGTGCAAAAAATAAATCAGGACAACACAGACACACTGCAACAAGAAACATCAATTGCAATCACTAGTTTCGTAACATGCTGAGTATTTCCCACCATGCTGCCCTAACATTAGAGTGACTTCAGGAACTAGACACAAACATTTAATATGACAAACATATTGTCCCTTGGACATTTTTCTCCTCAGCACCTTAGAAATAAACACATAATATCCCCTTATACCTTATCCAAAGTTTATGGAAAATTAAACCCCACCCCCCCACCCCCAAATTTTAATAAAAATAAGTATGTTTCAAAAATTTACTTCTTTGCTTGAACTATCTGCTATACCGTATCTTGAACTTTATCTACAGGCTCTGTCAAGAGCCACATGAGGTATCCTCACCTTTATGGAGTTCCATGCAAGTAGTCCCTTGCATAGGGCACATATATTTTTTGCATTACCAACATGCTACATCTTGCACATTTTCATGCAAACAGATTTAAATATCATCAATCTGTAACAGCACTAGCACACAGAAGTCTGGAATTTCCTGTAGCCACGTTTATCCAGAGATGTACATACAAAGATGAATATAAGAGGGTTTTTTTAACTGCCAATCACCTAAAATATCATACTTACAATTTTCTATAGTAGGAAGCATTAGCAACTTTAGCTGAAGAGTTGTATAACACATCCGATACTAGATACAATCTTGCAATCTACAATAAAAAGCAGCCAAATTAAGACAACTCCAATTTAAATTCTCCTGCAAATAACGGCATTTTCACAGAAAAGAACACAAGACACTTTAAACTACCTGGAAGTACCTAATTAGAATTAAGTGTAGGACAGCTATATTATTAATAAACATGTAAAGAGGCAAGTACCCCCTGTTATGCTATAGCATACTAACTACTCTAACATATTACCACAGCATCACAAAGGAGAATCATGGCAATCCCATTTTAATTGCCTCATTTGAACAGATCATTTCACTGTTTTCCATTTCACAATAAGGCAGAGTATTATTTACAAGCCAAGTACAGAAAGAATAAAAAATATGTAACAAAATTCCACAGGAAGAGATCATACTTAAATTCAAGTCCACATCTTAGTACAAAACCTCAACACTATCTGAAACTTATGAAATAATGCTTGTAAATTACATGGACATACTGCTAAGTGAGCTCTTCCCCCAAAATACAAGATCATAGAAAATCTCCACACCTTCTTAGGAAGAGGAGTCTTGAGGATGGACAATGACTCTGTAATGCAGTCCACAATTTCTTCAGCAGCTTCTGCGTTATTTAGGCAGAAAACCATTGCGTCTCCGATGTCGTTCTTCCGAGGTGTTAACCCACGGAGAATTTCCTCTAGTTTGTCCCTCTGTCTGAAATACCAGGAATTTGAACACTTTCAATATGAAATGAAAAGTACTTCTGTAAATTTCCATTTAACAATAGTTTTTTGTTTTTCCATCCCTAGGAGAAAAGTTATTTTCAATATTTTTATATTCTTTTGCCTGAGTTCTTTCAGTTGTTCCTGAATTTATGTGTCCGTATTACATAAAGCGCAAAAAATTCTCACAAGTCTTAGTTACATAAGAAATCGAGGAAAAATAGCTGAGAAATACCTAATTAAGCACACCACTATCTCTAATAAAGTAATTAACTTTCAGGATTTAGTTTAGGCCTAAACCAAATGGACAAATCTAAAGCATGCAAGTAATTTCTGCTAGAGAATAAGAAGCACTAGATTCAGAAAGCTAAATAAACAATTACTTCACATTTTCCCTGACGTCTATATGCAGAGAACATTTTTAAAAGAATCTCTTTTTGATCCTTTGCAAAGGAAGGTATAAGAAACAAACTGTGTGTTAAAACCTGCAGAAGCATGATAGGTGTGGTAACCATGATGAGAAGAACAAAACGCATTTACAACAAGAGCAGCAAAATTAGGGAAAAGCAGGTCTCTATTTCTACTAGCACAGCCACGCCCAGTACACTGACACTTCACAGCAAAGAACTCTGATGATCTCTCTCTTCCTGTTTATTAACAACTGCTCCCAGTTTTAATTTCTGATGAACAGCATCAGCAAGCTTAAGATTACAGCAACAATCTAGTTTGTGAGATTATAACAATGTTGAGAAAGATGCTACATATCCTCAGCTACAGACTGCAGCAGAAAATGGGGAAAAACTCTCAACTTCCTAATCCCTTTCAAATTAAGGGCTAGTAACAACTGGAATGAAAGGTGCAGGGATGACAAATCCAACCAAATCAAGGATGTATTTAGCAACAAGTAGGATCAGAAGCACTGAGGCGAAGAGACACTTACTCAGGCACATACATAATACTATGACAAGTATGACACCTTAGGGGGTGACACATTAGAACTACAAAAACACAATGGGCAAAGCCAGGCAGAGCAGCTATCAAAGCAGCACCATCAATCAATCAGTGGTGGAACATACTCTTCCTTAAGTGCACCCTTCTTGTTCGGCTCCTCCACAAACGCCTCCGTTTCCTGCTCTTCTGACATCCCATGCAAGTATGGATTCAATGGTGGTGGCCTCCAGAAGGACCCGTTTTTGAACATACGGAAATCTTCTGTCCTCCACTTGGTTGGAGCATCCCCCTACAAAAATTAAACCAGGAGTATTTTTACTTTGGTGTTATTTTACTTCACTATGCTTGAAGCTATGAATTATTGCTAAAATTCTACTTGCCTGAAGAATTGAATAAAGCTTCCATCTATAGTACACATGGGCTGGAGTCTGGTTTTCAAATAAAAACCTAAACCAAAGAGGAAAGGAAAGACACAAAGCATATTACAAATCTTGAACCGACAAATTTAAAGGAAGCCATTAAAAAAAACCAAAAACACAACAAAACCCTGTTCAGAATCCCACCCCAGCTGCAGAGCGAACAAAATGAGCTAAAATCGTGTACAACCACAGGCAGGCAGAACATGTGCAACTGCTCCATACACTCATGCAATCCGCAGAGAGCAGAGCTCCCCAAAGGCACAGCACTGCTCAGAATTCAAGAGCAGAACAAACAGGGTCAGAAAGAACAAATGTGCAACCTCACAGCAAAGCAGAAGACTCATCAGTGCAAAGGGTCACTACAGGCGCAACTGCAACCTCAGCGTGAGTGATGCAGGGGCTGGCAGTTGCACAGTGATGTCACTCATCGCATACTGAATGATCTGAAATCTTCCAGCAGTAAACTGCCTGGCAGAACATTGGCAACATCTGATGGAGGATGTGGGGGACAAGCAGCCCATTTTTAATGGCCAGGATATTTTGACCTGCGTATTTTCTCACTTTTCATATAAAAATCGTAATGAAGCACTTCAAACTTACTGCAAATAAAACACTGCTAAAAGGTCATTTAGCACTTCCCTGAAAACCTTGTTTCAGAACCTTCATTTCACAAGAAATCTGGAAATCGGTCCCTCTTATTCTATTAATGACAAGCGCTGAAAATTCTCAAAACTTCCCTATGTCAGCTGAAGTTTAATTCTATTTTAATTGACATAGAAGAAAAATTACTCTCAGCTTTTGCTAAAGGTTAGAAACTAGGCTCCTGGAAGAGTGGACTTCACATTGAGTTTGTCTTTTTGGGGGAGGAGGGGGATTTTTTTCTTTTTTTAAAACATATGCTACTGCATCCACTGATTGTGAATCCCTCAGAAGAGCGCGTGTTAAATGTTATTTACTTAAATATACAGAAATGTATTACATTGTGTGTGTGTGTACTATTTTACTTATTTATACGTACACATTACTAACAATTGAAATAAAAGTGCGTTCTTCCTTATAAAAGGATAGTACAGCCATAGGTGAAGTTTGTGAAGTTTACATCTGTTCATAAAGATAGATACAGCAAAAGCCAGCCTTATTGGTATTTCAAGAATGCAGATTACTAACAACAGTGAAAACAACTGGTGTTATTTGCAAGTGAAGCAATGTAATAAGCACCTGAACATTGGGTTGTTGATTTCTCGGTTCATGATCATGGCTTCGAACATGGGCCCTTCCCGAACCACAAACTCTATCATTCGATGTATCAAAGCGAGCAAATTCCTACAACAACAACACAGTTAAAGAAAAATTGATTCAGACCTAACACTATATAAAAACTACACTCCACCTAAGATACTACAACTGTGCAGGAGATTATTTTGCTGTATTGTTAAGAAATCTGCATAAAAGATAAGGCAACATGGAACATATTATAGCTTTGCATCACAGACACGGGCATTCAAAAAAATCAAACCATGCCTAGCAGTGGTGGAGTAAGAATTTAAGAGACCTCCTTCCTGAATTTCCATGGCTTAGCCTACAAACCATGTCTTGCTTAGCAGAAGCCTGACAAACAAATATGGGCACCTGAACACCAAAATACAATTAGCTATCAAAAACTAAGCCCTCATCTACACTGTCTAGAAGTAAGACTGAAGTGTTAGCTGAAGTTCTACAGGGGAACAAGTGGCTGAATATTTTGCTCAAAATAAAACACACATATTTCTGAATATTCAATAGAATCTGCATTCAGCTTTCGAACTATTCAAGTATGAAAGAAAAAGCAAATAAGCCTTCTTGATGCCAAACAGGGCAATGCATTTATGAAATTTTGATCACCTTTTAGGTCAAGAGTTAACAACTGGCACAGAACAAAACTGTCCATCCTTTTGTGTCATACCATCCCATGTTCCCTCCCTCATACACCCAAGAGAACTAAATCACAATTAAAAAAAAAAAAAAAAAATCTGTATCACTTCATCCAGCACTACGTCCTGAGACAGGCAAAAAGTGGATGTGAAGTGCACATTTTTCAATGCAGAGTCATTTCTAAGCACGCTAATCGGAGTCAGTCATAAAAGCTTTATCAAAAACAGTGATAGCCAGTTTCCATCCCTTTGGGGTTTTATGGAAACAGGGTCCTGAATTTTTAAAATAGATTACCTACATATAGCAAAAGCTTCACAGCACGTGTCCTTTGAATGTGATGCAAGCCAAAAAAATTACAGATTTTTACATTTTTTATTTTCTTAGGTGAAACAAATGGATATTGTTCTTTACATGTAATTCATGAGATTTCCATATAGCACTTTTCCAATGATTGAAATTCCATAATTGCTAGATTGTAAAGTTGCAGAATTTTCTATTACTGTTTAGCAATGAGGTGACTGTTTTCTACCACGAGTATTCCAAGTTCTGTCACAGATATAATGCACTAAATTAAAAAAAATCAACTTAAAAACACAGTAATAGAAACCTACCCCTGCCATCTGCAAGTGTTCTTTTAAACCATCTAGCATTGAATACATTCGCCTCAAATATTACACACAAAATCAAAAGCTACCAGTTCAATTTTCCTGTCTGCTTTTTATAATCCCAAAAGCATTGCAAAGGGGACATAGTTTCAACAATTCTGTGGCCATTTTATTTACAGCAGTGTTCTGAAAGTCTAAACACCCAGACTCTTCTTGTTATACGAATTGTATTTGAAAACATCAGCAAGAAAGAAATCTGTAATTAGCTTTCAAGCCTCCGAGCTATTACAGCCTTTCTTTATTTTAAGGTAAATCCAGTGTGATCACTTCTGGCTTCCTGCAAATCATCATTGGTTTTCATCTAATTTTTCTCTCATCAAGTAAAATCAAGCTGTGTAAGAGCAGCTTATGCTTGAACAAGAACATCTGCTTCAGAGGAAGACCTCCAATGTACAAAATTAGATTCAGCTCATCCCATATGTAGAAGAGGTATTTTGGTATGTAAGATGTGACTACCTGGAAGTGAATTTCTCAAAAAAACCCAATTGATTACACATACTCAAGGTTTGCTGTTTACTAAGAAGTAAGAGACGTTAAAAATTATATTGAAAATTTTTAATTAAAGGAAAATAATGTATTATCGCTCTGAAGCCAGTCAAAATTTTTGCATGATGGGATGCACTGGAAAATGAATGGTTTTAGCAGCTGTCATTGGCAACTCCCAAAATCATCAAGGAATCATTAGAAGTGTTTTCAAATACAATTCATTTAACATGAGTTCATACAGGCTTTTACAACGCTACAGTAAATAAAATGGACACAGAAAAATAAAACTTTTTCTCTGACATCTACTCTGTAAGCACTGTACAGTTTTACAAGTACTTGTTCTACTACTCGATATGTTTCTCAAATCAAGACTCCTCCTGGTCGCCCCAATTATTCAAGTCTTTACCCAACAAAAATTGTACTGTCCTAAAATTCCATCAAAAATACAGTACATTGGAGCACGTACTGCCAAGTTTGTTAATGCACTATAACCAGCTTCAGAAATCTCCTTCTGCCCCCTCCCCCCACGCGAAAAAAAGAAAAAAGGGACTTTGTGACAATTAAGACAGTGTAGTAAAAAACCAATAGTGCATTATTTTAAAATGTCATTTAGCTTAAGTTGGCCAACAAAAAAAGGTTTTTCAGTTATAATAAAACCACATTTATTGGAGCCGATCGTACCAATGTCTGGTCAAAAACTGTATACTTTCCCAATCCATCCCATGATGTTTTCCTGGTCCCCCGCTGCCGCAGACAGTTCAGCTGGTGTTGCTCACCAAGGCCAATGTCAAAGAGAATTTGGTAATCTTTTGTGCTTCTTTACTTTTAAAACAGTGTTGTGTTCCTATGTTTGGGAAAAGGCTTTAGCTTAACTGAGCAAGAGTACTCCTAGACTAGCGTGAAGGAAGGAACAGTGATAGGGACCAATATGGAAAAATATCCTTGCAATAATACAAAATTATCTTTTTCAGTGACAAAAATTATTAACTGCTGCATTTAAAAAAATTATCAGAAAATCAAAAGTGATTTTCAACTAAACTGGTTACAAAATGTACAAGTCAAAAAAACCCCCAAAAAACAAAAAAAACCCCAAACACCCAAAAAAACCCACCAAAAAAAAAAAAAAACCAAAAAACCCCACAAAAACCACCCCACCAAAAACACCACCCACAGCTGCATCCCAGTACAAAGAGGTTTAGAGAGGTTTATGTCAGGACTTATGCTGCATCTGGAAGACGGTATTTCACCCCAGTGTTCACTCACAAAACTACCCTGCACCTATTTCTAGTGCTCAAATTAAATGCAAAAGATAGTTACTTAAGTCTGCCCTCATTTAAAAAAGAAAGTTAGTGAGACAAGTATAGTTAGACTGTAAACCGCACACATTTCTTTTAAGTGTCATAAAATAACCATTGCTCAGTCAAGCCATTACCTTTTCCACAACATCACCATTTTTCTTTAAAATTCCGAAGGGGAAATTTTCTATATTTAGATCAGTAATAATAAAGAAAAACATGTACCTTTCTGTTGGGATAACCACTTTGACTATGGCTTGCGACAGAGTCTGTATATGAAGTCACATCAGATAATAAACATAGAATATGTGAGTATTGTTAACAAGTAACAAGCAAAAATATACATATGCAATGAAAATACTACACATCTATCACAAACTTTGCAGGCAATCACTGCTGTGAAGTTATAACTAAGCATTACACAAAATTCAAATGGTTGTGTCAGTGAACCATGAAGGTTCACTAATTGCAAAGCATCAGAACATTCCTGTCAGAATGTACATTGAGGCACTGAATAGGAACTATGCTGAATATATAAGAAAGGAGTTCTTAAGCTTATGAAAAGATTCTAAACTATTCGACTTGGATCACGTTGGTATTACTTTATTCCCAAGTCTTATAAAAAAAACAGCCCTGACATTTAAGTGTCATTCAAAGAATAAATAAATTCTTACAAACGTAAATCAAGTTGGTTTGTGATTTCAAGATACTTACCCTTTTATCAGCTAATATGCCACAAAAAGAAAAGTCTGAAAACTGACTCCATAAGTAGCATAAAATACTTACTCAATGTCCAGATTAATTACCTTCTACACAAAATACATCAACTCTTCTAGGGTAAAAATAATGCTACCCAAATTAAAACGTAGGATTTTCTATAAGGAAAACAATTTAGATACTGCAATTTGGCAGCCAAGAAAAGGGGGGGACGTAGGAGAAAAAAATCCAGGGAGCCTGGAGGGGGAAAATGATAGCCAGATTTTAAGCAGCACTAAATTAACCAAGAGCCAATACACTGTACCCTAACACGGACATGAAACAGAGCTTCAGGAATTAAGTAGGTTCCCTTGGGCTACAGCAGGGAGCCAGAGAATTTGCAGACTAAGGGCTGCCAAAGTCAGCCTGAACAATGCAAATCTAAGAAGCCATTGAAATACTGTCACAGATGTAGTATTTAACAATGAGATACGGCCCAGGGTACTGTAAGTTACCTTCTCAAAATCTTCCTTGTTTTTTGGTGGTGGTAACATTGGAGCATTGGGATTTTTCAATCTCTCCCTAGGCTGGGCATTGAAAGGCAGTCCTGAGGGGGGAGGTGGCAGGGTGTGCTCCATCATGGAAGGCGGAATGTAGATTGGATGTGGTGGTATAGGAACAGCTTTGCCCCAGCCCAGCTTCATTTCAAACGACATAATCATCTTGCCTGAAAAAGTGAAAGGAAAAAACCTCCATTACCATGATGTTATAAATCAGTTCTGTAACAAGGAGAAATCTCAAGTGATAAGTGCAGCATTTAGGTTTGCTTGCCACCGTTTATCTTTTGTTTACATTGTTGATTACTGTTGTTGTATCTATCAAGCTACAACATAGGCAAATGAAGGCCTATTACACAAAATGCTTTATTAGTCTACCCCCAATGTCAGTCTTCAGGCACTACAGTACACAATTACTACTGTTTGACAACATTCAGTTGCCAGGAGAACAGCGAAGTGTAAACTGAAATCACTGCCAGCCTGGTATCTACTGGCGTTACAGAATACATCTCACTTTTCCCATAAACAACCTGAAAATGCCTTTACAGTCTGCAAAGATAATTACAGCCTTGAATGGAGAAATCTGCTCACCATTTAAATTCTTCAATGCTCTTTCAGCATCTCTCCTGTTCATAAAGGCAACAAAGCCACAATTTCTTTCTCTTGCTCTTTCTTCATCAGTTCTTGGCCACATGATTTTAACACTCGCTAATGGTCCAAAACGGCCAAATTCTTGGCATAACATCTCTTCATTCATCTACATGAAAAAGAGGTAAAAAATTAACATTTTGCCACTGTATTTCTCTGACAGCTGCTTGTATTATTGTCCAAATGTCAAAATTTTAGGTTTTTTTAGTTTCTTGAGAAACACCACTTCATTGACAGCCCCCCAATGCAATCTACTGCAGAAACAAGAATCTGAAAAATTGCACTTTTAACTAAGCACATTCAAATTATTAAGATATGATCCACCTTGCTTGGGAATATCAATGGAAAAAGAATTTTAACTGAGCTAGAGATTGGTAGTCTAAACCTTAACTTTTCAGCATTATGTACAGAACAGTTATTCCAAAGAATATTGCAGAAAAATTCATCTAGGCCAAAACACGCCAACACTGCACTCCTTGGCTCCAAACTTACCTGAGGATTGATGTTTCCCAGATACAAATTTGTTGTGCTTGGATCTCCGACATCATGTGACCCTGGTGCATAATCATCCAGTACTAAAATAAAGGGAAAAAAATAAAAAAAAGAAGTCATAATCCCTGCTATGCATTTAAATTACACCATTAAATCGAGTAAGAAAAGAATCTGTATTACCACCAGATGATCTGTTTCTTCTTGAAGGAGCATCCACTGAATAGAGAGAAGAGAAACGTGTACAATTTAGTCTACAAATCATGTAGCCCAGACTAACATAAAAAATAACATCTACTTACTTGAACGCCGCTGCCCATCTGAATCAGACTGAGGTGGTTCAAAACGACTCAATCTACCTTTTGTTTTGTGCCTCTCATCACGCTCCTCTTGGATCCTACAAAGCAAGATTAAAGTAAGCAACAACTTAAAACCATTCTGAAGTTTTTATTTTAAATTTTGATTTATCTTTGCAATTATGAGACTTTTTAATATGAAACAATGAGTTTGTCAGAACTTCCAAATTGTCAATATGTCTGAACTTGTTTCATCAACTGGAATATATCTACCAGAATTATTCCATATGCATGTTTCCTCATTTATACTGTGAGGGTATTTCATTCTCAAACAAAAAGTGGAAGAACTGTGCTCCGAAAAAGTGACTTGAATTCCACATCCAACTGCCAGAGATCCATACACCACTCAGGTGACTATTCAAGATGCACACGACTCCTTAATGCCTATTTATCCTTCTAGCTTTTCCAAGCCTTACTCACAGGCACACCCACGTGAATATTTCCAGAATAAACTGGACTTCATCTCAGTTTCTAACTCTGAGGACAGTACTCACAAGTAACTACTTGGTTCCCTGCAGTCTGGCCTTGAATCCTGATATGAAGATACTGAATCCCAGGAACACAGGGCTCTCAGTTCAACCCACTGACACCAAGAGAGGAGCACGCAGCAGTGAGGCTCAGGCACTGCTCACAGAAGCCACAAATGGATTTAGAACGCTGTACCTACTGCTTTCTAATGCACTGATTCATTTGTTTTCCATCTTTACATCAGGATAAATGTATGGCACTCAGTTGCACTCAATACACGTGCTGCTCTTTGTTGTATTACAACACATTTGGAAGTCAAACAGTTTGTTTTTTCAAGCATTATCCAGGTTGCCTTTAATACTATGTAAGTTAAAGTCTCTAGACTTGAATTACAACTCTCATTTCTGCATTATACAAAAGCTCAACCTCCTCTTACAAATTCCTCTGGATAGTTTAGAAGGCCTGACAAAGCTCCCTTTTCAAGAGTGACAGACATTTCATACTGTCAACAATCTCTCTGCTACACCCCTGGACTGGTTTGATGGGCAGGTTTTTGGGGGGCTACAGGGTGGCCCCTGTGAGAAAAGCTGCCAGAAGCTTCTCCCATGGCTGATGAAGCCAACACCAGCCAGCTCCAAGAAGGAGCCAACAACGGCCAAGGCCAAGCCCATTAGCAATGGCAGTAATAAAGCCTAAGTTATTTTAAGCTAATTAGTTAAACAATTTCACAAGCATTTGAGGGAGAAAAAAACCCAAAAACCTTCTTTGGGAAACAACTTAGCAAGAACGATCTTAAATACTGTCTGCAAAACAACGCAAAACCTTGGATTCTGTTTGTTTACAGTAAATAGCAAACTTACTGCTTTAATTCTTCTTTAAAAAGTTCCAAATTACTCTTTTTCTTTTCCTTCTCTCCTTTCTTCAAAGGCTAAAATTAAGATATACAAAACAACATTTCAGAAGACAAAATGAACAGAATTAAAAGCCACATAACAAAACTTTAGATCATTTCCATGCATATTTTACCCACAGCTTTCAAACCAAGTAACTACAGGAGGAAAAAACAACAACCACAAAAAAAACCAAAAAAAACAAAACAACAACCAAACAGACTGAAACATTCAGACTGAGCGCTATCAAACACAAAGCTAGAAAATAAAACCTTAAGGATTGTTGAAAATAAACTTTTGTTACTTCTCATTCTCACAAGGCAGCACATGTGACCAAACACTCTCTATTGCATACACATTTAAAATAACTGTGAGGTATTTTGTCACTTTGTTCCATTTGGAAACAAGGATGCTGACTACACCCCTAGTAAACCATCATGCTCTAATGAATTTGACAGATGTGTGTACATATATATGTAAATTATTTTACATATATATTCAATTATTTTATCCACAAACATTCTACTTGAAAAGAATTTCCTTCTCTTGCTTCCTTTTGGATGTAAATATGGTGTGAAAAAACAGTTACTTTAAACAGTTCAAGATCCTCAGGAAAAACACTCTTGAATGACAAAGAATATGGATACTGCAATACTACCTTTTTTTTTTTAACAGTCATATATGTTCCTTAACTAACTCACGTGAAATATTATCTTTGACAACATTGTTTTTATATAATCAAATTTAAATGAAAACGTTTCCAATAGGCAGACATACAAAATATTTGTGTTACACACTACAGCTTTGGAAAAACTGGACTTCCTACTCACCCCAGGCAAAGTTGTTTGTTTGTTTTTGTTTTTGGGGAGGGTCTGCCAAATAAATAAAATCATTTTTACCTCATTATCTTCAATCACCATTGGACAGGGCAAGTGAGTAAACTGCATTACTTCACAAGTATTTATGAAAAATTTGAAAAGCAGTAATAGTCTTACAGTACAAACACTTGCATATGACAAAACAGAGCTCAGGAAAATAAAAAAATGCTACAATTCATTTCTGCATCTGTAGAGTTTTACATACAATGAAAATCAAAACTGCCATCCAGCAGTACCCCACTGGTCTAACACTGACACTTGTTTAAAGCTGGAGGGAGGTTCTGATGGAACTGCCCACAATTATCACATTACGTTCATTTCCCACCCTAACAGGCAGCATCATACGTTTCACTTAAGCTTTAAAACTGCACTAAGCTCTATTAAAAGACTTTTAAGACATCCAAGACATTCATTACACATACACAGTAGTAACAATAATCATATGCCATTATCACTTGACTTGAAGACTGCTTGTTTGTATTTCTAACGTTTTCATTACTTTTTATGATGAACCTTGGTTAAAAAAAAAAAAAACAACCCAAAACCCAAAACAAAAAAACCTTCCATCAAACTGTGCAGAAGACAAATTAAATGAAGCAAGGTGTTCCACTTCAGGACTGTGCAAGTTCTGGAACTCAAAGAGGGACTTCTAAAGGGACTTCTGAAACTTCACCCCCCAAAAAACCCAAAACAAAACAAACAAACAAACTCAAAGAACCCTACCAAGAAAAAAACAGGTTCAACACAAAGGTCAATTTTTTTTTTTTTTTTGTTTTGTTTTGTTTTGTTTAAGTTTTTGAAAAAAAAAATCAAAACAAGATGGTAGCAATAGGAATTGAGAAGAATTGCTTCTAAAACCAGAACTTCTCAGGACTGAAGAAGCTGTTACTTTGCAACAGACACTAAATCCACATCCAAGAGAAGTCTGTCCACATTAGCAGCACCACAGTAAAAGGGCAGTGCAGCACCAGGTGCATTGTGCCACACACAGGGCTCCTGGGCCTCTGCATTTCATCACCTTTGGATCTGCTACGGGTTCAGGCAACTCCAAGAGCGCTCCTTGTCTCAGTACGTGACACATGCAGCCAGAACTACTCTGCAAGATCGCACGGCCCTTTCCTAAGCACTTCTAAACACATCAGCACGGAGATAAGATTCAAGCGAGAAACTTACAGGCTTTTTTGTTTCTATCATTAGGAGGGATGGAGGTTTCTCATTAGACGGTTGACTTGGCTGATTTTTTTGATCTGAGAATCGTGACGAAGGTTTATAGATTTTACCCCGTTTTTCATCTGTTTCATGCTCCTCTGAAATTAAAGGCAATTGAAAGAAAATGTTATTAAGTAACACTGCACAACACCATTCATTAGAAAGAGTGCTGTTCTTTAGTCCTGGTCATTCAATTCAATATATTGTTTCATTTTTAAAAAGCTGAAAATACTAATTTTACATAATTTAACAACTTTTAATATGAAGAAAAATAATATAGATAGGCAGTCTAAACCAAAGCATTTTTTCCTCTTATGGTTAAAACACAAATCACACCACTGCCTACCTCTGTCAAAGCATACAGTAGATTTTAGCATCAAGGTTTCTTTTCTGCTTCTAACGTAACATATTCATTTTAAAATGCAATTCAAAGCCAATCTTCATCTTTACTCAAAGCCAAATAACCCACCACCTCCAAAAAAAGATTAGTTATACCTTTAGATGCATTAACGATTCCTCCTCTTACAAATGTTTTCACTTTATTACCATCACCTCCTTCAAAGGCAGCAAGGAATTCTTCATAAATTTCTGCAGCAGCCTTCTCATCCTCCTACATGGCAAATGTTAATCTATTTACTATCATCACAGAACAACCTTCACTAAACAGTTACTCTTAAATTAGCTATGTGACATTCCTTTTTATTTTCTAGAGTTCAAGCTACAAACTGCATCAAAGGAGTTTCAATTTTAGACAATTCAAATTTCTGAGAAATGTGGGCCGAACACAGCACGTAACACGCAAAGCCAGTGAGGCTGTGTGCTCCAATACGTTCCTTTCCAGGAGTTTACACGGCAATTTAACATTCACAAGATGCCAAACAGAAAAGCCCAAATCAAAGGCTTATGAGCCAGGAGCTTTGATGGCCACAGCTTGACAGAACAGTGCCCACTCCATCTCAGCCTTCAAGATCAACCCACGTGGCTGAAGGAGACCAGCAAACAACAGGACCACCTTTCTGCATCTCCAGAGAACTAGTTCATTCAATGGACTGAGCTGAGACACTAAATTTAGCACTATCATGATCTTTAGGCCAGTATTTCCAACGGCCCAGCAGCAGATAAGCCACGGGAAGATAATATGAGTTGTGTGTCTGAAGTTCACCAAAATTGTCAAAACTTCCACGTGACCAGACATATTTCCTAAAATGTGGACACTCCTGAATAATCCAAAATGCAGTATCAAATTTTAAGGTTTGTATTAGTTTCCAATACAGTCATTAGACAAGAAAAAATGTTTTACAGAACTAACAAGGATGTGTACTGAAACAATTTCAAAAATGACAGGTACTCTTTGTAATGACTGAAATCCAATGACAGAGAGCAAGGGAAGAACATTACCTAAAGGTGATGGGGGTCTCCATCGTGAGCAATACATCAATGGATTATTGTAATTCCCTATTTCAGGAAGCCAGAGAACTTGATTTCTCACAGAGAAGGAAAGAGTAAGCATCTCTGCATCGTAATGCCATGGATGCCAAAAATACATTATATGTGTAAAATACAAGTCACTTTCGCTCTTAGAGAAGTACAGTTATCAAAATTAAGATACTTGGTGTAAAAGCTGGTTGCAATCTAAAAGCAAACTTATTTGAGCTCTGCATACAAAGTAAAATTTTCCATTGTATACCATTACCTTCTTTTTTAATTCTTCTTGCTCTTTCTTGCTCAAAGTCCGTTTGGCAGCACTCATTTTGCCAATACTGAATGCTTTAAGCTTACTTTCCATTAGAGGCTGCAAAAGGCATAAGAAAACAAACATCCAACTGTTTACAAAACAATTAAAATAATGCTACTTTTGACCTTGGTCTAGACCAATAACTCAAACAAAACAAAGAAAAGCCTTTCAGTACTTATCTCTGAAGTTGTCATTATCTAATACAACTAAAAAAAAAAAATTAAATCTGTGTGGTTTTTTTAAACAAATCATCCTTGGTCTAATGAAAAAGCTTTTAATACACCATTCAAACACAGATGAAATCTGAAGGACACTTGCTGTAAGAGTCTGGACATTTATCAGTGTGCAGTGCTGCAGTTTCTAAACCTTCAGAAATACATGCTTTGCACTACAGTTCTTCCCCCTTCCCTCTCCATCCCTCAAAAAAGCTTTTCCGACTATTTTGGCCATAATGTTTGTGCAAGGTAATGGAACAACCAAATGGATGCTAAATTTCAGTTGTACTTCAAGGTAGAAATTAATAGCTTTGCTGGAACAACAAATTGCATTCTAGAGGTTTTCAGCTATCAGATAAATGAAACAAAAATCCTCATTCAGCTCCTAGTTTGTTTCTGATTTCTCTCCAAAACTCTGTTGAAGGAAGTGCTCCACACAACAGTAAGTTCTGGAGTATGGAACTGGAATTCTTAAGGCTCTATTCTGGTATTTAACAGGCAGTAAAGCATCAAGAGAAGAAAGACAACAGGATGAAGAGCATGTTCCAAAGACACGGGCAGCAGGAAGTTAAATGAGAGAAGAGATACTTGTCTGGAAACTCCTACCTTATCACAGTAATTCACAAAGAATCAGCACAACAACAAAGCCTCCGAAGAAAAAAACATACACTGCGAGCCTTGTCCTCAAAATATTTGTGATACTCTTACATAGAGCACACAGTGATGCTTAAAACTACGGGGTTTACAATGACAGTTCTTAAAAAAAAAATCAGCTCAACAAAACACAAAGACAAATGAGGTGAACAACTTAAACGTTGCAATGTAAAAAAAAAACAAACTGATACCAACTGGAAAGGGTTTCCTCTAGGAATAACTTTCTTTGTGAAGAGTTTTACTTCTATTATCAGCTTCCTATTAAAAAAATGTTTACATTAAAAAGCACCATGAAAAACAAACTGTTTGAAACATCCTCAATTTATAATCCTTGCTTAGCATCACAAAAACCTCTTAGATTTGTGTCAAGTACAGGACCAAGTAGCTCATATTTCTTTGAAAGTGTTTCTTCTTCATCACTGAAAGTAAAGCTATCAGTAACAAATGTATGCAGTGTTGTCTGTGAAGTTATCTGGTTTATGACTCCATGTTTGTGAGTATGAGCTGCGGTGACAGGTTTATCATGAGCTTTTAATTCATCTGTGTGATTTTAAATTTAATAAAATCCAGTCTTCCAGTTGTCTGAAAAACAGCTATTTCAGTGTGACTAACTGTCCTAGGGTAACTTTATGATGCTTGTATCCCCATCGTCTGTTCTGTTTGTGCTGTATATTGAGTCCTGTGCCTTTAAGACTGGTTCTAAGAGCAAAGAGAAGCGCGGCGTTTGTTTTTGAGAAAACTGCCTGACTCCTCCACATTCTTCTGCAGACGGCGTGTTCGGCGGAGGCTTGGAGAGGCTGCAGGACAGAGATTTTTTTTTTGCTTTTAGTTAGTTTCAGCTAGCTAGGGCAGAGAAGTTCCCTGGACTGTTTTTTTTCCTTTTTCTTGGAACTGTTTAAACCTGCTCTGGACTGAAAACCCAGGGGAGCACTGGGGGCTGCACCTGCGGCCCACCGGGGCCTGGAGCTCGGCATTTTCCAGCAGCGCCGGAGGGACTGGGACTGAGGAGAGACTGAGAGAGAGCCGAGCTACACCCACGGCAAGGACTTTCTCAATTTGCCATCTCACTTCAGAAGGAGAGGTTTTATTGTTTCATACTATTCATTCTTTATACTTGTATGCACTTCATTTGTTTAGTAAAATAGTTTTTTCCACTTTTCTCCAAAGAGGTTTTTTTTTCGGACTGGTTGGAGGGAGGGGCCACTTGGGTTTGCTTCCCAGAGGGATCCTATACAGGGGTTTTCCCCCAAATTTGTCTCCAAACCAGGACACTAACAATTTACAACCTTGGCAAAACATGAGCACACAATGCAGGCAGAACAAATACCACGCTCCTACCCAAGGCTTATCCTGTCATCAGAAAATAATCTCTCATAGTAATGTCACAGGATACCTGCAGATCAGCCACATGAATATTTGTTCCAGTGACATAAGGGAAGCAGCTGCAAGGTAAAGAGCTCTGGCACTAAGATCTCTCCAGTTTAGAAAGTCTCAGGGAACAAAACAACTTCCAAGTGGCAGGACCAATATAAAGTTAAGACTGAACTTATTTATGCCTGCTAGTTAGATTCCAGTGGGCAATTATAACGTTATCATTAACCAGACGCAACTTCACAGAATTCCTAACAACAGAACTATACAAAACTTAAAGGTCTTCCTCCTTCAAAAAATGCAAAATACTGTGAAAAGGGTAAAGTAAATGACAGAAGCAAAGAGAAACTTGCAGCTGTGTAATCAAATCTCTGTATGAAAGCAAACTTCTCTTTAAACAGAACACTGCTTTGACTGTAAGGTGGCACAAAGCACTAAAGTTCCAGTTCCATCAGTACAAAATACTCAGAAGGGATTTAAGAGTAATTGTCCAAATTGTAGCAAGTAAAAGAAATCAATAAAACAAGCTAATTCTTCATGAAAAGTTTCTGCTGTCACAACTCAAATAATGCTGTCCTACAAGCAATTTAACAGCTGGTAATTGGCTTTTGCATGTACAAAATCAATTTGAAATCTTGAAGAAAATCCAAACCACAGAACGATTTGTCTGGTATTAAGTCCCGGTTTGGCTCTTGCTGCCTGTTTTCATTTTAGCTCAGAAACAGGTAGGTCTTCATGCAACATACCAACCACACAACCAGGCAAAGGTCTCATCACTGAGGGGGGTAAGGGGTGGGGGGGCCAGCAGGACCAGGTTATTCCTCTTACCTTTTTCTTTACCGTATTCTTTTACAAAGAAAAATAAAGGATGGAATTAGGGCCACACTGTCTCAGCTTTGAGAAGCCAGCTGTATGTGAAAAGGCACTTCAACATCCCATGACTCCTAGGACTGATCACCTTCAAGCATTCCTCAGTATAAGAGACAAACCCATGCAGAGTCCTTGCAGCTTCCTCCTGCTCCAGTACCTACTGTGGATGCAGCAGCATGCAGCACAGCTCCTACACTGCTGCAGTCTGGAAAGTTTCAAGGAGTATTTTTAAACATGAAATCAATGGTTCATTTGCAAACACCTACAGGTTACATACCCAATGCACCAGACTCTGCCTGTAGCAAGTCATTTTCTTCAAAAACAGGCTTATTTTGAGTTTGTGGGTTTGGCTGGAATTTTTTGTTTGTTTTTTTGTTTGTTGAAGTGTTTTGGACTTACATGTGAATCAGCAGATCCAGTGGTATGTACTGCATCTGGCCCTCTGACCTGAGGAGAGAATGAGGAAGAGATGAGGCACACAACAAGAAACAGACAACCTCTGGGGGGGTTTTCCCAGTTCTTGCAATGTGATTTTCATTCCAATTTCAACATCCAAAGACACAAGAACAAAAATACATATAATGTATTTTAATGATATATCTGACCTAGGTCACCTCAGAAACTATGCCAATATAAGGCAAATGAAGGACAGACCTAAAGACAGACCATTAAAAAATCTGAATTTCCACAGCTGGATTTTAAAAATACGCTAATGATGGCATCACTGCAAAAGAAAAAAAAAAGTAAGTTACATTGCTTCTTCAAGAGTTGTCTTAAAGGTTAAAGATTACATAAAATGCTGGATTACATTTGGCTTCCTATAAAATAACTTCCAGAACTGCTTTTACTATATTGTGCATAGATGGAACCTGGCCACTTTAAAAACCTCAATTTGTGACTAGGTACTAACTGACATTATTACTTTAAACCCTAACTGAACTTTAACACCTAAACTAGCATATATGCAAAATCAGGTTTGAAGTAAGATTAAGTGATGGAAAGCACACTTTTAAATTATGTAATGCCCAAATTCCAGAAAACCTGACAGAACATCTACTAATAAGATATTACTGCCTGATGCACAATTTGTACCTTAATTGAAAGTTAAGTCAAAATAACACATTTCCATTAGCTGAAATCTGCTCATTAGTTACAGACCATTAGCATTTCTCCTTATTACCAGGAGTTTATAGGTTATATCAGAAATAGTAAAATATGATGCTCATTTCCAGTCTTCAAAACTAACAAGCATCAAATGCTGCTCTAAAAGATAATTTACTAGGCCTTGTTTTTATTGTGCATCCTGCTTTTTCACCAGCTAAGACAGAGACATTTCTCTTTCCACCAGTATATTCCTATGTTACACAGTAGAATCAATTTAGAAAACAGTGATCTTCAACAGAAAGCACTTCAGCAACCAGAATTACATGCACAAAGGTAAAGAGCAACACAAAGATACAGCCCTTCCAAGGCAGAAGCAAAAGGCTTCTAGAATATGTTTGGAGGGTTTTTTAAGAAAGATAAATGGGGCAGGGAAAACAGGAAAAAAAGTCATGTCTTACTCTCAAAGACCTCCCAAATCCCCCTCCTTGCAGCACTGTACACGACTCACGAGCACATCTTTGCACTGAAGCTAGTAACAAGCTGAGTTCCCCTGCAGCAGTAGCAGTTCATTAGAATACACATGGAAGCAAATATCTCAAGCATCTTTTACTAATGCCACTTCCTGCAAACTTCTCCCGCTGTGTACTCAGTGCTGGATTCTTCTGTGATCCGCAGCTGCCTGCGGCACTCAGATCAGGAATGTGGTATGCACGGGTCCACATACTGCACAAACGCAGCCTAAGGAGAGCTGTCCTCCCCTCAAGAGTTTATGAATGTGTAGCCCATCACACAGATAAAAGATGTACACTGCAAAAGAATTCCAGAGCATGGAAACAGCATTCTTCCTGCTGCCAGCTGCCACCCTGTGGCAACCAACACAGCAGCTGCAATTCCAGCCTTCCAAAAAACAATCTGAGACCTGCAGTTAAAAACTCAGTCCCAAAGGTGAAGTGGTACAGGGCTGTCTGCCTTAGTGTACTGACAGAGGCCAAGCACTGCTCCAGGAAAGGAGCAACAGCAGAAGGGAATGGCCACTCCCTGATTCTCCACATCTGTTTCATTTATGGAAGTTTTAGATAGTGACACCTCCCACCAGGGGTGGTGCTGAAGCTGCTTATAGGGAGGAGAAAAACAAGGCATTACACAGAGTAACACACAGTGGGAATGCTCAGTACAATGGCAGAATACCCTGAGGAAGAACATTAAAAAAAAAGACAGTAAATCTGCTGCTCCAGCAGCAAGCAGATGATAGTGCTCAGAAAAGCTGAAGTGCATGGTAGCACACACAGATTCCGTGGGAGTACAGTGGCACTCCCCAGCCCACCAACAGGGATCACGGCACTGTGGACCCACTGAACATTAGCTAAGCAGCAGAATTTCTATTAAGGTGCACTCAGAAAACTTCTAAAAGCAGTTTTAGCTTTCAGGCCACAGTAACTACCACCTTTGGAGAATCATACTATCTTCCTCCTCCAACAATTTCTATTTTGAGGTCTTCTCTTTCCTGTGTATAAATCTAGTTCTACCTTTGATATTGCTCCTGACCAACCAAGCAACTGCTCTGACAAAGCACAAAATGAAAAGGTTCTTGACAAAATTACATATTGCTATCAGCCAGTTTCTAAATAGCAGTTATTTTTTAAAAAAATCCCAAATTCTCACAGCACTGCACTTTGCATCCATCTGCACTGCCTTGACAAAAAGGGGCCATTTTGTTTCCTTCAGAGTCAGACCAGCTGCACTGACTCAGCGGAATCAGTGTTTTTCTAAGAGAGGGAAATACTTTAGAAGATGTTGCCCACCTGTGTTGAAATCTGGAGCAGGGTTATTTTTTCTGTTCTCATCATGTCAAGTAGCTCAACTGAACTTAACTGCTGAAAGAAAGACAGACAGAGCTCTGCTCCACACGTGATGAGATGTGAGAACAGCTCCCTCATCTTCAAAATGCCACAGAAAAAAGGCAGCGAATCCAACTTGAGTCACTGCCAGCATAGACAACTGACAAATGCCTTCTTGCCCTCAATTCATTGCAAATCAGCATGAAAACTATTTATTTTCCTCAACTAGACTGTTTTACAGCTGGATCACTTTTTCCATCACTTTCACGCTGCACATTTCTCAAAGCATTTCACTGCCACTCCAGGCAGCCTGCATTGCTCCAGCAGTAAAACACAGCGCTGTCAAACCCCAGTCCTGGAGGTCAGGTCACCCAAAGCTTCACTTCTGAGTCCAGCCAACTTCACTCAGCCTCCAAGAGAAAAACCAAAACCTTCAAAGGACCATACAAATGAGATTTATGACAAACTTCCATGAAAATGCCAAAGCAGAGTAATCTCTGAGATTCGCATCTTTATATTTTCTTTCAGCTTCATGGAAGCTTCCAAGGAAAACAGAAGTGAACAGCTCTTTAAAATCTTCCTTCCTGCCCACAGTTCACATGGCCACAAATCCAGCTCTTCATGGTTTCTCCAGACTTAAAAATCTCTTGGTAAAACTGGCATGACTGTGTTATTTCACAAGTATTTAAAATATCCTGTATACAATAAATCTTTTTTTTAATTAATACTGATGTCATTTAGTGAAACAACAAAGAGCAACAAAAGCACAAAAGCTGCCAGTAGAACCCAGGAGACAATCTGCGGTCTTCTAAATGCTGAATGGTTATTTTTACAACTGTAATGGTTACAACTTAAAACATAAATGAAAGCCCTGTCCTTGAAAGCACCAATAGCTCCAGGGTGAAATGTTTAAAAGAGATGAAAGCCACTCCTGCCCTGTTTCAACACCTTCCATCGATCCCGCCCCCACACTGGTCACACTGAACTGCAGCACTATTCCTGGTCTGGCTGATCACCCTCGAAAGGGAGAGATGGGGAGGTTCAGCCAAACCACTTCCAAACTCATCCCGCTGCCCAAATCACGCCAAACCAACCCAAGAGGACAATGTTTGGTAGGGAAGAAGTAGCTAAGGCTGGGACTGGTTTGTGTCAGCTCTGACAGCAAGGAAAAACAAATGGGAACACATCATAAATTACGATGTCAAAATCCAGCAAAAGGAGGTTTCCAGCTTGCCTTATCCTTTTTATTCTTCCTTTCTCTCCGGAAAGTAAGGGCTTGAAAACACCTGCAAATTATGTTATGGCTAATGTATTCAGTCTTTACAGTTACTGGAATAATGTAGATTAGTATTAGTCCCTGCCTGAGTAGTCATTAACTCACAGACACAAAAGTAAATGGACAGTGGCTTTCTCTGGAAGTATTTGTATAGAATGGTATTCCACTAGAACCTTAAACTCACATAACAGCTACAGCTTTTGGGATGAAAAAGGGAAAAGTACAGCTTGGTTCAAGTGAAGTATTTCTACTGCATAAGGCACCCAATTTGAACAGCAGTCTATGCAGGAGCAGCAGCCATGCCAGACAGTCACTATGCTCAGAGGACACAATAACAAAATGGAAGAGTCACAGAGCAGCTAAAATGTCATTACATGAAGATAATAACTGAACATCTGAATCTGTCATTTCAGAATCGTGTCCTACACCAGTGTCCTGTGTAGTCTTTGGCAATCCCTACTTTCTCCTCTTTAATCCTTCTTTCCTACTTGTATTTCTCCAAATCTCAAGCCTGAATTTTGCTATTCTAATCTCAAAGTGCCAAAGGAATAATTAATGCTTTTGCACCACATTTCATATGGGAGACTCTCAAAGTTATTTAGCAGCTGCCAGTATCACACAAAGCAGCTGCCAGCACAGCAATGCAGGCACTGGGGGCTCTCTGAACCTGTACCACCTCCAGCAAGGCTTTTCAAACAGTGAATCAAACAGATAATGCCTGGCTGAAAAGACGTGATTTTGCACTATAAATGTATGTAAATATACATAGTCAAAATAAGTGGGTCAAATTCAGTACTTGGACTCTAAGACTGAAGAACAAACACCAACCCTTCTGAAGGGGAGGAGTTATTTCATTTCAGGCACTGGGTCACAGTTCCTCACAGAGCACAGAAAATAGAAGGTCACTGTGTCTTTCTTCCCAGCAGGTATCTAGAAGCCAGCAAAGGGCACACCTTGGAACTGCCACTGAAACATACCCGATGGAGTCTGCGAGATATAAAAATATTTGTATTTGCAAAACAAACATAACTTGCAAATACAGTGCACCAAAAGAAGCCTGCAACTTCCATTTTAATTATATAAGTAAATGAATCCTAAAATGATTAAAAATAATCAAAATGTCTGATAAATAATTCCTCCGAGAAATTGAACAAAATGGTTATTTGCTCAACTGTTAAACCATAAGCATTTTCATACAGGCTCAACTAAAAATACACATTTTAATCCCTATATGAATAAATTAATTAAAACAAAAAGAATGTAACTGATTTCAGTACCTTTTCTTTGTGCAGATATATGAAAAGTATCTCAGAATAACATTTTCTCAGATGGAATAAGAAAAGTACTGAAGCGACCACTGTTCAGCTGCCCAAGATCTCCCAAGATTTGCTTCTTGGGAAATAAATCCCAAGAGATAGGCATGTCTTATTTTATTTCACTTTTCAACAGAAACATTCTCACGGATCCAACTGTGTACTATCCCTATTTTCTTTGGCACATAAAATAATATTGACAAGAAGAAACAAGCAAGATCTATAATGTAAAGCATGGAAAAACCACTAGTGGAACACGACATGGATGTCTGGAGGAATGGGAAACTGAGGGATGAGGGGGAAGTGCACAAAGGTGGCAAGGGAGGTACAGTATCTCCTCAGCAGGCCCTGACAGATGAACACAAATCTGACCTTAAAAATATTCCCTACGTGTCCTACCCACTTCCATGAAAGAGTTAACTGTACGAACAGAGCCCTGCAGAACTGACATCCAGGACATAAAACAATTTCTATAAATTATTACTCCATGCTGAAAAACAAAAAAGAGTATCATCAGTACAGAAATAGTAAATGACAAAACAAAAATAGTCTAGAATGTAACTGCTAGAAGAAAGGAATCACACCTGGGTTGGTTTTGTGTACCATGGTATCAGATGCATTAATCAATAATTAAGTATTCTATTTCTAAATATACTTGAAATCCCCAAATGTCCTATTTCCTGAAAGCCACTACCCACAAATTAAGACCTATTTCACTACTCAAGTTTGCTGCCCAGCTCTTATTTGCCATTCCAAGCCAAAAGCAAAAAAGCAAAAAATAATTTAAAAAAAGCTTCTTGGCAATATTTGGAACAAATCATAAATAGGAAACAAAAATAAAACTCTCCTACTCTAATAACAACTGAGTAAACATGCAAAGACTTTAGGTAACTACATTTCATTACCAACTGCATTAATTACTACAGCCTCCTAACAGCAAAATAACGGAAAAAAAAAATAATCCTGGTTTTGCTTAATAAAAAGATGGCCAAAAATTATTCACTTATAGCACTGGAAATTCCTGAGCCATAACACGGCTTCCTCTTTGAATGATTTACACACTCGCACACCAAAACTCGGAGAATTTATATAGTTCTGACCTAAAACCTGAAACGAAAGTGAATGAAAGGGTGTAATCTTCAAGCCATCATCAGTCAGCGCATCCCCCAAAATATCCTGCCCTCTACCCTGCCAGCAGGAGCTGCGAGCGCAGGCAGCTCCGGGCTGTGACCACCCGCAGCTTTCAGAGCACAGCTCTGGGCCAGGTTTTCCAGACCTGCAGCACTACCTGTGCTCCCGGGCTGGAAATCCACCCAGCAGGAACTACAGGAAGTAGAGCGGGTACAGTGAAAAGCGCGGGGAACGCCACGGCAATTCTACGAAACTTCTAATTTCATCGCACTTCGAAAGAGCCCACTCTATCTCAATGCGTCGTTTTCCTTCACGCTCGCGAGTTGGAAAGCAGCCCTGCGCGGGCTTCAGCCCACGAGGGGGAGAGCAATAAAATGAAACCCGTCGGTGGGCACAGCTAGGGCCGGGCCATTACGGACCAGCCCGCACCTCAACCCGGGGACGCGCGGGCCGGCACAGCGCCTCCGCCGGGCCCCGCGTCCTCCTCCGCCGGGGCACGGGAACGCCACGGGGACGGAGACGTGCCCGGGGCGATCTCGGGAAGCCGAGGTGCCCCGCAAGAGGCCCGAGACCCCGGGCCCACCTCCCGCCTCCCCGCCATGTCCCGGGGCCCGCGGTCACCCCGGACTCAGAGCAGGCCGCGCCGCCCGCGCCTCGCCGCCCTGCCGCTACCGGGCCCCGCCGCCGCGGCACTGGGCCGCGGGCCGCGCTCCCCGAGCGCAACGGAGCGGGCCGCGGGCCGTGCCTCCCGAGCCGAACGGAGCGGGCGCGGGCCGTGCCCCGGGGCGGAGCGGCCTCACCTTCCCGGCGGGTTTCTGCGAGCCGCCGGGCGCCTTGTCCGCCATCTTGCCTTTCCCCTCGCCCAGCCCTGGCGGCGGCCAAGCGAGCGCCGATCCCACCGAGCTCGCGAGCGGAGGGCGCGAAGCCGATGGCCGAGCCGCCGATGGCTCCCAGCCCGGGAGCGACAGGGCCGCACCACCCGCGGGCAGCGCTCGCCCTGCACACTAACAGTGTGAAATGGAAAGGACACCGTTTGGAACAACCCGAGACATTACAGCTCAGTGAGAAAAGCCCCTGAATACTGAAAATGCTAACGCAGAAACTCCTTCGTTACTAGGTTTGATAGCACACTACAGCTGCAACTTTATTGAACTGGGGATTATAACCAGCGGTCACATTTATCAGGAGTCTTGAATCCCCGTGCTTTCATGGATTTTCAGAGTGGAATATGCAGGGGCTGAAATAATACTTAAGGCAAAGACAATAAGATATACAGAAATCAATTAAAGCTTTAATCCACCACCTGCCGACACCCACTGCCCTGTGATCGAGGAGGGAGCAGGGCCTGTGCTTAACAACCACCTGGGGCAGAGAAGAAGGTTCCAGAAGGGAATTAAAAAAAAAAAAAAAAAAAAAAAAAAAAAAAACACAAACCACGGTTGAAGAGGACACAGACAACTGCAGAGGGCTGGAAATTTATAGAAGAGGGCAAAACTCTCAGGAAACCTCACCGGCTCCAGATGTGTGTCCGGCTGTGCAGGAACATGGTCTGGTGAGAGGTGCCGCTCTGCCCGCAGCTGTGTCAGGGTGACGGCTCAGCTGCGAGCGCTTCCATGGCAGCTGTCACCGCGTGTCACCGGCACTGAGCAGGCTGGCCAGGGCGGGGACGGCACAGCGGAGGGCTGGGGAACGGCAGCGAAGCGTCCCTGAGCGGCGGAGGACGCGGGTCAATGTGCAAGAAGAGCGGGGCGGGCAGAAGGAAGGAGAAGCAGGAAGGATTTCCTTTCCCGGCAGCTGTGCAGCGCACCGCGGGCTGCGGGCCCGCCAGGGGGCAGGCACGGCCCGCGCCACGTAAAGCCCGAAGTTACACCAAAAAAGGGCAAAAATAAAATATAACATAACCATCCCCGTCATTCCTTAGGCACGGGCCGCTTTGCGCCGCGGTTCAACCCGCAGCGGGCCGGGCGGTGCTGCTGCGGCAAAGGCGAGGCAGGGAGAACGGCCACGCGGCAGCGCGCGTTTCTCCGGCGGTGGGAGCCTCCTGCCCGCCCCGCAACACGAGGCGGAATGTTCTGGTAACGGCGTGGCAGCCGAGGCCCCAGAGAGAGGGGATGTGTATCTAACACACCTCGGCAATTCCACTGATAAGCACGTGCTCTTCCCACGGCCGGCACGGTGCTGGGTCGCACCTCCACCCTGGAGGAGCTTGCACGGCTCTCCCGGATAAATTTGAGGTGGAATCACTGAGACTTGGAAGGAAGGAGGAGGAAATACAACCCACGCATTGACAGGCACAATTCCACCAGCCTTTTCAGGATATTTTGAGTCTCAAACATTCCCATAGAGGAGTCCTTCTACATGGAAGGATGGCGTTGGTCAAGGAGCATTACGGATAGATTAGACAGGATTTACTGCTTCAGAATCCAAGCCAAGCCCCTCTTTCTCCCCGTTTACTTGAGAACCATTTCACTGGCTTGCAGAGACACGGGATTAGTATCACCTGTGACCTGCTTTTGGGGTGGCTTTTAACACACTAGTGCAAACGAGTCAAAAGCAGACCAGCTGGAGAACTTTTACTGGCTAGAAAGGGCATTTAGGGCCACAGGAGAAGACACTAGAAGATACTCAACTCTCCTGGGACTGTATTAATAAACCATGAAAGATGGCTGGCATGAAAGATGACTGACACTTCTGGATGAAAACCAGACATCTAGCTGGAAAGAGGAACATGCCCTTGCATGACAGAGTTTTGGGGCCAATAATGCTTAGAAAATTTGTGCTCCATTTGGCCTCAATCCCTTTATTTTATCCACCTCATTAATTCATTTTAATTATCCACCTTATTGTTCAAATCCTCTGCTTACTGCATAGCCTCTACAGTCTTTTGAAATTAATAAACTGTACCAAATTAAGAGCATCACAATCCAGAGCATGCTGTGAAAAACAGGAAAGATATAGTTAGAGTTTCAAAGGTCGTCTCTAAAGATAATTTTTTCAGAATGAACTGTACTCCTCAATCTGTGCTATTTATAACACATTGCAATAGTACAGTAGCACGCATGTACAGTTAGTGAATGAGAACATGTCACTGTTTTGGGCTTAATGGGAGAGGAAGGGCAGGAAGGAGAGCGGGAAGGGAAGGAAGCAGTGAGATGCAGAAATCCATGGAGAACTAATGCAGGAAAGGGTAGGCTAATGATAGTAACAACAATATTTAAAAGTAAATTGTAGGCATTTGTCATTATAATGCAGTAGGTCTGGTTGCCTGAAGACTGGGAATTGTTTATTAACTGTTGTCACAATGACAAGTATCATCAGGCAATATACTTGGGAAAATCGTGAATTATCATAAATAATTAACACTAAGCTACACTAAGTAAACCACACGCTGCAGTGTGTTACACTTGTCTTTCTGGCCGCTTTTTTTCCCAACTTTCAGATGGAAGCTCTCCACTCTGCTCTCACTCCACGCCAGGGCGCATAACTGCTGCAATTCTTTAGCAAATGTGGGTGTGAAGGAATGGGGAAAGGAAGGTTTTAGGGAAGTTCCTGTGGAAGTTCCCTACCCTGTGGCAAAGGAAGCATGTTTAAGGATATGGAGCGGGCAGATTATGAGTAGGACAGAAGTGTAGCTGCTGAGTGTACGGGTTTGTAATTCTGTAGTTTCACACTTTCTGTGTAGTTTCACAGGGTGGCTCACGGATCACCAAAGCCAACGGCTGAGTGTGCGTTCCTCAGTGCTTCGGCGGCAGTCTTCCAGTTCTTCCTTTATTCCGCCCTCCACCTCCTCCCAGCCCAGAGCCTGAAAGCCGGCAGCGAGGATTCACTCCTAGAACAGGCAGCTGCAGCTCCCCCGTGCACTGCTAGGGAGCTCTGGGTGCGCAGCGCCGAGCCCAGGGGAGAGGCAGCACTCACAGCCGGAGCACAGAGAGCCTGAGCTCAACTGAGATGCTTTAGCACCACCGAATAACGCAAAAGAGCCAGAGGGGCTGTCTGGGAGAGGGCCATTTGCCTCTGAGGTTCCCAGCAGTCTGGACTTGCTGCCACTGCTCTGCTCTGTGTCCCCCGGCAGGAGGCATCCCTGTGTCACTCCATCTCTCAGCGCTGGTGCTTCACCGTCCCTCAGCCGGGAGTCCTGCTCTACTGCCATTCAGCAGCTGCTTTTCCTTCCAGGACCCCACTGCTCTCTCCTGGGACACGTCTTATCAAGGAACCCGGGTTCTTTCTCCCCCTGGCATTCCTCAGGTAGTGAGGCACATTACGCAAACCAGTCACAGGGGCAGCATCTGACTTGCACTGTCTGGCTGAGAAGGGTCAGTCATTTGCGTTGTAGTTTGCAGGCATTAGTGCAAGTATCAAACGGAGGCTTAATTTCCAAAGTTCTCCTGCAGCTTCTTGTCAGAGAGAATTAGCCTCCGTAGCTGGAATCCAGATGTGCACATCTCTCAGCTGCTTGAAAGCATGAAAGTTCGAGATGAGTGCGATGCCAGTCATTCCTTTGCCATACTGGGAGTCCCTTCTGTCAGGTTACTAACAGCAAGTAGCAATTTGTGCTCTGCAAAACACTCCCACTCAGCACGTGAAACAAAACACACAAACAAAACAATTTCTTAGTTATGCACTTTGTGAGGGTTCAGTCCTGCAACCCTTGCAAAGGACAAGTTGTACTTTGCTCTTACCGTGAGCCTCTGGAATCTGGGACAGCGGTGGATTTTGACCACGGAAAACATAAAATATGTACCCACCCAATATGTTATTCTTCATCACAGTGAAACTAATTTCGCAGCAATACCTATGTTCGGATTTCCTGTTGTCAAGATAAAGGCAATTTTTACCTCAAATCTTTTAAAACCAGGAACTTTAAAAAGACGACGACCAAACATTCATAGAAATTTTCTTAAAATGTAAAGTATTTTACCCAGTTTGTTGTGTTTGGTGTTTTTTCAGATGGGTTTCATTGCTGGTTTTTAAAGCATAAAGGATACAAACATGAAGATATTCAACTTCAAGGTAAAGAGGGCAGAAAATTAGAAGCTCCTGATCACAGACATTAAAATAAACATTGCTGTGCAACCATGATGGTGTTGGTTATTGTTATTCCTTTTTATGATATCTACCTTTTCTCTCCTCCAGGTGAGGCTTTAAAATATAGGTATCACTCCCACTTTTCTTTATCTATCAAGGTATTAGCTTTATAAAGTATAATTGACCCTAATTAGTTACTCAAGAAGGAGAAAGTGACGCAAGGTTTCCTGTTTATCCAGTCTTAAAAAGATTGTAGAGTAGAACCTCCAAAGGCAAGTTAATCGCTTCAGTATTAGATCAAAGCACAGTGTCTACTCAATTATTACAAAGTATTGTAATCATTGCAGTAAAAAGTTACCCATCAAGCCATTATTTGCAAGAGATTGATACACATTCAAGAAAGGATAAAAAAAACTCCGTAGAACAAAAGGACCATTTTTGTATGTCTGTATCGCTTCAGACATTCTTCCAGAGAAACTGCAGCCATGAGGTACAGCAAATAAAGTTAGATGAGGCTAAAGCTTCCCTTTCTTTAATAGCTACTCTTTTTAAATAGAGCCAAATTCTACCCTCTCTCTTGTTCCGTGGGGTTCCATGGAAGATGTCACAACAGAGTTACTAAAAAGATTTCAGTGCAGGAGAAAAATCCAGAGGAAACAAAGAGGAAAAATGTTTTTACTCAGATAAAACTTCTTACTGAGAAAGAAATCATCAAAATTTGTCTTAGAAGTGAAGAGATAAAAAGAAAAAAAATCCTATATGGGTGGAATTGTATGGTAAAGGATTAAGTCAAACAAGTGTTACTAAGACTGATATTTGCCAGCGTGAGTTGAATTGGGTGAGGCTAAAGTTTCTCTTCAAAAGCATCTTAAATCCTCCAAACACCATCACTGCATATTCACATTAGGACAGGACTTTCTCTCTTTTTAAGTTTTTGGGTTTTTTTTTTAATTAGTTTCTTTATTTATTCAAAAAAGCTATGTATAATAGGAGGGCTAAATACAACCTCTTCCCTACTGTGCTGAGTATGTTTGAGTGCAAAACATGCATTTAGCTTTTTTTTTTTTCATTTCCTAACCTAAAGGCATAATTTCACTGGGTAGGATTGAAGTAATTTAGAGTATTTTTTTAAGGCTTTTGATATTTCACACAAAATAACACCTCAGAAATTACTTCAACATTGAATAAAAAAAAGGTATAATGTAGAAACAAACTCACATTTGGTACTTTAACACATCTTTTCCTTTGAGTCTTCATCCAGCACTGATTAACATTAGCTTCCATTACTTACCTCATTAGGCAGTACCTTCATCAGTGTTTTAAGAGTCTTTTCAAAGGTTATTTGGACAGAAAGCCTGCAGAAAATTCTACACATGCTAAGAGAAACAGTGGTATATGCTGACCGTGCCCTTCTAAATATAAACTCTGGTTAGAGAAATGCAGAGGCTCTTCATGCACTACATTACGTGGACTTCTCTCTGTGACCTCCAGATGTCCTGATTCTCCCTGGCTTACCACATAATAGTCATGTAATACTAACCTTGATGGACTACATATGAATAAGAGGCTATTTTGAGGTTGTAAGTGCTTCAAATTGTAAGGTTGCCTGCACACTATCCCACAGCTGGCTTGGGAGGAGAATACTCAACTCAGTGTAATATGTACGCAGTAGTCTTTATGAAAGCCCAGGCTGTCCTCAGAGATCCTTTTTTCTGTGAGAAGTCTGCCTTGGAAATAAGCAAAATACTTGGATCATTAGCAAGGAGTTCCATAAATGTGGCTGCTAAAGCATTCGTGTGTACAGTCCAGTGTCCACCAGAACTGTCAGTCTGGAATCACAAGCAAACCCCACCTGCTCCTCCGAGCCTGGGCTGCCCCAGTGGGCCACAAACGCCGTGGGTGTCTCTCCCAGGCAGCCAGGCCATACCCCAGAACTCCCTGAGGCACGAGGGCTGAAAGCCTCCCACATCCCTGAACATCAGGAGGCTGCGCGAACACCAAAACGTGTCGAACGAGCCCTGCTGCCGCTGCAAGGCCAGCACTTCCCAATCAGCAGTGGCTGTCCTTCTTCAGACACCATCTGTTGCAACAGCTGCTGGTGGCTTTCCAACAGCCTCTTTAGTGCAGGTCTAAAACCTGATTGCTCTCAGTCAACCACCCCTTCTTATCTAACCTTGATGAGAGAGACTGAGGATCACGGTCACTTTGGCCCTCTGCCACGGGGCATGCAGGGGCATTGATCACCACAAATGGGAGTGTTGCTGGCACAGGGGACAGGGAGACAGGACCACCAGAGCCCTGCTGGGAGAGCCTGCCTGCGTGAGGCGGTGGGAGCGGGGCAGGGGCAGGTATTCTGTAGTGAACAGCCCTCTCCCCACCGCCTGCATCCGCAGGGATGCAGCACCCAGTCCATCATCTGGCCCTCTCTTCTTCACTCTGGCCTCTCTAGTGAAGAGCAGCGCCATGAGAAGCCTGACCTCTACCAGAAGCTGAGCAGTTTCCAGTATTCTCCAAGAGCCATTCCTCTCCCTAAATCCCACACTGCAGAGCCCATGAGGAGCAGGGCCCTGCTCACTCCCGAGGCTCCCTGCAAGCAGAGCCCCGTCAGTCACTCCCCAAGGGGTGTTTGCTTGCTGTGTCCTTGCGCTCCAGCAGGCACCCCCTCTAAAACACACAAATATTGGAGCATATTAGGCCTGCTATCTGAAAAACGTCTTTTGTTTAATATTTTGCTCCCCATGTTGGCTTTTGAGCACCATTCAATTATGTTTATTTTCTTAGCAGGTCTCCTGTGTAATTTTTATAAAGATTATAAGCAGTGTCACCATTCTGCCCTACTTTTGAATGAAAACTGCATTGAAAATCACTTTCAGCAACACATTTTTAAGAGCTTTTTCTGCTAACTTAGGTCATTTTTGATTGCCTCCTTACTCTAAAGATTTTTTCGGGATTGTCATGATTGACTATCAAATAGAAGTTTTTTATAAAAATCTTTGAACAGAACGTCCTAATTACACTTGACCTCAGTTTATACCATGTGACCATGCATGTATCTGAATATCACCACGTAAAACGTACTTTTGGCAACCGAGAGCTATTGGACGTGTAAGACCATCTGAAAACAAACAAAAAGGAAACACGTTGAAGCAGCAGGGAGCAATCCCTCAGTCTGGCTCCTACCTGCACCTGCACTAGTGACTTACCTTCTATTTCCTTCAGATGACTCAAGGAACAGTAACACCCGCACAGCGCTTTCCCCCGTATTTTTGTATTCTGATTATGTAACTGTGCTGCTTGCATAACCGCAACGACAATAAGTGTAGGATTTTCTAAGCATCAACGCGGAGCAGCTCCTGCCAGCCGTTCCCGAGTGTCCCTCCCAGCCGCCCCGCTCGGAGCGCGCAGATAAGGTGGGTGCCGTGTGTGTCAGTGCCGCTCACCCCGTGCAGCCTGGCCGGGAACGTTTAGCCTAAGATAACGTTTGCATTCACTGCATGAGATAATGTCACCAAAGAAATCAGGTCTCAGCGGCCTTACCGAAGCACACGCGACAGACCGCCACCCACAGCTGCCACCCGTCCTCTGTCTGGGGGTACTTCCCCGGTCTGTCCCGCCGCCGGGGATGCCCCAGCCCCGCGGGTCCATCTCCCTTTTCCCAGGGCTCCCGCCCGGCTCCTGCGCCGGGGCGCAGCCGCGCTCGGGGCTGGGCGGGCGCCCCGCTGCCCCCTTTGTGCTTTTTACACCGCAGCAGCCCCGCGGGCAGGCCCCGCACCGTGCGCCGCCGCTGCCAGCTGCCCTTGCGCCCGGGAAGGGGCGCCGCGGCTCCGCGCCGGCCTCGCTGCGGGGGCTCTCCCGGACCCGCCCCCCCGCGGCGGCCGCATCAATCATTAACGGCGGCTCGGGTGTCCGGCGCCTCCCACCCCGGGAAACCCTACCCGGGGCGGCGGGGGCGTCTCTTCCCGCTCCTCGGGAGCGCTGGATGCGCCGCCGGTTTCCAGTTACCGCGATGCCGGGCGGCGGGGCGGGAGGAGCCGCGGCGGTGCCGCCGCTGCCCCCGCTGCAATGAGTGATGCTGCCGGGGGCGGCGGCGGGGGCGGAGAGGCGCAGAGCTACCGCGGATCCTCCGCCGGCGGCCGCGGGCGCAGCGGCTCTGCCTCGCCCGGTCGGCGGCGAGGCGGCGGGCCCGGGGCCGGCCGGGGCGGCAGCGGCATGCCGGCGGGCGAGGGGGACAAGAAGGAGGCGGCGCCGCCGCCGCCTCGCCCTGCCGCCCTGCTGCGGTGGGACGAGGTGCCCGAGGACTTCGTGGAGTGCTTCATCCTCTCGGGCTACCGGCGGCTGCACTGCTCGGCGCAGGAGTGCCTGGCCTCGGTGCTGCAGCCCACCAACGAGACCCTCAACTTCTGGACCCACTTCATCCCGCTGCTGCTCTTCCTCAGCCGCTTCGGGCGGCTGCTGCTGCTGCGGGGCGCCGGGGACGTGCCCTTCCACCACCCGGCCCTGCTGCCCCTCTGGTGCTACGCCTCGGGGGTGCTGCTCACCTTCGCCATGAGCTGCACGGCCCACCTCTTCAGCTGCCTCTCCCCTCGCCTCCGCGCCACCTTCTTCTACCTGGACTACGCCTCCATCAGCTACTACGGCTTCGCCAGCACCGTGGCCTACTCCTACTACCTGCTGCCAGGGCTGAGTCTGCTGGACGCCGGCGCCATGAGCCGCTACGTGCAGCAGCGGCTGGGCTGGCAGCTGGACTGCAGCCTGCCCATCGCGGCCTACCGCGTGCTCGTGCTGCCCGTGGCGCTGGCCTTGGCCGTGGCCTGCACGGCCGCCTGCTGCCGCAGCCGCGCCGCGTGCTGCGCCTACCCCTTCGCCGTGCGCACCTTCGTGTTCGCCATGCCGCTCAGCATGGCCTGCCCCATCATGCTGGAGAGCCTCTTCTTCGACCTCCGCGCACGCAACCCCACGCTCTTCGTCTACTTCTACCGCCGCTACTTCTGGCTGCTGGTGGCCGCCTTCTTCAACGTCAGCAAAATCCCCGAGCGGATCCAGCCGGGGCTCTTCGACATCGTGGGGCATAGCCATCAGCTCTTCCACATCTTCACCTTCCTCAGCATCTACGACCAGGTGCACTACGTGGAGGACGGGCTGGCCGAGTTTCTCAAGGCACCCCTGGCTGCCCCTACCTACCTGGGCACCGTGGGGTATATGCTGCTCCTGACCGTCTGCCTTGCCGTGGTCGTCAGGAGGTTCCTCAACGTCGCGGACCTCTGCAAGCAGGACTGATCGGGCCGGCGACCCTCGAGACAGCGACCGCCGTGCCAGTGACCCTTGGGCTGGAGACCCTTGGGCCGATGACCTTCGGACTGGTGACCCTCAGACCACCGTGTTCTGAAGAAGCTGTGAAACCTGGGGGAAATGCCCCTGTGGAAGAGCCAGGTCCCTTTCATGGAGGTTTGCTGGAGAAAATGACCATGGCAGAACTGCTCGTGCTCTTTAAACTACTAGGTTACCAGGGGAAGCAAGCAAATGCTTACTGGTATGTTGCTGCTTAGAGTATAAGCTGAAATAATTTAGCTCTGCAACTAGGAAGAGTGCATGAATGGTGAATGCCACTTAATAACAATTAGGTCTAAACTAGCTCTGTATATACATATATATTTATATATCTAGCTATATATTTATTAGCTACATATATGTGTATATATATGTATACACCTGAAGATGTTTGTGCAATGATTTCTCATAGACTTTTAATCGACTCCTATGTGAAATTTCCTAGCAGATTATGCACTGACATTTATCTTCCTCTCTGATATTGTAACAGGCCTTTGCAGCCACATACTGGATTTTAAATGCAAACAAATCGATAGCTCTCTATAGTTTCTAAGGTCTTGCAGCCTTTTCAGCCAGGGAACAATAGATTTAAGTGACAGGAAAAACAGCTGTGAATTATTACAGAATTACCAGTTGATGGAGAGACTTTAATTAGACAGACAGCGAGTGGTTGGTGTAGCCACTCGGATGCTAAAATAAAATAGAAGGATGCGTAAAATAACCGAACCAGAAAGGGGTCAAACTGGTTTGGAACGGGGGCAGAGGAAGAAGAAGGACACTGCATAATGGAATGGCTCTTCCCTCAGCATGTCAGGAACATCTGTTGTGCTAAGGGAGTTGCTAAGGGGCCCCTTTGTCTTCCTGGGTAAATCACCCCCAAATCAGTCCTCTAGAGTCAAAGTCAGATGCCAGACTTTCTATAAACCCCTGCCAAGCTTGGTGGGAGTTCTGTGGACGTAAAGAAAGTAACTGATGCATGTGATCTCATTCTGGATCTTTTAAAAAACTACATGGAACTAGTTTCTACTGTTCTTTAATTAGAGCACTGTCAGATTTAACATCCTAAAATGAGTTGCAGAATAAGATACTGCTGAATCTGGCTCTACGAGTACTGGATATTGGCACTGTTTTGTCATTCCCCACTTTTTCCTATAATGATTAGTTGTGGCTGGAGCTGGATGTGTTGAAGTCTTCTTTCAGAAGTTTTGGGGGAGTTAAAAGACAAGAATTAGGCATTTTCCAAAGCAGTATCTTTTCAGAGCAGCCAAGGTATTGTCCTTGCCACACAACAAAGAGCTAAGTACAGATTGAATTTACTCTCTAGAAGCATTTGTGTAAACCATGTGCAGATTTTAAGCAGATGCATTTTGCTTTCGTCTGACAGAGTAAGTGCAATAATATTACACAAGGGGCTTACAAATCAGAGTTCAGGTGAGAAACTACTTGTGTAACCCATTGTCAGGAGAAGGGCGGTACTTCCTTAGGAAACCCTTGTGTCAGACTGCATAATAGTGCAGTAGCCGTTTTACTCAGCTCCTGTTGTAGAAGTGTATTTCTGCTTGGGTCTTTCCCATATTCACGGATATGGCATCTGAATCCCAAGACAATGTTTTGAGTCCAGTCCTAATCTTCTGTGAGACAAATAAATTCATCTTTGTTTAACATGGGAATATAGGAAAGACTGTAGCCAGGGATTATGAAGTCAAATCCTTAACATGGATCAGAGTCATCACAGATCCAATAACTGATATGCTCTCTACCAATGTAACAGCTTTATGAAAATTTCTCAATGGAAGTGCATAAGCTAAAAGAAAATTACACTCACTCAATTTAGCTGTTATCTCAACCCATTTTAAGTATAATGGTTTGAATATTTTAGATTCTTAGTGAACAATGAAAATGGCCTAACAAAAATATATAATCCTTGCCCGGCACAGTTCTGCTGGGTATGTCATTTCTGGAAGGGTCAGATGTGGTCTTTTAAAGGAGATTGACTAGAATTACCTGAAGTAGCAGTTCCCAGACTGTGGCCTCTTGAGTTACTGCTGTTGGGCCATAAAAAACTGCATGGCCCTGTGTGAGTGGCTGTGTTCAGTTTTCATTTGCCAACCTGCATTAAAAAAAAATGGAAACTACATGAAGTATTTTATCTATTTTCATTAACTTCTCTTTGTCATAAACATAGCGTTGCTTTCTTCAGCTGCCAACAAAGCAGAAGATGATCTGCAGAGGGGAGGCTGGTTCACAACACTGTTGTTCCTTGAAATGTGCTTTAATATTGTGAAAACCCTGCAGACTCAAAATAGAAAGCCAGTAGATCAAGATAGCAACAATGTCATGCTATGAATTTCTACAACTGCATAATGAGGCCAAAAATCTTTGAGATGGGCTGCATTCAAGTTAAAATAATAGAGGCATAGTAGTTAGAGCCCAATGACTCATCCAAACTAATTATGTAGAAAGGGTTTGCCTGGGATATGGCACTAGCACATCCAACCAGCAATTAAAAACTAAGAAATAAATCAGAAAGGCCAGGGACAGCAAACCTCAGCACTAGAAGTCAGCTCAGTAAAAGCCAAATGTAAAAGACCAGGCTTCTAAAGCATATTGTATAATGAATTATATTTGTGCTTGTCAGTCACAATGTAGAGGACATCTCAAGAGGCAATGTCAAAAATGGCTGTTGCTAACTTGTAAAAATACATTTGATATTTGGAGTTAGGCCACACAGGGTCATCTATATATATCTCAACGACAGATAACAGTATAAAGTTTGGATTGCAACCAACTGCAATTTTACTGGAATCTTACTGCTGTTACAAGAGTTGCCTGTGAGCCCCAGTCACACTGAAGATTGGGTACCTGGCTCTGATATTATGAATATTGCTTCATTCAGAAGTTTCTGTTGGCAAATTGTTTAGGCACGTGTATGGGCCTGAGCACCTCATGGAATTATTTGTTAAAAGCTGGTTGCAAGCACTGCTGTCTGAGCCACTGTAGGCAGGCTGCTGATTCCAGAGTAAATGGCTGTAGGGAGATGTGATTAGAATTTAAGAGTTCTAGTTAATGGATTTTTGTTTGTCTGGTTTTTGTTAAAAATAATGTGACTACAAATTTAAAAGGCAGAGTAAGTGTGGAGAATATCTACAGAAGTGTTACCTTACTGTCTGTGTCTATTCAGTGAAGGGCATGTGTATAGATAATTGTTCCATTTGCTGTGTCCAATGGACAGAACAAATCCGAGATGAAAAGATTAAAATTGGAACAAGATATCTATAATTATAGTGCTTGAATTTGCTCACATAAAAGTGAGTCAGCATTTGTGTGACTTGTAAGGGTGCAGGATAACTTTCTGGTGTGAAGGCACCTGACTGAAGAACGTGTAAGTGTGTCCAGAGCTCAGACAAGAGGTCTAACCTGCAGACAAGATGCATAAGGAAATCCTAGAAAACTAACTTGCTTGCAGAAATCCCTGTCAAAATGCTTTTATAACCTGCCATAAGGTCTACACTGTGGATTCCACAGCTGATGTTTAAAACCAAAAAGGCTTTTCAGGCCTTTTGTAGTAGAATCTGTCTGGGGATGGGAGCCAAGGTGGGGGCTGGAGCGCGGGGGGGGGCCTGTAAATGCCTGGGTGTCTTTCTGTGTTTGGCCAGCACTGACCGCCAGACTGACACACCTGTGCTGACGGGAAGTGACCGCTGCTGGGGCCATTTCCCCAGAGTGTTGGTGGCATAGACACCCCCCTTGCATTCAGCATGTGCCTAGAACTGCAGTCTACACTGGCATATACTCAGTAAGCCTGGCTTCTGGGCACTTCTGAGTAGCCTGTGAGCTTCAAGCTCATCTTCATGTAAGATCAATAAACCTGATCTGTAGTCATTAGTCTGTTTTCTGTGGTGATACAGTATTTCTTCTGAAGTGTGTTCCTTTGAATGTCACTGTCCAGGATATCTGTGAAGCTCTGAGCAGCTTCATTAGCAAGACTGAAATCTACAGTCTGGAAGCAAAGGGAAAGGTTTCATCTGCATGCTGCACTTGTAGAAATGTAGTTAAAAGTAGAAGTATGTTGGGGTTTTTGCTAAAATGATTGTTCTGCTTAGTTGTCCAAGTGTTATGCTTATTATTTATTTCTTGAATCCAGCTACTTTGTCAAGTTTTTGTCAACAGTGCACCTACAGAAAATGACAGTATGGAAGTTCTACATCGTGTTTAAGTAAACTCTCTGAGGCAGCACATTCATAGAGCATTTTTGCACTAAACTCAGTTGATTACCATCCACATGCCTTACAGAAGCAAGTCATACCTGTAGTAATTGCCCAGATGAAACTGTTTTTCATTGCCTATGAGAGAGTAAAAATGACCAAGTGGCCAGTAACAAGCTGAGGAGTCAGGCACTCCTGGGTTCCTATCCTTGCTTTGCCACTACCTATTCTGTAATCTAGGGCAAGTTGTTTAAACTGTGTTCATTTTGAATGACTTTTAATTCATGTGAAACACTGGAATTGTACCAGGGTTGAATTTGACCCTTTGTGTCAGTTTCCACATCTGTAAGATGGGGACAATATACCTTACCTACCTCGCAGGGTTGCTCTGAAGACTAGCAAATGTTTGTAAAGCACTTAAAAATGCAAAGACCCTCCCAGGTGCTAAGAAGAAATATTACTGAACTCCAGCAGAGAGAATGTCACATTTTTCCTCATCTCGTAGGGAGAGGAACATGAACGTTTGCAGGTCATGAACTCTTGGGACAACCCCTTGTCATTGCCATACTCTGGGATGTTCACATCCTGTGTCTTGTGGAGCTGATGGTAAAGTTTCCACTGGCTTCAACTGGGGGGCAGTCAAGACCCAGGCAGTATTAAACAAGCTGACTAAATGCTTAAGGGTCAGGAGTATAGAGAAAACATACATGACTTATATATGCTTTTCTTCAGAAATTCTCACTGGTAACTTGTACTGAGGAGCATTGTAACACCCACGAGGCCTCCTTGTTCAGTTAGCCATGGATTGTATTCCAGTTACTATGAAACAATGGAGCAGGATTTCCTAGCGGTGTCTGTAAGACTATGATTATGTCTCAGTTGCCATTGAGAATTTTGAACTGCAGCAAACTGCTTCTTACCCGAGTAAAAAGACCTGAAATAAATGAAGCTTTTAAGAAAAAAATATGTAATCATTTGAGAATATAAAATTATATTGATCAAACAACTTTCTCTTTTTCCCTCCTGTTCTGCAAAACCAACAACATGGTTGAGTGAAATCTGAACTTGGATCTTTTGACCACATCCATGTACTCTGTTAAGGAGCCTTGAATAATCATCCTACTAACCCACTCTGCCCATCAACTGGAAGGGCTGATAAAAAAAGCACCACTGAGAAGAGGACCATGTTTTTAAGAGCTTTTCTAACTGGCAGCAGTAGCTGAGGGGAAAAAAAAAAGACATCAAAGGGTTTGAGTGGTTTGTTAGTCAAGGCCTGTACCTTTAGAAATTCTCCCAATATCCAAGCATATTCCTAGCTTCTGTTAGACACTTCTGAGTCAGGGCTATATAACCAACACCCAAGTTACAGCTGAGACTTTATCTCTTCTCCTCAGATGAAATGCAAGGTGGTAGTGTCACATGCACTGAAAGACACAGACCTCCAGTGAAGACACTTAGTGTCTTGGAGCTGGGTGTGGAATAAAGTTTAATAATTTTCACATCTTGCTTAGACAGATGCTGCTTCATTCCACTGAATTCAGTAATAAATTATTGACCAAGACAAAGGAAGCAGGCTTTTGCTCAAAGTTGCCTGGAAGGAAACACCACCAGCAGACTTCTGCTTTCAGGGCAATTGCTTCCTGGGCCATACTCAGAACATGGAGGATTCTGAAGTAGGGCCTCGCTATTTCGTGGGAATGCCTTAGGATTTGTGGTTGTAGCTGGGAGTTAATAGTACAGAGAAACAGTTTATAGCAAGTCAATTCCGTCTGCTAGAGGTTCAAGCACGCTTTAGTAGGAGATATCATGTTTAAGGGGCTGTGCATGCAATGAACAAAAAGTGTGAATTTTGTTCTGTTGGGAGGGTTTGAAAATTTACTCTTTGTACACTTTTGGATGCTGACTACTGTATATGTAATGACTATGCATTTTTAGCAAAAAAAAATGGTGTGATCTATAAATAAAGTTGATTCTGAGTTAATTTTTGCAGAAATGCATTTATAAAGGTTTTTCTCATTTCTTAGTATAATTTACTGTGACACCTGTAGGATCAGAAATGTGTTGAATGTAGTTATCTTCAAACAGAGGCGATGCTAACATGAGTACAAGAACGCTCAGTTCTTGTATAGGGGTATTGGTATTTCTGAAAACACTATTCTAGCAAAAGCATTGCCACTTTGTTGTCTTTTATATTTTAAAGCAATAAAATAGCATTCTTTGCCATTTTAGTTCTTTGCTAACTAATTAATGATAGACATCCCTGTTACATTAGGATCTAATACATTAATATATATTAGAAGATCAGTGTTCAGCCTACAGTGCTCACTGAGAAATCGTGAAATTGGTAGCATAGCACTGTCAAGAATCACAGCAAAATATTGACTGCAAAATGAAGAGGTTTATTTGGCATCAAGTAAAGTTTCCCATTTGGCAGAGTAGGATGGCAAAATACTGTTTTCAGTCCAAGTCAGGCACCAAAAAGCACTCAGTGAACTGCAATTACATAGAGTATCTGCCTTAAGCCTTTTCTTTCAAAAGGACAGGATGTATCCCAACATAACTGCAGGCTCCCCGGATACTGTGAAAAGATGGAACAGAGCGGAAATTCTGTTCTAAAATTCTTGAGATTCTTATTTGCAGACTTTGTACATCCTATTTGAAATGTGGCGATGACTTCAAGGATTTGATGATGTCAGCAAAAACCTCCATTGTCCTCTTGGAAGCAGATGCTTCAAGAGACTACATCCTGCAAATAAACAAATGCTTCCAAACAAGAGTGCATCCTCCTGTTAACACTTAAGGGTTTTCATAATATTATCAGTAAACTCTGGGTCTGACTGCTGGATGTGAACATGCTGGAGGAAAACCACAAAACTGATGAAACCAGTGAAGATGGCAAAACACTGAGCAGAATGGTAGGCAACAAAAGTTGCAGCTGCTAGGACAGGTAATTTATTGAGGTTAATAACCTTCAGCTGTGGTGGATCCATAGTTACTCTGATAATCTACTGGAAATCTGAAGGCAATCTATATTTTGTTACCATGACATCACTTCTCTGACAAATGACCCTAAAACCCAGGACTGTATTTGAGGAGGAACAAAGGAACATCTGACACAAAAATTACCTTCAGATTTTATTCTCTCATCATAGGATCGTGTAAGGTTAGCAGGATCTGCAAGTGGAGATGAAACTCATTAAAAATTAAAAGCTGGTAAAAATGTAGAGCAAATCAGTATTAATGCTAAGGCTAAATCTTGGCAGCAGTGACAAGAGCCTTTGGGGCAGACACTACAGATGCACTTTCTGCGTCAGAAACTCTCTACTAAAGGCAGATTTCTTATCAGGATTGGCAGTATGCTCCTGTTAGTGGGGAGCTGCAAATACTTCTTTTGCCGGGGAGCACAGCCTTTGGGTACATGATGCATGCTTTACAGAAGCAAAACAACCATGCCACACAATCTTTTTGGAGAGTAAGAAATTTTATAGAGTTTTCTAATTTGAGTCTCTCCTGCCTCCAAGGTCTAATCCATTCTCGCCCCTCCTGACAGATGAAACATGAAAATAGTTTTCTTTCATTTTTGTTGTTAGGGATACTTTTCAATATTATACTCTGTTTGCTAGAAAATGTCTATTCTCTCTTCTCTGCTGTCCTGAGAAACTGGGCAATGCCACATATACAAGAAAAAAATCCTTGATTTTTTTTTTTCCCTCTTTATATGCTGGGCTCTCCCCATCCACAGACCTAGGGCTATGGAATTCAATCACTGGCACTCGCTAGTGTTCCAAAATCTCAGCTTTTCTTTTTAGCAGCACTTGGAAAGACAACTAGGAAATGTCAGTGGGCTGGATAATAAGCAGCAGTATCTGTAGCCCTCAGAAAAATACAAATAATGAGCAAAAGGTAAACAGGTCCCTGGGGCAGCTTCTCTGATACCTTTGTACACACAGGCGGCGTCTCTCATTATCCAAAATTTAGTGAAGCTCATAAACAAATGCCTAACTTTAATAGGACTATATGTTTATCTTTGTTCATTGGTGGTGTGAACTTTTCCTTGTGTTTGAATGTGCTATAGAAGCAGAGCCCTAATGAGCAGACAGTGCCAGGGAAATGCTGCCAGCAAGAGACTGGCACAGCAGATCCTGCCATCCAGCCCTAAGGCAGTGTCCTAGACTCCAACACCCAAGCTCACATTCCCTCAGCTGTAGCACTTTAAAGCACTCTTGTGGCATCATCTGAAAAATTTTAATGCAAAACAAAGAGCAAAATATATATGTATAGCTAGAAATGCACCAACTTAGTCATGAAATAAAGCTGCAGACTTTCCATTTGTACCAATTGCAATACCAAAACATTGTTTCTTGTAGTGTAGTAGAAAATCATAGTTTGAAGAGAAACAGTTTGGAAGAGTAAGTAACCAGAACCATTGAGCACTAAAATATATATATTTATATATATATTCACTAGCCAACATAGTTAAAAAGAATGTTTCTTTCTGGAGAATATAGACTCAAAACTTAAACAGAGAAACCAAATATTCTATGAAGAACACCTTTGTCCCTAGCAATAGAGCATGTTCCTTTAAACTATTACTATTCTGCCCCAACAGAAGCATGCCATCTCTTTTATTCTAAAGTTCAGATGTTCTTTGGACAATAAAAAAAATAATTTGACTTAACTGTGTTGAGTAAAACACAGAGAACTGTGACTATACCAGAGTGGGAAACCTGCTCAAAATGCAATAATCAGATGTTAAAATTAATATTATTTGAAGTCCCAGCTAGCTTAGCACTCAGCAGCCCTCTCACCTCAGAGGGAATATACAGCCAGTGTATCTTCAGATCTGCTTCGACTGAGATGACCATTATTCTAAGAATATAGTGAATTGATATAATGGATGGCAAGGATGGCAAATAGTGGATACCTCCATTACAGTTAACCTGTGATTAGTATGTTCTTGTATTCAGACATAAGGCTGAGTTACATACATGAAAAGTTGGTGGTGCCCTACATACTTGGGTTGAGCTCTCCAGCTGTTACCAAAAAGACTTCTAATATGTCTTCCTAATTAAAGGGAAGAAGAAGAAGGAAAAAAAAAAAAAAAAAAAAAAAAAAAAAAAGTAAAATTTACCTCACAGAGTTTAAAAGATGTATTGATTTTGACTTTGCTGGCAGATTCTTACATGGGTTTGCAAAAAGCAAATGAACTGGTGGACTTACAAATATTACCAAGTGAAGTAATCACTGCTTTCTCTTCTGAAAGTCACAGTGACTTTCTCCAAGCCGAGTTACTGAAGACCCACAGTGAATCTGTCCCTCTCCCCTTTAAAGCACTTGTAGCTTGGAGTGCGAGTCCTCTGTGGAAAGTACTAGATGTTCCCCTAGCAGTTTCCAACACATTTCATTGATGCTTTTAAATAACCCCAAGGAATGTTATTCATTAGCCAAATATGCACACAGAGCTAACAAATAATTATGATTTTCAGGCTCTGGAATTGTCGTGATTTCTAGTTTCAGTGTCAGGGCGACATTGCCAGGTATGTCCTAGACATGAGTCACTTCCAACTTATTACTCAATACTCTTTGTTTCAAAAGCCGTTTCAGTCCCCCGATAACTCATGAATGAAACGATAAATGAAGTCTCTAAGGTGACAATTTCCCATGTGAACTATAATAGGTCAGCAGCGCGGTTCCTTTCACAAGCGATTCCTGAGCTAAATTCACAAACAAGCGCCAGACTCAATTCTCTTCCCTTGGCATTTTGCCCAGAAGGCTCAAACAGGCTGGAGAATAATTCTGACTTGTGAAAAGTTCTTTTCCCCTCCTATTCGCTAATCACATCCCTGTGCGCTATACCGGCTCCGAGGATGCAGCGGGAGCGCAGCGTGGCACAGCACATCCCAGTGCCGTGCCAGTCCATCCGTGGCACGGAGCCACACCATCCCACCGGGACAGCTCCCCCACGCCAGTCCAAGCAGCCTGAGAGCCAGGCAGTGACAGCCCCGCCTGCCTGCCGGGCCGGGTGAACCTCAGAATAGAGAGGTTCAGGCCTGCTGTTCATAGGAAAGTTTTGCACCATTAGTCTGTGCTCAGCAGACCTCTGGAGGACACTGGGGTCAACCAGCAGGAGTTTCCTAGACAAGATTTGGTCTTACTAGTTTTCGGAAAGCAAACCATTTTCTAATGCCATCAATGATAAATGATAAATGATATAGAGAACAGAAATTTTCAGTTTCCTGGAAGTTGCTGGATAGAGCTTAAAGACTACACATGGCTGGAACCAGTGGGGAAACAGATAAAAAGGACTACAGCATTTTTTTGGAAGTTATGTAACAAAGAAATAACAGCACATGCCCAAAGAAAAAGTTCAAGGAAAAGTCACCTTTAATATCAAAGCATTCGGTGAATACAACCACCAGAGACCCCTTTTATTACTCTCCAGGACCAAAAAAGGACTTCCATTGGGTGGTGGATAGATACAAATTAGTTCTAGGAAAGAAATGTTTATGTATTAAATAAGAACCACATTTTAATGAATATGTATGATTACAATGGATAAATACCTCGTTGTAAAGCCTCACAACACGCACAGAATTTAAAAAAAATCCTCTGTGTGTCCTGCACAGATAAAGAATGTCCGCTTTCTAATGCTTCAAAATTCCTAGAAAGTTTATTCCAGCCTATTTCAGTGTCTTCAGTGCTCTGAGGTCTGAGTTAGACTCGATCTTGAATTTCACCAGCTCGAATGAACAAGGCAAAACAAATTATTCACAGATATTGAAAAATATCGGATAATTGGGATTGTTTTAATCTGCCCCAGCACATGCATACGGATGATCAGAACCGTGTGTGCGGGGATGAAGTTGCAGCAGGGGGGCTGCAGTGGCTCTGCGGCCAGGGCCAGTGCTGGCCCGGAGCGGTGCGGTGGGGCCGGGGCCGGGGCCGGGCCGGTGCAGTGCGGAGGAGCTGGGGCCGGGGCAGGGACCGGGGCCGGGCCGGTGCAGTGCGGAGGAGCTGGGGCCGGGGCCGGGACCGGGGCCGGGCCGGTGCAGTGCGGAGGAGCTGGGGCCGGGGCAGGGGCCGGGCCGGTGCAGTGCGGAGGAGCTGGGGCCGGGGCAGGGACCGGGGCCGGGCCGGTGCAGTGCGGAGGAGCTGGGGCCGGGGCAGGGACCGGGGCCGGGCCGGTGCAGTGCGGAGGAGCTGGGGTCGGGGCAGGGACCGGGGCCGGGCCGGTGCAGTGCGGAGGAGCTGGGGCCGGGGCCGGGGCCGGGGCAGGGACCGGGGCCGGGCCGGTGCAGTGCGGAGGAGCTGGGGCCGGGGCAGGGACCGGGGCCGGGCCGGTGCAGTGCGGAGGAGCTGGGGTCGGGGCCGGGCCGGTGCAGTGCGGAGGAGCTGGGGTCGGGGCCGGGGCCAGGCGGGCGCTCCGGGCCGCCAGGAGGAGCCGCAGAAGCGCTGCCGGCGCGGGCACGGCCGGGGCCAAGGCAGGAGAGCGGCTGGACGTCTCGGCACGGACACGTTCCCTCCTGGGAAGCTGGCGCTGCATTTCTCATCTGCAGCGCACTGGCGGGAGCGCAGGAGCCCCCGGCAGGCGGCTCCGCCCAGCGCCCCGCTTGCCCTGGCACTGCTGCCCTTGGCAGCACCTCGACTGGGCCCCGCTACTGTCCCCCGGGCTGACTTGGAAGGGATGTCCCCCATCCACAGAACACTCTCAGGGTGAAGCTGGCACAGAGAGCCTGGCCGTCTGGCAAAAATAATGCCTTAGAGACAGCTGCTTGCTGATATAATGCAATACGGGAAAAAATTGTTTTGAGGGGGATGATGCCACCCTCTTAGATGTTCCTGGAAATTCAACTGAACATAAGTCAGTCACAGTGAGAAGTATGCATCTTGCCATGTTGACTTTTCATTTAAACATATTGACTAAAATAAGTTCATTTGATCTGCTTCCTTTATCACATGCATACCACAGCACATGCAGATTAACATACATATTAGACTTACATATTAGTTTAAAACCAGTGCAACAAGCAAGCAAATTAACAAAACAGGCAAGAAGTTTAAAAAAAAAAAAAAAAAAATCGGAAAGAATCTTCCTATGCTTCCTATGAAAGGGATTTCACCTTTCAAAGTTGAGCAGTTGAAAGTCATCAGTTCAGAAATGGCTCCTTCCTGGCCCAGAACAAGTGAGATGGATGAGGCCTGGTAAAGCCCGAGGCAGCCACGAGGCACACACCTGGCTGGCACAGTGCCATGACCACCCTGCCACAGCCAGCATGTTACCTCCTGGATGGGAACAACTCTTTTACTCTGCTGCTCAGGTTTCCGACTGATCCATGTTCACAGAACCTGCCTACCATATTCCCAGCCAATGTCAAGTAATGCACATACATTTCATGCTACTGTTTTCAACACCTTAGGCATTAAAATGGACTTTCTGAAATATTGCAGTCCCCTTCTTGGCTCTAACATTGCAGTGCTAACTGGAGAATTGTAACAGTGCTATGGTTCAATCCCTGTGTGCTAGTTTATTGCAGGAGCTGTTGGACTGGCTGTGCTGTTTGTAGGGCAGAGCTGACACTCGTCCTCTCAGTGACAGACACAGACACCTGCTCTTGGCGTGCCATGACCTTCAAGCTCTCCTGGGGAACTCCCATTCATTTTGGCCAGAGACACTTCACTCCCAACCTACTGCCAAAGATCAAACAGCACCCTCGAGACAGCTGTGCTTTCCTGTGCACTGTTCATCTTTCAAAGAAGTCTCTTCTGGGCACCACCACAATCCAGAGCTGCTCTGAGGCTGTCAGATGATCTCCATAGCCCTTGTCAAAGTTGGGATATAAGAAAGCCTGGTCCACTCCTTTCTTATTTAACACCAACATATGGAATTTTTTTTACAGTATTATGACTTCCTGTGTAAGCTTCCCAGTGATCCCTACATCTTGTGTTGGCACAAGCTGTGAAAGTCAGCAGCTTCATTGTATGGATGCAGATGTAGCGTCTCATCAAAGTGTTTCCAACTCTCTTTACTACTTTCTTCCTTTCATTTATTTCTGCCCTCTTTCTCATCCAACTTCACTATCTCATCCATTTCTCTTTACAAATATCAAGCCTGAAGCCAAATTTCTTCTGATCTGACTCATTCTATGCAAGCTGAGCACTGACAACTGCCTTGAATGTGGGTGGAAGCTCTCTGAGAGGAGCCAAGGTGGGGCAGGCAGGCAGGAAGGCTGTCTGTGCTGCACACTGCTCCCTGTGTCAGTGCCACAGTGTGCCCTGCCTGAGGCTTGTGTAGCTCTGTGTAGCTAGCTACATGTGCTGCTGCCACACAGGCAGGATGTACAAGCGACTCCCATACCGCCTGTGGCCTTCCAGTAGTATTCTCTTCCTGTCTTATACAGTTGGTTGTATTAGCACTAAAGATTAAATAACTCTACAGCCCACTTGAAATATGCTTGAAATGTGGCAACATGCCATCATGCTTGTACATTCAGTTAAATCCAGTAATAACGTATTTTATTCTGACATGTCATCGAAAACTGAATGCATTTATATCCTCACACAGCCCCGCTATAGGTAAAGCTTTTCTGGATGTTTCAGACACATTATATAAACTAAGTCAACACACAACCTGTCTAGATAGAAAATAACCTTTGAGAGTGAAATTCTGGTCTCTGAGGAATTTGCTCTGACAATAGCAAGATTTACTGTTTTCACCATTAGATTTTGTTCTTAGGATATCAGTCATCATTTCTTTGTCAACAGACTTTGTGTATCTCAACATGACGGATTGACTGGCATGTCCAGTCAATGAGAACTCAGAGGCTTCAGCATATTTTCTGGTAATGACTGCTGGGATTTACTCCCAGGAGTGTAAGAAATGTTCTGCAATACAAGCCTCATCTTTTATGCTCAATATCAAATGTAACAGGTTTCTAATAATAGAACCACCACAACCTGTCCAGCAATTCCAGTCCTGGATTTGCCACAGGACACATCTCATTAGGTTATAGCTAATACAGTAAACAGTGACCCTTCCTAGTGACATGGTAAAAATAGAAGGGCTTCACATGACAGGGAGTTTTCTCATCTACAACACTCTTCAGAAGGTTTTAGCAGGGTGAGTTTCAGTGATATGTTTACAATTCATCTTACACGAATTACAACAGAGCTCTGGGGGTTTCATACGGCTCTTTATAGGTAGGAAGGACAACCATCTTAAGGGTATACTTATAATTGTATATTCAAAGATTTTTATTTTATGGTGGGAACATAATAGAAGAATTAGGAATGTAATGCAGAAAATAAAACTTTCCACATTATCCCTTAACTGAAAGAATTTTCTTGAAAATTCTCACATTCCCTTAATTGCTTCCATGAAGAGATCAAGTTGCTAGAGTATCAGTTGTTTCGGGATTAACTTTCAGGAAAATAACATAACATAGTTGTAAACTATTGCTCAGCTTTGACTACTGGGGGCAGTAATTCTCTGGTCCAGCTGGTGTTACAGTGCAGTGTTCTCACCAATGCTCAGTTAAGAGTTATCTTAAACCTACAGAGAATTCATGCGACACCCACAGACTTAACACGAAGGACAAAAATGGTGCAGAGGTGCCAGGCTTCAGGGGTCTCAGAGCTACAATGCAAAACCTTCATCACCTCATACCCTGCAGCTGCATAGCCACAGCTCCCCAGGGGTCCCAGCCCCCTGCTTCCTGCTGTGTAGTGCCACCATCCCAGCCTCACCCCCTCAACCACCAGCAGGGTAAGCCGGGGCACAGAGACAGGTTACACTCAGCATGCCTCAGCCACAGCCCACGGGCAGGAGCTGGGCTGGACAGAGCTACAAAGTCATGACTGAAAACCGAGATCAGACACCCAAGGACAGGCAGCTATAAACTAAACCTGCAGAGAGCTTCATATCTCCACTGCCTGCACATCCTGGGCCAGGAGAGCAGCTTGTTTCCTGTGAGCACGTGGCCAGGGACTGCCTGCAGGACACCCCAGTGTGAAGGACACCTCAGCCTCAGCTAGGCTCACTGCACTCATTTCCCTAGGCCAGAGACACTCATCCCGTTAACCCAAAGTCTGGTTCCTGGGCTGGGCTGGGTTTTGTGGATGGTGCTCTGGTGAATGCAGCAGAGCAGTGAGTGGAACAGAGAAATGCTGCTTCTTCCAAAAATACAGGCATCCACAACAGTTGCTCACAGTGTTTCTGTACACATTGTAATGTCTGCATTTAGTTTTGTCCACGTGCCAGATGTGCACTATATTCAGAAGATATGTACACAATTGTGCCTCCCTTTCTTCCCAGAAACACTGGATAAATTTTGTGTCCCTGCCTCAAGGAATTGAGTGGAAAGGTATTGGAGCATATTTGGAAGACACCAGTTAGGGTTGTATACCAGCTTCACACTGAATTTCAATAGCAATGTGGTGTTAGCACCCAGCTCTATGACCACTGCCACTGCCTCAGTCTCTCTTTGACAGAATTTGATTCTTCCTAAAGAAAGAGGCCTGAAATGCTGACCTGCACCACATGGGAAAAAAGCCAGCAGATTCAAAAATTCTGCATTTCCTTGCTATGGCTTTAGAATTACTAAAAATTTTTACTTTGTTATAATAATCTAAGTTTTGTTCATCTTTAACACAAAATCTGGATGGACATATTGATGTACTTTACAAGCATCAGCTACATATACTAGATTTGATGCAGTGCTTGCTGTTTGGTCAGTCTCTTTTCATCTTCCAGAGCTTATGCAATATTTAACTCTTTAACTTTAGAGTATTCATCACAATATCACTTGGTGGATTCTTACCTCTTGCTGACAGCTGCTTGTTTTTTACAGCTTTTATGTGAGATGTGTAGATGCAGAAATCTGCTCCGCCCCATACATCTCTGAGTTTCAAGACACTCTTCTCTGCTTTTGCAGCAGCTTTCATTCAAAATTTTCTTTGAAAATCTTTCATCTAGAAATATTTTTAAATGTTACAGGTCATTTATTGCTCTGCAGTCAAGAATTCCTTTCCAGATGTCAGAAACTACTGTGCTTTAATTATACAGTCCTCTGAAAGGCCTTCCACACTATGAATATTTTTTTTGTTTTATGAAAGTAATTTTATTGGCAAAACATATGACTAACAAAAGGGATATGACTCTATGCTTACTGTAATATGGATTATTACAACACTGTTTACAGCTGAGCTTTAAAGACAATTTTCAGGCAGCTCTGGAATTGATGACTAAAGCTTAAACCTCTTAGGGTTTTTTACCCAATTTTTAAAGACAGAGGTGTTGATTTTCTAATTCCTGATGCCATTTTTGTCAAGCTGGGTGTCCATAGGTCAGGCATATGCACTAGAACTATGCACTAGAATTATGCTTTTTTGAGTTCTCTAATGGAAACTCATACAAACTGTAAGAAGATTGTGACACGCTCTCTAATTCACAAATTGAGATAAAGTGAGAACAGATCTTCTCAGCCTACACGTAGCTTAAATCTTGCTCCTTCTGCCTTAGCCCTGAATGAGAAGTTATTGCCTGAAACATTGTCTGTCTTTTAGCTGGTCCGATGAAAACTCATTTGTGCTGAAGAACCATGCCTTGCGTGATGCTTTCAGCAAGACTCTGCACAAACATTACTGCTGGAGCTCCATACAGCCCTGGCTATTCAACTGGCAGGCAGATCTCAAGAGTTCTTTATTCCTGTCAGACACAAACCATTATAGAGCAGCATTCTCCAAGAGACAGATCTGCTTGTGGGACATATAAATACTGGTTTTCCTTCCATTGATGTCAATAGGAGCAAGGCTGGAGGTACGATGTTATGAGATGCTAAGTTCTTAAAATATGTTCTGAATGATTTCTATTTTTAAGAGCTGTTTTGCTTTGGAGGATGAAAGGTCTGTTCACTTAATATGAGGAACAAGGTCTGTCTCAGAGATGTGGAAGAACATCTATTCATCCAAAAGCTTAGCTATTTCAGGAATAATCTGTAAATTATTTTTGGAGTTTGTTTAAACCGTTGTTAACTATACCTGGCAGATTTCTGGCAAATGCATTATTGTTTCTTTAGACTTCTCTATTCCTGCAAGGAAACTTTTTGGGAGAAGGGACTTGTCACTTCTCCTGTTGACACTGTTCTACTTTGTATAAATAATTACACATTCACTGGGACTGGGACTAACACCTCCACCCTCCCCAGGAGGGTTACTGAACCATCAGACTAGAGCATTGTTTTTCTCTCACCAGCTGGCTCCATGAATATTTAAGTATTTTTTACAAAGTGGGACTGTTCCAGTGAAAAGGGCTGATGGTCACATCACCGCTGTGAGGCAGAAGCCTGAATTTGCAGAGGAGAGGAGAATTCCTCTGAAACACAGGTAGGAGTTAGATTTTGTGAGGCATGCACTGGCTTCTTGAGGAGCACTGATGTGATCCTCACTTTCTCTGTGGGATTTACACATCAATTTGTGTCATTGTTTTGACAGCCACTTCCATTAAAAATGCTTCTTTAACATTACATGGAATAGTTTGTACCAAATGAAATAGAATTTGGAAACTTAATTTCATTTTGAAATATGAAAATCATATTCAGCTCCTAGGTACTGAGATTTTCTTTCTTGTCCAAGTATTCAGTCAATTATTAGCTCATGCTAAATTAGAAAATCTTCTAATAATATCTGTTTACCAGTATGGACTCCACAAATTCTGTGCCTTTTATCTTAGTCTAATCAAAGGTCAGGTAGATAATTTCTGCTTTCTTCTTTAAAACTGAATTTTATGAAGCATACCTTGTTATCATAGACAGAAGGGTTTCTGTGAAAGGCAGGGTAACTTGAGAATCCACAGCCTGGAAAAACTTCATTTTCCTTAGCTGAAAAACATTCAGTTTAACAAATAGACTTATATTTTAAGGGCAGTTCAAATACCAAACTAAACCAAAACAGATAAACTGGGATTAGGAGTGGATCAGACTGCTAAACTATCCAAAACTGAATGGCAGATTTAACCCTTGATTCTTGTATGAATACAAAGTATCTGAAGAATTTGGAAATGGGAGTCAAAATTGTCACAATCATCTTTGAGCACAAGGATGTAGTAAAATCAAAAGCCCTGTTGTGTTTGGATTAGACCTCTGATCACTTTTTTATAGTTAAAACCTTTTGGGTCTAAGTCTTGCATTAGACTTTGTGTGGAAGTGGATGCTGGAGTCTTCTTCTGCATTGCAGAAAATGTAAAAATGACACAACAGGTATGCATTCAGACAATAATAACCCAGGGCAGATCAGAGACACAGCACACGGAGTTCAGAATCTGCTTCGTTGAATTAGATGTACTGAACTTTCACTTATATTAAAAGGAGATAATTGAATAAAGGTACTTAAGAGGAGACTGGTGTTAGTAATGACAGAAAATTAAGGAATCAACAAAGTCACACTTTTACCTGGGTAAAACCTGTGACCATGAGATGAGTGATTACCAAGAGACAGGTTGGCAAACACTAGGATGGTGTCAAGGCAGAGAGAGGTGTCAGCAGTGTTTAAGTTCCTAAGAGCCCAGAGCTTTGAAAACTTAGCTGGAAAGCTGAATACAGAGATATTGTACTGGATAGACAGTATAATAATCATGATGTATTGGTTGCACTTAGAATTCAGGCTCCACATGAATCAGTTGTTCGCATGCCCTTTCAAGAATCTATATCCCTCACATCACATATCTACATCTGCACCTATTTACAGCAGGAATTCCTTGCTATTTGACACTGCCCAGGATAATTATTATCAGTGCACTGCAGTACATCTGGAGAGATGAAGGAATGCTGGCTCAGCATACCTCAGGCAAAGCACTGCACCTCTTAAAGAAGGATGGATCACATAAAACAGGAGCACAAGAGCTGCATCAGCCTTTCATGCATGCCAAAAGCCAGGCATAATTGCTTTGAAGTGGAAGAGTTACAGCAATACAACTCTCCAAGTGCAGTACAGGTAACAACAGAAATTTAAATAAATACTCACCATTCCTTGCAAACTCTCTGTTTCCCTGTTCAAAGAGTCTTCCCATCCACTAGAAAATCTTATGTGGTAGAGGCAGGCAGTCTTAATTCCTTTCCTGCTGGGATTAAAATGAAACTTGGTTGTTATCTCAAGAATGAGCCCAAAGACCAGGCTCAGATTCTGGAAAGACTTTTCTCATCTCGAAGTACCCTTTCAGTAAGTGAAAGGTAGAAGGATTTAAACATAAAGACTCTTTCAAAACAGTTGCCTGTGTTCAAGTGTCCATGTCCAAACTGAAATCAAGTATAGTTTAGGAACACTGAAATTAGATTACACTATTATTTACTCAGTCTGGCCTTTATTTTGTTTGGTGGATATGAGAAATTTCCTCAGAGACTGTTAAAACAAAAATAGTCTGAGGCTCTTGAAAGGATTAAAACAAGTAACTCCTGGAATACAAAAAGGATAAACTGCTGCTTGATTCTGGCATCACGTTTTTGATTCCGAATGTACCAAAGGACTGTTGCTGAGTTAGAACTGAATACAAGTTTCAAGCATTTTTATATCAAGTATATATCTAATTTAGGCATATAATGTTGTTTCTATAATGCTTTTCCAGTGTTTAGCTTACTTTTCTGATTCATTTTGTAACTAAAATTACTACTATCAAGAAGTCTCTGGTCCCAGCTCCTAAAATTTCCATGTATGCTCCTTCAATCTTTTCATAAGTTTTCCCCTTAATACTTGAACATTTTAATGACCTGTAATATTTTGCCCATTGCAAGAAGCACTTATCTACTACTCAGATATGTTCTTTGCAATACCATGCTGAGACTTATATTGACAGTGACATTTCTTTACATATTAAATAACAATGATTCTGGGAAAATCATTACCCAGCAACATAATGGATCACAGATGTGTTTGAAAAACATAATATTAGGCTAAACTCTGAATTCTGGTCTGGAACGCATGTGTGCATCTCCCAGGGCAGTAATTCAGCACTTAGAAAAAGTAAACTCACTATTGTAATGCACATGGCAAATAGCTGAGTTCCAGCCATCAGTGAAATCATTTGGCCCCAGTTTTGCATTCCATGACCCCTGTACTCTGATGGGAAGTAGGCCATGGGGACTGACTGTAATTCCTGTAGTCAGAACTGCCCAGCCCTGGTACAATTTATTGTTGCACAGGAACATCAGTGATGCAAC